>NC_141153.1:28978333-29301666 GCF_053477565.2 Lygodium microphyllum | reverse complement strand
TTGCAACGCGGTTTTCACACCAACGCTGTTCAAATTGACTTCGGCCCTCTAATAGTCGCTTTAGTTGCTCTATCTCTAAGAGATTTGGTTGGCAGAGCACATCATTGAATGTAACAGTTAAGCGCAGTTCATCGGCATCCTCGCCAGAGATGAGTCGCATGCGTTCATACAGGAGCTTGTTATAGTGCTCGTCAAGATGTTCTTGCTCTTCCCAAGATAAGGGAAATGGCAAGTATTCTTTGAGCTGCTCTTTAGGGAATGCGCGCAAGTCTGCTAAGACATAGACACGTGCGAACACTTTAAGCTTAGCATCCAACTCAGTTAAGCACTCTATGACACTTCTATGTTCAACTAGGGCTTGCTCGGTTGCTATCTCATGCAAGGTTCTAGGAGTTTTCCCGGGCTTTAGCGTAGCTCGGGGCTTAGGCCTAGATGCACAAGTTTGGCCAATGCTAGAATTTCTTATGCTCTTGGGGTTTCCATGTTTCTCCTGAGGCTTCGTTATTGCGTCATGGTTCTCCTTGGATGTGACTAGTATAGGCTTGTCACCCTGTTGTGACAGCGTTATATCCACTCTTAATTGGTTAATGCAAGTTCTATTGTCGATGGATTGAGAGTTGCAAGCAGCCATTGATGGTAATGGCTGCTTTGATTTTTCAGAGCACACGGATGTGTATGAGGTTTCACCGCTATTAGGAGAGGCATCAATGGCTTCATTGGTGGATGGACTCGATGCTTTATTCATCAGCTCTCCAATGCTCTTCGTCTCAATGTTCTTGGGGTCCATAACCACCTGCAACTATTGTTGTTTTCGCTGTTTTCTCCTCTTTTTCTTGGTCAGTGAAGGTGCATCTCTCAATGATTCAGGACCCTAGACTAGGTCAACCGTTGATGTGCTTGGTTGGGCCTCAGCATTTCCTTTCTCTAGTGTGTTCTCATGGGACATAGCCGTGGCCTGCTGATTAGCCTCACCAGGTTGTGAGGGTACAATTGTCTCCCTTTTGGGAGAGTCTAGCTCTTCAGCCAATTCCCATGTGTTTAACTCCTCCATCCTAGGCTTTAGGCGCTTTGGAAGTGTTGGAGTTGTTAATGAAGTTGGTTGTGACACCTCCTCCACAGGTAAACTACTAAGGACACGTTCCGCAAGGGGCATTGTCACGGCCAAGGGCTGTGACTACTGTGATCCCTGATTTGAAGTACTAGTAGCTAGTTCAATGGACTTGCTACTATTGGTGGATTGCAGTGTCAAGTCCTTAAGGAAATTGGAAGTGGCCGTGTCTTTTTTTGCCCTTAGAGCATTCACTTGCATAGATCAAGTATCAGCTGAGCTAGCCACGGTGGATTGCACAGGCATATCCTTAGGTTGAGAGCTAAGGGTGGTGTCGTATCCTACCTCTTGGACATCTGTAAGCTTTGATGGAGATAGAGATTGGGAGTGAGCAGCCGCCATTGACGACCGCTGTTGTGCTTCAATGCTTCCTGTGTCCGTTTGGAAAAAGAGGATGTAGGAGATCTAGGACTCTTAGGTGGACTTGGCACTAGCTGAATGATTTGCTCAAGGCTATTAGACGATTGTGCCATTTGCTTTGTTGAATGATCAGCCTTGCCATGAGCAATGTTGTGCCTATGATGCCTATTATCCTCTTGGAAAATCAAAGGCTCTTTGGGCACTAATGGCTTTTGTGCACGTTCAATGGCTACCTATGACATCTGCTTAGTAAGCATGCTAGGTTGAGGCTCTTTCTTTTGAACACTCATGTCCGGTCTCTTGCCTCGAGACCTAGAGTTTCTCTTAGATTTCCTCCTGTGCTTCGTTACTTTTGATGCAATCTTACCTTCAGCTGATAGAGATGGTTTAGCAGGGGATTTTGGTACCCACATCCATCGCTTACCTGCGTAATACCCTTGAGCATATAGCAACGCTTTGGATATCCATCGTGGCGTTGTGTTAACCCTCCATCGATGCCTTCGTCTATAAGGCTTGGGCTTCTTTTGGGGTCTTCTACGATATTTGTAAGTCCAAAGCCCGTCCTTGGCATTGTCTCTTGACCTTCTTGTTTCAAGCGTGGCCTCACTCTCACTGGTTCTCGTTGTTCGACCTGTGCTTGTATCAGCTCTTTCAACAAGTCCTTGCTCTCGATAGTAGGCTTGACTGTTACGTCAGCACCTTCCTTGCCTTTCCCTTGAGGTTCGATGAGGTCACCCTTGCTACTAAAGGTTGTGACTATCCTCATACCCGGTAGTGTCAGGTGTATCCTCTGTGCTACATAGTCAGCCTCACATTTGGTCGCCCTTTTGAAGGGTCTTCCCAGGAGGGTTTCCTTACCATATTTAGCACTATTTGGAGGAATATGAAATAGGATAGGCAAGCTTTCAGTTTCAATTGTTGCAAGGATATTGCACTTCCCTATGAGTGCTTGTGGAGGTCCCCCATAAGGGCTAAGAGTTGCATTAGTCGGTGTCAGCTCTAGTTGGCCTAGTAGGGTCCATGCCTCATAGGTCAAGACATTAAAATCTACTCCTTCATCAACTAGAGCATCAATAGTATGCTCTCTTTTCGCGGTGAGTTTGACCCTAAGATAAGCAGGTGGTACTATGTCTTCATCTTCCGGGACTTGGCTTGTAAATTTAAGCCTTCTGACAAATGCCCTTGAGTCCCCAACTACACGACCAGATGTGGATTCCATTGATGTCTTGGCTTGTCAGTGCAGGGCTATTCAAGGAGCATCTATTGTCAAGACTGTCATATCTAGTCATTCTCGCTATTGTAGCCTGATGTTGTTGCCTTCCGCTTTGACTAGATGTAGTCCGAATGTAACACGTATGTGTTTTTGCGGTGTGGCCTCCTTGCCCTTGTTGGCTAGATTGGCCCATTGAGGTTCTAGGGTCTCCTTGCCCTTGTTGGCTAGATTGGCCCATTGAGGTTCTAGGGTCTCTGTTTCTCTCGGTTCGAGTATGGGCTTTTGGTTGCTCTTTTGTTAGTGAGGATCCACGTTCGTGTAGAGCCATTACTACACTAAGGTCTAATTTGGGGGACCTGTCACAGTGCGTGTTTTCTCTCCAACCTACTTGGGGGAGGCGTGGAGGGGGCAGAGCCCCCTCTGCGGGGGTCTAGGGGGGGCAGTCCTCCCCGGCCCGCAGGGCCATTATAGTAAACACCATGCGCAATTTGGAGGACCGTTTAGCCAAATTTTAAACTAATGTTATAAGTTTCAGCCCAGTGATGGGTCTGTGATGTGCCTTTAGCTCTACGTAGCCTTTGGGGTCAATTTCGGGGTTTAAGGTTTTTCTAATATGTTGCCTCGTTTGTTTTTGGTCAATTAGATTTTAACTGCTCAACGTTTTGCGTCTAGGTCTCTGGGTCTCGCTGCTGCCTACTTCAAGCTGCCAAGCGGCTGCTCCCTACGATTCCGTCTATTCCATGTGCCAAAATCAAGTTCTGAGTGTCAAAAGGACTTTCGACAATTTACGCTGCTGAGCTCCAGCCGGGTCAGGTCAAATTTTCGAGAATTTGATAAAAAATTTCACTCGGCCTAGTTGGTCCGAATTGCAGGGTCCGAGTGGGTCACTCGGACGGGCCGAGGCACTTGGGCTGAGGGCAAAATATGACACGTGGCCGAGGGCTGAATTGATCGATGGTCCGAATGGTCAACTCGGACGGGCCGAGTAGGTCTGGGCAAAGGGCCGATTCTGGGACTCCGCCTAGAAGCGGCCGCTCGGATGGGCCGAGCGCGGCGCGACGACAACAGCGAGATGTCGATCTTGCTCGATTCGTGCGATTTACCCAATCATAGCAAGCATAGACCTCCAGATCCTATTTAGGGGGATAGGGGAAGGGATTCATATACCTGAATAGAGCAATAGGCTCGTCAATGGCGAGATCGGAGCGAATCGTATGATGGCTCTCTCTCTCTCTCTCTCTCTCTCTCTCTCTCTCTCTCTCTCTCTCTCTCTCTCTCTCTCTCTCTCTTTGTGAAATGGTCACAAATGAGCTCTCCCTTGGCCTCTTGGCTCTTATGCCCCTTCCCGAGTATGGTGTTGATACCCCCAATCACTCACTTGCCGATCTTAGGCATCACAAGCGAGCTTTTTACCATTTTTTGCACGATTTTTGCCTTGTTTTACCCTGTTTTGCAACAGTAAACCCTAATGCTTATTTTCTTTGTTTTTCTTTGTTTTCTCCTACTCTAATGCATCCAATTCACAAAGTAAATACCTATACTACTCCATCTCACAACATAAATCTCAAAAAAGCAAAAAACCTACTTGCCAAGGAGATCGAATACCATCTTCAACCCCCTCACTTCCTACCTATCTCAAGCGGTTCGGGGAAAGCCCTTACTTCGATGCTCGATTCGAAGCGCGCAAGCGCTCAAGGCTTGAATCTGTTTATCCCGACAACGGAACCAAAATGTGGGAGCTTTCGCTCAACCGCCAAGACCCATGAACCGCTTATTGTTTCAAGCGTTCCAAGACGAGCACTAATGGCTACCTCTCACATAGCCGACGCGCCATCCATATCTATGGGTGTAGTGAGCTTACCTCCATGCCGTTCGAGTTACCTCCTCTCCCGTGCACTCCGGTAGCTCCACGATCCAAGTGCAAGCTTCAAGCAAGCTCCATCCTCAAGCTCCACGCTCCAAGCTCCATCACCGCGAGCAAGAGAAGAGAAGAGAAGAGAAGAGAAGAGAAGGAGAGAGGAGAAGATAGAGAGCTTCACCCTCTTGATCCCTCACCCTCACACACTCACTCCCTCACAATCTCATGCTCCCGCTCTCAAGCACAAGCTCAAGCAAGCAAGAACAAGAAGAAGAAGGAGAAGAAGAGAGCCACTTTTTGCCACACACAAGAATGAGCTTCTCATTCACTTTTCAACTTTATATACAAAACCCTAAATCCATTTTGGGCGCGGTCATTCCCTTATACCATTTTTTACATGGCCGGCCGTAGCCTAGGCCCTTTTTCCTATTGTCCTTCTATCTTCCTAGCTTCCTTTCCACCGCCCGTCTACATTTACAAATTGCACGGATGAGAGCCCAGCACTCCTTGAATTAAACCATGATGCGCTTAGGCTCTTTTACAAAAGTTTTGACTTGCGCTTTTCCTTGTGCGCCTTTGTCTTCCGTTTCTCTTTGCCTTGGCCTTTGTCTTTGTCTTCTGTTTTAGCTTTCCAGATTTTCCACCGTGTGGCACTCTTTTACAAGATTTCAGGGTGTGTCTTTGTATTTTAAAATGCACCTTTTCCCTTTTGCATTTGCCTTGGACTTTTTAAGGTTGCCCTTGCGCTTTTGGCCTTTTCTCCTCTTCTTTCTTCAGTCGGGCTACCTTTTTTCCGCCTTTGCCCTGCGTCTTTTTTATTTCATTTTGCTTTCTTCATGTTGGGGTTAACACTTGTCCACAAACAGTAGGTACTAGATTTCTTAAATAAGGCGCCTGCTCTTAAAGAAATTGCTCATAGGCAATGTTCAGCATTCCTATTCATAAAATTGTAGTAAATGACCATACATCTATATGCAAATGATCTAAAAGAATCAACTCCCATTGTTATGAATATCCAAGTAGCAACCATGACATGTAACACAACTAGCAATGTAAGACAAAATATAAACCCCCAAGTACCAAAAATTGTCATGACCTAAAAGAATCAGCACCCATTGCTAGGAATATCCATGTAGCAATCGGGATATGTAATGAGCTGAAAATTGTCAAGACATTCAAGATGTCAAATACATAGATGCGTACAACAATGCATATCAAGTATGTATCCACACTGACACTCCACTAACAATGATAAGTACATGGTATCTAAGCTCAAAAGCAAATGAACCCATAGTCATGAATCTCTACAAGGAATAGTGTATGCTTAAACCAAGAGAGCATAAAGAGTCTTCCATTAACTCAAATAGCCAAGCTTTGCAATATAAATACAAATGGCTCCCATTGCAAGTGAATCTAGAATCCCCAGGAGCATAACAAAGCTCAACATATCAAGCACATAACATGTGGGAAGCCCAAACGCATCAATGATAGATCTGGGAGCATATATATCCATATGTCTTCAACTTGCAAGTGAAGAATCACTGAAGCAAATGGCTAACACCCAAATACATCCAACAAAGCTCAAATCCAAGCTTCAAAGGTCACCATAAATATATCCAAGCATAAAGATCAATGTCGAGCATCAAACATAAGCATATGGAAGACCCAAACTAGCATGTAGGCATGTAATACATGAAACTTTGTAACCTATAAGCTTGTTGTCCAAACTCACACTATTTTGTTTTGTGTCAAACATAGAACTAAAATTTTCATAGAATCAACTCTATGAGTGCCCAAATATGTAGTTCTCATTGCACTCTTCATTTCTAGCTATAGAACACCTCAATCTGATACCATATACAAAAACTATGGCCAAAATATGAAAGTATTGTCAAGTTGCTATGGCTATCTATGACTTCTGTAGCATGTTCTATGTTCACTCAAAATGAATACAATGGCTTAGTAAGCACTCAACAAGACTCAACTAAGTCCTGGAGGAAAGCTCCTCAGCCATCATGGAGTAAGTATTCAAGGTAGGGAAGCCAATGCATACCTTCAAATGGATTGAAATGGGGCTACCATAAAAGCTATAAGTCAAGCTTTCTTCCTAGGTTGAAAACAATGTTGATGAAGCTCCTCAAATATCCGCTTTGATACTAGTTTAAAGGTGAAGCAAAAGTGAAAGCACAAGTGGAAGCAAGAGAGAAGTAAAAGCTATGGAGGTTCAAACAAGAAAGAGCAAGATGATATGTGGGAAGTCCAATAGTCACAATATGTAACTAGTCTCCCCGTATTCAATTGTCATGTAAAGAATAAAGAATCAAGTGACAGTAATAAGTGCCCGCTATCTACAATGTATAGGTGTGTGGGTATAATATACATGGTAAATATATGGTAGGCAAGGCGCAAGTGCCTTTATCCCCAGTAGTCTTTATACGAAGAAAGCATGTGATGGTAGTCTTATCACTTTGGTACTATATGTCGATGATACATTGATTGTTGTTGAGAGTGCTCATGCTAAGCTGGATGCTTTGAAGACTTAGCTCAAGAAGAGCTTTGAGATAAAGGACATGGGGCATACCACTCACATATTTTGTATGCCTATTATGTGCAATCGCTCCAAGGGACTTTTCTACTTGTTTCAAAAGGAGTACATCCATAGAGTACTTGAGAAATTCCACATATAGGGTGGTAAGCCTATTGGTTGCATGTTACCTTCTCATGTGAAGGTTAGTCCGGCAAATTGTTTTCCTAGGAAGATGCTGGGTCTAGGATGAGATGATGTCTATTCCTCATCTTGTTATACTTATATGTACACATTATACTTTGTCATTTTTTTCTCTTGTTCTCTCCTCACTCAAGGACATTCACCTTTAAGTGGGAGGGGAATGTTATGCCTTCCTTAGGAAGATGATGGGCATAGGATGAGATGATGTCTATTCGTCATCTAGCTATACTTATATGTATAGACTGTACTAGCTCCTTCTTTTGCTTATGCCCTCACTCTTGCTCCATCTTTCATGGATAGCTATTGTAGCAAGCTAGCTCCATGGTTTCCACTATTGTGATCTATAGTGAGTTGGCTACTCTTAGATGGAAGTGTGATTCTTTTTCCTAGTCATTGTAGCCCTCATTATTTTGTAGCATTTTAGCTTCTAGTGTTGCTCTCAACTTCTCTTTGAGTATACTTGGTTGAACAAAGGATACTTTGTAAATATGTTTGTTCATTAATTTAGAAATCTTCATGAAGAAAAGAATGGTTTTAACATGGTTGGAACAAGGCATATCCCACAAATCTAAGACTTAAAAACTTGGTGGAGTCAAACTTGAAATTTTGGGGGAGAGAGAGAGAGAGAGAGAGAGAGAGAGAGAGAGAGAGAGAGAGAGAGAGAGAGAGAGAGAGAGAGAGAGAGAGAGAGAGGTTTTAACATATTAAGAACATTTTTAGCATTCTATCCTTGTACATGTGATAAACATTAGCACATTACATCTCATGGGTTGTATGGGCAAGTTATTTAAATGCATTTCATTTTGAGTGGGTGGCATGTTTTTAGTCTGCTGATGAGCATTTATGTGGAAATAATGGCTCATTGACCTAATCGTTATTTTTCTTTATTTATGCCTATTTATAGACCATCACTCTCCTTGTCATTATCATTCATATATGGAGATTTCATCTTGCTATAGAGATAGGGAGTTTGGGAGTACTCTACTAGTTACCCAAAGCTCATGTGGTTGTACACACTCTTGTGCTTTCGTACATGGATTCCATTATTTGAATTCATTGTTTTCGAGTTCATATGTTCTTGTTCTTTTGTTCAATTCTCTATGTATACAACATTACTTTGCTTATGTTGCTCCACAGAGGTGTGGGAGAAGCTTTAGTCTATGTACAAGACTCCATTGACCATGAGTGCTATTACCACCTACTGCAAGTTGTATAATATCCGAATTGAGGTGATTGATACTACTTAGTCATTCATTCTCTAACTGACATAGATTGAGGATCAACTTCATGACATGCAATCCACTCCACCGAAAACTCATTTGGCAAGGATTGTCTTATTCTTTTGGCTCTCATTGGAGAGCCTTGGCTACTTTAGAGAGGGGTGACATGTAGAAGAAGAAGAAGAAGAAGAAGAGGAAAAGGAAGAAGAATCAATGTTACTTTGTTGTATGTACTATTGTGAGCTTTTCATCATTGTATATGTTATTATACTTATTACCCATGATTTGAGAGAAGGTGTTAGCACAATACATACCATTCATTGTTGGCAAGCTATGTGGGTGCATTTCATTTTGAATAGGTGTTCCATTTTCAGCTTGGTTGATCGTCATTTATGGTTGACCGACGCAATCATTAATTTCCCTTAGTTATTCCTATTTATAGGTCACCTCTCCCCCTTGTCATCATCATTCATACATGCATAGAGCGAGAGTTTGGAAGCACTTGGTTGGTTGCCCATAGTCCATGTGGTTGTTGTACACACTATGGATTCCATTTATCGAGTTTATTATTTTTGAGTTCATGTGTTCTTTTTTGTTTAATTCTCTATGTATACAAACAATTCATTACCTTGCTTCTATTGATCTAAATTTATTTTACAATAAAAGGGTTAGTGGAAAATCTCCTCTTATGTAGAGAGCTCCTACCTTCTCTTTTATGATTAATTTTTGGGGGTGTCACGTATATTCCCATTTTGAGTAGTTTTAATATGGTTTTAGAGAGTCGGCTTATCTCGACTCCAGCCTATAAAAATTCCTTGACCGATTGCAATCTCTTAGGCAGAGAGTCAACATAAGCAGATTCCTAGCCAAAATACGGGACATGGATGGGCAGCAAGCTGAGGCGATGGCCTGTAGCCCCGCAGCCTCTGCAAGAATTTTTGCAGTATTCGGCAACCGAACGGTCTGCCCAAACCCCCAGCCCCCCGGAAACCCCGACCTACACTTCCCTGTTGAGGAAATGTGGCCAACTCAAGGCCCTCTGTCAGGGCAGGCGCGTCCATATCCTCATGCTCAAATCTGGACAAACAGAGCAAGTGTTCCTGTACAACCTCCTTGTGGAGATGTATGGCCTCTGCGCAGCCATGGATGACGCAGTCTCTGTGTTCAATAGAATGGCCAAGAGGAATGTCTTCACTTGGAATCTGCTTATTGGAGCTTATGTCATGAATGGGCTGCCCCTGCATGCCCTGCCACTGTATCATCAGATGCAGTATGAAGGATTTTTGCCTGATGAGGTCACCTTTGTCAGCATGCTTTCAGCCCTTGGCAGCAATCCTCCTGCCCCCACGGCCTTACCAGGTGGCAGATCGGTCCATGTTTCAGCCCTGCATCAAGGGCTTGATGCTGATGTTATTGTCGGTACTGCCCTTCTGAACTTTTATGGAAAATTGGGAAGCCTGCATGATGCAGAACAGGTCTTTGCATGCCTCCCGGTGAAAAATGCAGTTTCCTGGAATGTGATGCTTACAGTTTATTTGAACCTTGCTCAGGAGGAGAAGGCCTTTCGCCTGTTCCATGGAATGGAGGAGGAAGGCATGGTTCCAACTGAGGTCACCTTTAATATACTGCTTCCTTGTTGTATAAGACAGGCAAATCTGACGGAAGGCAAGAAAATACATGTCCGAATCCTGTACAATGTCTTGCAGCTGGATGTTATGCTTGGTAATTCCCTCATTAACATGTATGGAAAGTGTGGAGCCCTGGATTCAGCATGCTCTGTGTTTCTTGCAATGCCAGAACGGGATGTCGTAACTTGGAACACTATTATCGAATTTTTTGTGCAACATGAATGGAATGACAAGGCACTTCAACTGTTTTATCAGATGAAACTCGAATGTATTATGCCAGATGGTATCTCTTATGTAAGCATGCTTTCTTCTTGTGTTAGCCGGGGGTCATTGAATGAAGGCAAACGACTACATAGCCTTGTTCTAAGCTGTCCCGCTTGTTCAAACGTCGTCACAAGTACTGCAGTTATCAACATGTATGCTAAATGCGGCAGCCTGGAAAATGTTCACCAAGCATTTAACGAGATGCCAAAGCGAAACCTTGTAACTTGGAACACCATGATAGCAGCATATGCTCAACATGGGCAGAGCGATGTAGCTCTTGAACTTGTCCAGTACATGCTTGCAGATCGTATTGTCCCAAATGATTCCACATTTCATAGCATCTTTTCTGCCTGTAGCCATAGTGGATTTGTAGAAGAAGGGCTTCAGTGGTTTCATTTTATGACCAATGGTTGTAAGACGACACCCACAGTACAACATCTCAACTGTATTCTTGATCTTCTTGGAAGATCTGGACAGCTGGATGAGGCTGAGGCATTAATTCACAGTGTGCATCGACCCAGTCTGTCTTCATGGTCAAGCCTTCTGAGTGCTTGCAGATTGCATGCAGATATTGATTGGGCATGCCAGATTGCCGAATGCAGTAGTAAATTGAATCCAGAAAATCCTGCACCTTTTCTCTGCTTATTGAATGTTTACACTGCTGCTGGGAAGTGGGACAATGCACGTAGGGTCAGAAAAAAATTGAAGGACCTGAATTTGTCTGAGGATTCTTTGACAGAGGATGAGGTACTTGTAAGCAGTTCTTCACAATCAGGAATAAGAAAGATTGATGAAGGTAAGGAGTTTCATGGACCGTGAAATGGCCCCGGTAATACTAAAGATTATCAATATCAACTAATAGAGAACCATCTTTGCAGGTGTACTAAGAGGATTTTTCAATGCCTAAAGTCCAATGTTTATTTGTCGAAACTTTAGAGTTCACTGTGGGCTTTTGTTCTTATGGCTATGCTGTAGCAAACAAAATATCCCTTTGACTTTTCAGTGTGAGTCGAGCAGCACAGCTGATGCAAGAAAAACCGCACAACATGGAAGCCCTCGTCTCTCTGAAATTCGTACCTTTGTGCTCCATGTTAGGTACTTTTGTCTGCTGGCACTATGGATATGATAGTCCAATACATGGCCTATGCCTGAAAAGCAAAGCATGTGACTTATTTTGAGGTTAAGATCCTTGCTTTTGCAGACACAAGGCCCAAAGTCCCAGATGTTTCATTTCCTTTACGCTCCTAGAAAATATTCATTTTTATACTTTTAGAGGATATTGCACTAAGCTAAATGCAGTTTTCAACCTTATGATAGCACTTAAACAGGTTCGATGAAGGCATATATTGAATCAGCACTTCACATTGAATACAAAGATTGCATGCATTCTGCACCAGCCCTAATCTACATGTTAATAATCACATTCTCTCTGATGCACAGCAGTTTTGATGTTAATGATCTAAATGGCTCCTTCTCACAACAGTGATGCCTTACCTATTTGCATGTAACACAATAACAGGTTGATGGAGTGGTTTGCTTGTGTCATGTGAAGTGCTAAGCCATAGGAAAGAGAGTAGGTGGTGCAAGCATTGCAACCTTGCATTATCATAGTCTAAGGCTCCGCTTCCTTGTGGTTGGGTGAATGTCCATAATCACCAACTATACGCCCATTTGTGTCTTGAAGCCTCCTTCAAGATACTTGATTAGAGAAGCCATTTGACTCAGAAATGAAGCCTTCTTGGAAGAACTTGAAGCTTTATTGTAAGAATCTATGGTTGCTGTATTATGGGTTTCAAGAGAGAAAATGCTAATAAGATAAATAGGTGATTGATTGTGTTTAATAGAGTGCCTATTGGTACCTGAAGTGGAGCAATAAGTCTAGGATAATTAACGGCTGGCAATGAGAGAGATGGAGTAATATATTTGGCAAAAAATGCATCGCAAAATGCACCGGTTTGCCTGGTGTAGAGCTTGATCAAATCCTCTTCAAAGTGGTACTCTACTTGCAAATGAAGCCTAGAATGCTCTCCTGTGGTCCCTTTATGCCAGTGAATGAATAGTGGAGAGAGAAGCTGAAAGACTCCATGGAAGCTTAAGGAAGGGCTAGAGAAGTAGCCAATTTGAAAAGTAAACAACTAAAATCCCTTTTAAGTCCAATGAACCTTCTTTTGTCTAATTGACTACCAAAAATGGCTCCAAATGGATCACAACCTCCTAAACTTGTCCATCCTCTGCCATAGTTGTTCCTCTCTACCCCAAATAGCTCCACAAGTTGTCTTCTACCATCCATAGAAGATCCTCCAGCCATCAAATGTAATATCAATTGGAATTGTCCAATGCTGTTTTTGGATTTTCTTGGATCAAAGCTGAGAATGAGATATGAAAACGAAACAAATGTGGAAGAAATGGATCAAAGACAGCTTTGATATAACTTGTAAGGAAATGAGCTTGAGGAGAGAGAATGTGAGTGCACCAGAGAGAGACTGCAACAAGAGGCAATAGAGAAAGAGGGGGGGGAGAGAGAGAGAGAGAGACAAAGGAAGCCATGAAAGCTTGAAAAAGGTGAAAGATAAAGAGATTATTCAATGTATTGCTGTTGTAAAAATGGAAAAATGAGTGTATTATATCTTTTATGGCCATTGTAGCACTACAGTATTTATTAAATATAATATATCTCAAAGTACATGCCTAAATGCTTACTAAGCACTTCGTTACAAGCGATGGCCCGGAGTTGGTTGGACACAAGGAGGCCGCAGGTTAGGGGAGGCAAATGAAGGGCTGGGCAAGCAACAGCGGGAGATGTAGAGTTCACAAGCAACAAGGGAGGAGTGGCAATAGTAACAGCTACGGGGGACAGCTCATCAAGTCACACGTGTGCATCTCTAGTTAGTGTTCATGTGAGATCTCCTTGGGTGGCAGCTCGAGGTAATGAGACATGGAATACATCCTTCATTGTCCAAGTAGGTGAAGCTTCACAGTGACATTACTCACCATCTAAATGCCACCTCGTATGGAGGATTTTATGGACACCGTACAACCAGTTGCTGCTCAAGGTGCTAACCTCTATTGTGGTATCTAGGGTCTTTAAGGCCTTAGAGAACTGCAAGTTCTTCCTCAAAGCACAAGCCGGATTTCGGGAGCACGAGGAGTGTATAGGACAAGTTGCATGCCTCCAAGAGATTGTGAAGAGGCGTCGTGTGGAGGGTAAACCCACTTACGTTGCCTTCATCGATTTCAAAAAGGCATACAACACAGTGCCGCACCAAGCCTTGTTCTGCAAACTGCAAGCTTGCGGAGTGGAAGGGCGTTGCATACGGTTCAAAGAGGGGCTGTACCAAGCTTCAAAGATAAGGGTGAGGGTAGGGGACCTCCTGTCCGAAGCCATTTCAGTGAAGCGAGGAGTACGCCAAGGATGCCCCAGGTCCCCCACCCTCTTTAACATATTTATCAATGATATCATAAACGAGGGTGACAGATTCGGAGTTAGCATTCCTGGGCTTCATGAGAAAATTCAGGGGCTGCTTTTTGCAGATGATTTGATCCTCCTTGCAGAGTCCGCCGAGGAGCTGCAAGAAGCATTGAACCGGTTGAATGAGTAGGCTACCAAGTGGGGAATGAGTTTTGGCCTATCAAAGTGTAACGCCATGGTCTTCTTTGGCGACTTGCAAGCTCTGAGGGATCGACCACTCCATTTGGGGGCAGAACGGATCGAAGTCTGTGAGAGATACACCTATTTGGGGATCGTGCTTGATAGTGAGTTCTCGATTGAAACAGTAATTCGGGAGAGGATCGAGAAGGGACGTAAGACTCTTCATGCTTATTAGGCGTTCCTCTCTTCCCACTCGACCCCCATGTGGACTAGACTCAATGTCTTCAAGGCGTGCGTGCTTCCGGTCTTGACGTACGGTGCCGAAATTATGGGAGGGCATCGTCAGACACTCCTTCAGCCGTTGGAGAAAATGGCTGTCACGGGGATGAAGTGGATCTTGGGTAAAGGGGCTAAATCGACAGCTGTCGAGGCAGCCACCCTGCATAAGGAATTCAGTATCCTCCCATTCCAGCATTTTGCAGCGGGCAACGTGCACGTGCCTTTAAAAAGTACCCAGGGGTTAGGGCGTGGATCTGAGAGCTCTCGAAACCTCCGTCATGTACTAAAAGAGTCCACAAATGGACCTGGGCTTCCAGGACCGTGCGTTGGCTAGAGAAGTACGTCCCTGAAGCACCTCTACTTGCTGTAAGATATCACGTCTGGAAGAAATGGGAACGACAACACGAGTGTGTGAGACTGGCCTCCTATAATGAGAACAAGTTCGAATGCTCAAGGAATTACCTCTTTCGCACTAACCTTTTCGAAAACGTCAAGGCCTCGGAGGAAAGGTTTCTGTGTCTAGCACAGGTTGGAGGGGTGAAGATGGCGGATAGCTATCGACATTCCCATCAGCAAACCTGCCCTCTATGCAGCTCTTGCAAAGCATGAACCTCTTATGCACACATCCTGCTTTCCTGTCCTGCGTTGACCGATGAACGCGACAGGCACATTTCGGGTATTATAAGTGAAACTCGCGACCTTTTGTCCTGAGGGTGTACCTTAGAGGATGAAGCTACGTTACTCCTTGGTGGGGAGATCGGCGGGGTGTGTTTGCCCAACTAGGTGAGCACTCGTCCGCACTCGAGGAATGTGGTCCCGGGGCATCGCCTCGTGGCAGCATTCCTCGACGAGGCGATGCTGAGCTACTTGGGAGCATTATATTCGTAATTCCTACCCTTCGCGGGTAGGGAGATGACAATATCTTCCCTTTGCGATCTTGTGCACAAGCTCGTACTCATACCAATGACGGCACCGCCTCGCTCAAGCAAGCGAATGCTGTCAGGAGGCAGTGTTTGCTTGAGTGCGACAGGACACCACCTTGAGCCAACGCCCAACCTTGGGGTATGGCATCCCTTTGAGGGAACCCGCCGGGATCGGCGGTTTTAGCTGGTGAGAGTCCAGCACTACCTGGACCCCTGCACCGGGGTGCTAGGTGCCTACCCACGCTCCACTCATGGAGAGGAGTCTTCCAAGAACTTTGGTTCTAAAGGAAGTAGCGAAATCATAAGCTGGTGGCACAGGGTTCCGCCTGAGTCTGCTTAGGCACCCGGCTCAAAAAACAAAAACAAAAACAAAAACAAAGCTAAATGGGAGGGGACAACAAATGTGTCCATTGACAATTGGACCACCCAGAACTAACAAGACAAACAAGAATGCCACAACTTTAATAGATCTACGCTAACCTAGACACATATCAGCACAATTCCATTGCTAGGCCAGATGCCACCTTGAGCCACCAAGCAATTAGTCAGTCCCTTGCTACTCGGTTGAGTTTTAAGATGCCTCAGAGTTAGCCTTATTGAGTGGGGGTCCAAAGTTGAGAGTTATTAAAGGTCATTTACAACCTTAATTTAGTATACATATAAACTGGAATGGAAGTCCAGTGGTAGACAAGTGAGTCTATAAATAGACAATCCCAAATCTAGCCCACAACAGTTGATTGTGTCAGTCCCAAGGGTGTACCTAAGTTCCAAGGTCAGCAGCTGCCTGTTCATGCATGCAATCCTGGTTTCATCCAGCCTGATGAAGTGCAGCTTTGTGCTCTGCCCATTCCCTGATGCTGCATCTCAGCCAGTTCTTACTTCACTTGGATTGTTGAAATCCTCGTGCCATTGTAGCACATAGTTCTTTCACCATTTTCTTGTGCTTCCCTCTCAGCTATGCAGTCAACAATTCCCTCACAAGCTGTTGCGTTTTGCAACCTGCACTGGCACCCAGCTCTAACACAGCCCTCACAGCCCCTGTTGCCTGCATTCTCCCAGCCGGCTTTTTGTGAGCTTGTGTATTACCACTGATTTGGCTGTTGTTTGAGTTTCTGTTCAAGTTCCCTGCCACAGAAAATACTCCTGGGGGGAAAGTGTGAATTGGGACCCCATGCAATGTTCTGACAAGTACCCTCTTTCAACATGACCCTCTCTCTGTTTTTCTAAGTGTGCTCAGGAGCAAAGTTGATTCGGAGGAAGACCCGAATCAGCCATCAAGCTTCTGGATGTAACACTAAATTGTCAAAGCATTTTGGAGAAACCTTTTGAGTGGTGCGGATAAAGCAGAATAGGTGACCTTCCAAGGAGAGAAGGAGCTTCCACCACCTGAATTCTCATATGGTATCCTAGCCCCTATCGTAAACATGGGTGCTAGTAGGACCTCAATGAAAGTGTGATGAGAGGGGAGTCTTGGAATAATAATCTAGAGGCATCTCCTGGTGATGATTCTAGGCCATGACAAAGTATCCCAAGAGAAGAATAGATGGGATCCTTCATTACCTTATGATTTTGTATCTACAACTACAGTGCTACAGTTTGTTTTCCCACAAATTCATCATTGTCACAGTCAGCCACATCGGTTACTAGAAAAGCACTATCTGGTACATATCCTTCTTGTTTGATCGATGATTGTAGGCCCTTAAGTTTCTTGAAGACATTATCACTTTGAGAATGGTTTAGGCTATCAACCAAGAAACTGTGTGTCTTCTCATTCACCTCAATGCAGGCACCCCCTGGCTTCTTCCATGCACTAGCACATTTTCTCAGAACTTGAAGTTTACCAGCATCTTCCCACATGTGAGAATCAGTGTACATGTTAGACATAAGCATATAACCAGAAGCTACACTTGGGTCCAACTCAATAACATGGTCAAAAAATTTTCTTCCTAGCTCCAAGTTACCATGTATCCTGCATGCAGCCAGCAGAGTTGTCCACCCAGTGGTGTAAGGTGAGATAGGTAAGCTTTGAATCAGATCTCCTGCCTCGCTCAAGTATCCTGCATGGCTAAGAAGTACAATCATACTGTTATAATGTTCAATACCTGGAGAAATGCCATTTTTTTTCATGTTCTCAAAGCAGTAAAGGCCCCCTTCTACTTCACATGCATGACTGCAGGCAGTAAGCATGTTGGTGTATATTCCAGTATCTGGTATCAAACCTTGTCTTTGCAATGCTTCCAAGCATTGCCTTGCTGATTGAAGATGGCCACGCTGAGCATATGCTGCAACCAATGCACCCCATGATACCACATCTCTTCCTTGAAAATTCATAAAAACCCTAAGAGCTTCATTCAAACTCCCACATTTAGCATACATGTCGATGAGTGTAGTCCCAAAAAGCACATCTGATTCCAGGCCACACCTGATCACCTGATCATGTAATAGCATGCCCTGTGAGCTTGCTCCTGAAATCCCACATGCTTTTAGAATGCTTAGAAGGATGGCCTTGTCCATCTCAATATTATCACTCTGCATTCTCAAAAAAAGTTCAAGAGCAGACAGTCCATCTCCTTGCTCCAGATACCCCTCAATTATCGCTCCCCAACATGCCACACTGTGATTTGGCATACTATCAAACAAGCTACGTGCATCCTCTACTTTGCCAAAACCAGAATAGAAGTCAATTAGGGAAGTCCCTAATACATCCAACTTTAATCCACGTCTAGTTATGTAGCTATGTATCAATCTACCTTGATCAACAGAATCCGAGACACTACATGCTTTTAATATACCCAAGAGTGTAACTCTATCTGGCTCCTCACCACTGAGTTGCATTCTCAAGAAAAAGCTAAAAGCAGAATCAATGTGACCCTCTTGAGCATATGCAGTGATCATTATATTCCAAGAAATGAGATTACGGGTGGGCATCGTCATGAATGCTTCATGTGCCTCCTCCAAGCTTCCACATCTGACATACATATCAATAACGGCAGACCCAACAACTACATCAGACACAAAACCACAACTATTTATCTGACTGAGTATCTCCCTCCCCTTCTTCAAGTCCTTTGTAATACCACATGCTTTCAAGACACTTGAAAAGGTTGCTTTCTGTGGTTTTGTTTCTTCTTGCATTTTCTCAAAAATTTGCAGAGCTGATTGACCATCCCCATGCTGCACATATGCAGCAATCATTGTATTCCACAATATTACATCTTTGTGCTGCAAATCATCAAAAACTTTCCGTGCCTCCTCCACATCTCCAGATTTGGCATACATGTCGACAAGAGCACTCGAAACAACAAGGTCTGACTCTATTCCACATTTGGCTATTTGGCTGTGTATGAGCCTACCAGACCCTATGACTTGGCCATGGCTGCATACTTTCAAAATGCTTAAAAGAACAGCATTGGTAGGCTCTATGCCCTCTTCTTGCATTTTCTGAAACAGGAAACAAGCTTCTGTAAATTTCTCATGTTTGGCATATGCAGAGATAATTGCTTGCCACGTGTGAGCACTTGGTTCTGCAACCATGTTGAACACTAAGTTTACTTCAAACAGATTGCCACACGTACCAAGGAGGCGAATTACATGGTCCCCTAAGATCGCAAGAGAGGTAAGTCCACTGCAAATCATAAGGGTATGTGCATGCCTGCAAGCTTCTAAATCTTTCTTCTTTGTGCATTGCTCAAGAAGCTGATAAGCCGTGTCTCGAGTTAGCAGCTTACCAAGCTGGTGCAGAAGTCTTGCATGCTGTAAAGCCTCATCCATTTAATCAATTCAACAAAGGCATTGTGTCGATGCACACCAAATGGACCAGATTCAGAGAACACATTCCATCCACTCATCTCCACTCACGACATTCCTAACACTCATCTGCACTTATATCCAACAACACTCAATTCACTGATGCTAAATCACTGAAGGCTTAAGATCCATCCATTATCTGGATTTAGCCGTTACTTGCAGCTACACCAGAGATCAACTGCTGCCGAACCCAATATCTGAGAGTTCCCATGTCGCAACCTCACCTGTCATACCTTTTTTCCATTGAACCTGCGTTGAATCTCAAATTGAGGAGAAATTTGACGAGAATTTTCAACAGAAGTCCTGACATATATAGCGCATAAGCTGCTTGAGATTGTTTGGCTCCAATCAACCCCAAAGGGATTGAGACATCCACGATCTGATCTCTGAACATCGTGTGCCATCCCTCCAATAAAGAGCTGCTGAAACCAGGTTGTAAATCGACGAACAGGGATTCCGAATGCATTAGTAACTTCATTTTTGCACATGCTGCAGCTGAGATTTCTGAAGCAACCTTGTACGACCAGACGAATCTCTGGCTGACAAGGAGAAAGTTTCAGTTCTAGAGTCGACAGATGAAGGGGAGGCAAGCTGTGATGTCCAATTAGAAGAAGAAGAAGATGCAATCGACCAGAATCAGGAAATTACTTGCCTTCTTACATCTATGGTCACACCAACCCTCTAAACGGCTGATTATGCCTGTTAACCGATTGCCAATATACGCCGCACTCTCACCCCCTGCAGACTCCATTAAACCTGCAAATAACAACCAGATAATCACCAAGGAGAAAGAGAATTTCTACAGAACGGGTCGAATTTCAACCCGGGAAGTCTATCGCGACGAAAAATTAGGGTGAAAATTCCCTAAATACCCCTCAATTTTTTCAAAACTACCAGAATGCTTTTGTATTTCTGATGCACGGCGGTCTAGGGGGCCAGCATAATGACAGGTAACTTCCCCTTCCTTGTGCGCCCCCTTCATACCAAAATTATTATCTTTGTCATCACCATGCCCATGACCACCCTTGTGGGGGACTCACATAACAAAGATCAGAGAAAACAATCCAATTTTTTTGGAAAATTCAAAGGTGAAAGAGGCTTTATTTAAAGAAAAAGCTCTTTAACATGTGGTAGGGTGGGTCCAAATGATGTTACGTGAGGTGATTGGTTGTAGTGAAGAAAATTCCTAGCAATATATCGCTATAAGTTGCCGATTGAAGGCAGCTCTACTCCTAGCCATCTGTCACAAAGTGCCTGATTGAAGGCAGCTATTTCTCCAAGTTGGGCATTTGCACAATGTGGTGTGTGCATGAATGCATGTAGCTGCAAGGACATAAATGCAAGATGTTGCTTCTCGTTGTCTTTGAGATCGAAGCCAAAGCTCGTTGCCACTGTTGTGGCTACTGCAACATCGCCTCCCTACACAACACCTTCCCATCTACCCTCACTCGAGGCCTCTCTTTGCTCCTCTTTTTTCATCATTAGAAGAAGAAGAAGAAGAAAAATTCCCTCAGATTTCTAAAGGCTTCTTCTTACAACAAGCCTTGATAATATATTTTTTCGGCGATTTGGAATGATCAAGCTACATCATGTATATATATATATATATATATATATATATATATATATATATATATATATATATATATATATATATATATATATATATATATATCTCTCTCTCTCTCTCTAAGCTCCTCTTTTTTGCCATCCCTACTAATTGTTCATTATTGGACAACTATATCTTCATACCAGGCAATGGCATATAGAAAGATGTAGGGGCCGGAGTGAAGTCGATAGCCTGTAGATGATGCTAAGTAGCTAGGAAGTTGGGATGATTTCAAAACAAGAGGGAGTGTGCATAATTAGGTGGCTTGCATGGGTAGATGTCGTGGGCTTTATGCACTTACCATGTCTTTCCAATGGGATTCACATGTCTCAAGGCCCAATCTTAGGTCTCGCTCTTTACAACAACAACATCATGAGTGGTTCCCTCCATAGTTGGATATTTAGCCAATTAGGCCACAAGAGGTCAAAAATATTGGAGGTAGGACTTCTTCTCATGGCAGCAATGAAGTGATTCCCATGTTTCAATAGCCATCACAACACTTATTTGGTCCTCATCATCATTGTCAACAAGAGATGAAGAATAAACTGACATCAAGGGCTACTTTTGACTTGATCATCACTCAATAGGATCAGCATCATTGTCAAGAAACTCAAATTTTGAGTGCTCACCTTCACCTTAGCAAAGTTAAGATTTGCCATTATGCTTAGTAGTTTGTCATCATGTAAAAGGATTAAGAATCACACATATCATCTTGCTCCCTTCCTCATAGCCTATGTTGAAACTGCTCACAACAGTGAATTGGTTGCTGTTATGGAGATGGTTGGGGGGGTATATCGGCTAGCTTCTCCACAAAATGGAACCATGCACAAACATGCTAACAACTTTTTGATGCTCTCACAACTCAATTTTGTGGATTGAGTATGAAGGATTGGGTAACTCACCACCAAGCTAAAAATGGACATTGAGAACTTTGTAACTCTCTCAGACTCATACATGACACATGCCCAAATGCATGAATGATTCAATAAGTGACAATGCTTGATTCCTTGAAGACGGTGAGAGGAGTAGCTCTATGGTTGAATATTAAATTTGCACCAAATCTTCCATCTTCAAACATACTAAGCAATCCTTTTCTCGTTGCAACTGTCAATTATGCTAGGATCAAAATTCAAGCTATTCTCACATGTAAGAGACTTGGATCTACAACTTACTCTAATGTATGCTAGCATCAAAATTCAAGCTCTTTTCACACATAAGAGTCCCGCATGTGTAAGAGTCTAATTACATCATAATCCTACTATCATCCTATTGAAGTCTTGATATATGAGGTTTGTTGGAAACTTTGAGGTGCTTGATGCATTTGTGATGATGTCTACTTCTATCTTTGAGATTTAGATCCAAGCACATAGAGCAGCAAACTTTGCACAATAAATTCACAAGCAGTTGGAAAGCCTTTTCAAATCTCTATTCTACACAAATAGTTAAGGGATTTCGATCAACTTAAATTCCAAATCCTTGCATGTAAAGCATGTTCCAACATTAGACTTTGTAAGAGAACTTCAATGTTCTAGAAATTTGTTCTACCTTTCTTTTTAGGGTGCTTTTTTAATGCAAATTGAAGCATTGAAGATGGTAGTGTGTAGGTACTCAAAGATTGCAAGGTGCAAGTACTCCAAAGTAAGTAAATATAGTTAATCCAAAGCAATAAACTATTTGAAGAGAAAATGAAGATAGATTTTCAAGTGCATAGCTCCCATTGAAAAAGCAACCCTCCTTTGTTGCTTGCATGTTCAATTGAATACTCTAGGTGAAACATTGTAACCACTAGCAATTGCACAAATGTACTACATAGAAAAGTAGATAGATACATGATTGTCAAAGGGAATTTGACAATACAAAGCTAACAACCATGGTGGAAAAATGGGTCGAGTTTAATAGATTGCATATGCGGATATATAGAGTGGTGTAATTAACGTGGCACATGCTATGACAAAGGGCTAGTGCAGCATACGATCTCACAAAAAAGGGGGGGATTAGAAGCTAGGTCTTCATAATACATAGATTGGGTAAGAGAAATGGTTGCGAGAAGGAGAGAAGTGTTGTTGAAAGGATTTTGGAGAGATATACACCTATCATTTGGTGTATACATCCATGGCATGGATCTTCTTTTGTTGCTTTTTTTGTAGATGATTTGTCCTATTGACTCTTTGCTAGAATGTTGGCACATGAAGTAAAGGTCACCCATGCATATGAGTTGCAATTGTTGAGATATCGAGCTCCACTCGTGATACGCCAGGGTGACCGTTGTGTATTTATGTCACCGACTTGTCAGTTTGCAGATGCGGTTGGTACACCACCCATGAATAATAGCTAGATGACAGCTATCCTTATCTACTCTAGTTCATGGCTCAGTTAGTATGCCACCTTAGTTAGTTGAGTTTGGTTTGAGACCCATATATAGGGTTCTTCTATTTCTATGTATGAGAGTTCTTTTTGGCTTACACAACTAAGAAGAGGAAAACTGTTTTCAGCCTCCATCTCTGTGTGTATTCCCCCATTGTGCAAGCAAGAAAGCTTCAAGTGAGACTCCTTCCTTCTCTCCCACAATCTTGACATGGTATTAGAGCCTTGTTCGTGGTAAGGAGCTCAAGAAAGCAAGCCAAGCTCGCGGTGTTCTGGTAAGAGGAGCAGTGTTGCTTTCATTTTCTGTTTTGGGAGCAGATCTCTGCAGGCAGCACAGCCAGAAATTACAAGAGTGCATTATCTCAGGTTGAGACACCCTTTGCGGTGAAGCAAGAGGGCAGTATGTGCTGCGGTCAAGGGCTTTTAGGCCACCCTGTTTTTTTGATTTGAGGCCATTTCGGGGCCTGTTTTGGAGGCGGAAGTTTTTTGCACGCACTCAGGAAAAAGCCCTGTTTTATGCTATGCGACCACTGTTCTACAGGTTGGTGAAAAGTTACCACAGATATTGCATCGTATGCTCGTGTGCAGAGACATTGGGAGTTACAGAATCATCCTTGGTTCCTGTATATGCAAAATCGTCACGAGGAAGTGACTGTGTGGTCAAATACCACTTTCGCCAGTTTTGCAGATTTGCCCTTGTGAGGCTGAAGCTATGTTCTTTGCAGTGACAGAATTTTTTTGCAGTGTTCTGTAATGGCGTCTGATTCTCTTTCACAGATTGTCACTGAAAAGCTTGACAAGAATAACTTCCAAGCATGGAAGTTTAGAATGACGAATTTCCTTATGGGAAAAGGATATTGGGAATTTGTTGCAGGAAATGAAGAAGAACCAGTTCTTCCTGATGTTCCCAATCAACAGCAAATGCAGGCATTTAAAGCATGGCATGAGAGAGCCAGGAAAGTTATGTACTGGCTGTCTATCAGCATTTCAGACTCTATGATTGTGCATATGCAAGATGCAAGTACGCCAAAGGAGGCATGGGATACTTTGTCAAAAATGTATAGCACAAATACGCAAGCCAAGAAAATGCAGCTCAAGCAAGAGTTGCACAATGTGCAAAGAGAAAATATGAGCATCAACGACTATCACATGAAGGTGAAGAAGATTGCAGATGCACTTGCTTCCATTGGGTCGCCAGTGGAGGATGATGATTTAGTTTCTGTGACCTTGAATGGTCTAGGAAAGGATTATGCACAGTTTTGAACATCCATTTCCGTCCGTGAAAGATTTCCTGATTTTGAGGAGTTGATTGCTCTTCTAATTTCTGAGGAGCAGAGAAATGGTGGTGCATCTTCTTTAGGAGGAACTTCAAAAGAAGCTGTCTTCTACTCAAATGCTGGAAGAGGTAGAGGCAGAGGTAGAGGAGGCCGATTTGGAGGCCGTGGTAGAAATTAGAATATGCAGCAAACTCAAGAAAACCAGTCCTATGGAGGAGGACGTGGTAACTCTAGAGGCAGGGGGAGCCAAAGAGGTCGTGGTGGATGGCAAAGAGGCCAAAATGCAAACAATAAAGTTGAATGCTACTACTGTGGTAAAATGGATCATATGGCTAAAGACTGCTATAAAAAGCAGAATGACATCATGAATGGGAAATTGCAACAAGGGAATTATGCATCTTCTAGTAGACAGGGTGATGACAGAAATGAGCATTTGTTTATGGTGCAGCACATGAACAATTCTGTGACAAGTGCAGAAGAAAGCAATGATGTATGGTATGTTGACTCAGGTGCATCAAACCACATGACAGGTCATGCAGAATGGATGGAGGATGCAAGGAAAATGGAAAAACCAGGATTTGTGGAGACTGGTGATGATACTGCACATCCTATTGTGCAGATTGGAAAAATTCCTTTGTCTATGCAGGATGGGAAAAAGAAATACCTATCCGATGTATTTCATGTCCCGAATATCACCAAGAATCTAGTTTCTATTGGTCAAATGGTTGAGCAGGGCTTGCAGGTCAGATTTAATCCTCATGGATGCTTTGTTGAGGATATGAAAAATAAAGGTCGCTTGATAGCAAAAGGAAAGAAGAAGTGCAGAATGTTTACGTTGGATGTAGACATGCCTGAATTGAGTGCAGCAATGTTTGCACATGGGACCGGTGTAGTTGCAGATATTGATATCTGGCATAAACGCATTGGTCATGTTAATGTACAGCGACTTAAATCAATGCAGGCCCAAAATATTGTTGCAGGATTGCCTAAATTCAAGGTTGCAGAAATGCATAAGGTATGTGAAGCCTGTCAATTTGGAAAACAAGCAAGGAAACCATTTCCTAGACATGTTCAAGAGAGTAAGAAGCCATTGGAATTAATTCACTCTGATGTGTGGACTACTAAAGCTGCATCTCTTGGAGGCTGTCATTATTTTGTCAGTTTTATTGATGACTATAGCGGAAAAGTTTGGGTGTATTTTATGAAAAAGAAAAGTGAAGTTTTTGGGCATTTCAAAACTCTTAAAGCTATGGCTGAAAAAGAAACAGGTCTGCAAATAAAACGCCTAAGGTCAGATGGAGGGGGAGAGTACCTCTCAAATGAGTTTGCAAGGTTCCTGCTACAGGAGCATGGCATGAAGCAGCAATATTCATGCAATCATACCCCACAACAAAATGGAATCGCAGAAAGGAAAAACAGGCATATTGGAGAGGTATCTCGTGCCATGCTCAATGAAAAAGACCTGCCAGATTTTTATTGGGCTGAAGCAGTTGCTGCAGCAGTCTACATAATGAACAAGACTCCCACTGCAGCAATACATGGGATGACTCCAGAGGAGAGGTATACTGGTAGGAAACCAGATTTTCTCATTTGAAAATTTTTGGTTGCATTGCCTATGTACATGTGCCAGATGAGTTGAGATCCAAGTTGGATCCAAAAGCTGAGAAGTGCATCTTTATTGGTTACTCTCTGCAGCAAAAAGGGTATAGATGCTATAACCCTTCTACTCGTAAGTTTACAGTGAGCAAAGATATTGTTTTTGATGAGATGAGTAGCTGGTATAAACCAATAAATGTGATTGATGATGTAGATGCACAAAATGGTAATGCTGCACAGAATTCACAGTAGCAGTCACAAAATATTAGTGGACCTGGAGGGTCCTCTAGCAGTGGTTCACATTCTTCGCCATGGACAGGCAGATTGAGATCAGGAGAATCTTCTCAAAGCAATGCAGATAGTGGTATGCAGGTATCACGAAAAGGAAAAGAGAAGGTTGATCAGCCCATGTTTGATGTGAATGCAGGTCACTCTTATGTGGATGGTGAATCCAGTGGCTCAGAACAGAGCATTGATGATGAGTTGGGTATTCCTTCTATTGTACACCTGGAGTAAGGAAGACCAGGGATGTTTTGAGAGCACCTGGGAGTGAACCTATTTTGCGCAGGTCTACGAGAGCTAGGTATCCTGTGGATAGGCTGAAATATGATGGATTTACAGCCATTCACTATGCATATATGGTCAAAGTGATACATGAACCAGAACCCACTTCTTTTGAGCAAGCCATGGAAAAAGAAAAATGGGAGAAAGCCATGGATGAAGAAATGGATGCCTTGGAAGCAAATGCTACATGGGAATTGGTACCTTTGCCTAAAGGTAAGAATGCAATTGGCTGTAAGTGGGTTTATAAGGTGAAGCACAATGCAGATGGTTCTGTGAATAGATACAAGGCAAGATTAGTAGTCAAGGGGTATGCATAAAAATATGGCATTGATTATGAAGAAACATTCAGTCCGGTTGTAAGGATGGCAACCGTAAGAGCAGTCATTGCTATGGCTGCATCAAAGGAATGGTCTTTACATCAGATGGATGTAAAGAATGCCTTCTTGCATGGTGATTTGCAAGAAGAGGTCTATATGGAGCAGCCACCAGGTTATGTGCATGCTGTTCATCCTGAGTTTGTTTGCAGGTTGAAGAAAGCCTTGTATGGCTTGAAGCAAGCACCTAGAGCATGGTCTGACAAGATAGGACAGTATCTTGTCACTATTGGCTTTCAGATTTCCAAGGCAAATTTCTCACTTTATGTGAGAAAAACAGAGAAAGGTATTATGCTACTTGTCATTTATGTTGATGATTTGATTATGACAGGTGACAGTAATGAAGATATGCTTCATGTGAAAATGCTATTGAAGCAGAAGTTTGAGATGAAGGATTTGGGAGAGCTGCGTTATTTCTTGGGCATTGAGGTGATTAGATCACCAAGTGGGATACAGCTCTTGCAGAGGCAGTATGGATTGGACATGCTATCCAAATATGGGATGACAGGCTGTAAGCCTATTTCAGTTCCTTTGGAGCAGAATGTGAAGCTGAGCGCAGATGCAGGTGAGCTTTTGGAAGACCCTACTATGTACAGACGCATAGTAGGAAGCTTGATTTATATGACTATTACCGGGCCAGATTTGAGCTATGTTGTTGGATTGGTAAGTCAGTTTATGCAGGCTCCAAGGAAACCGCATTTGGATGCGGCTAGACGCATACTCAGGTATGTGAAGTCCACATTGCAGTATGGACTATTTTATGAGACTGGGGTTCAGATACAGTTTAATGGATACACTGATGCTGATTAGGCTGGTAGCATTTCTGATAGATGATCTACCAGTGGATATGTATTCTCTTTTGGGAGTGCTGCAGTCACTTGGAGCAGCAAGAAACAGCCTACAGTTGCCTTATCCAGCACAGAGGCTGAGTACAGGGGTGTAGCAATGGCTGCATTTGAGGTAGCTTGGTTGCATAAGCTACTTTATGATATGCATCAGCCTACAGATGGGCCAGTTGTCATTTATTGTGACAACATGAGTAGTATACACTTGGCAAATAACCCAGTCTATCATGCTAGAACAAAGCACATTGAGGTGCATTATCACTATGTGCGGGAGAGGGTTTTACTAGGTCTTATTGATCTAGTTTATGTCAGCACAGAGGATCAGGTAGCTGACATATTCACGAAGGCATTGGACGCAGAGAAGCTGCACAAGTTCAGAGACCTGCTTGGTGTGCAGGAATTGGGATTGAGCTCGAGGGGGAGTGTTGAGATATCGAGCTCCACTCGTGATACGCCAAGGTGACCATTGTGTATTTATGTCACCGACTTGTCAGTTGCAGATGCAGTTGGTACACCGCCCATGAATAATAGCTAGATGACAGCTATCCTTATCTACTCTAGTTCGTGGCTCAGTTAGTATGCCACCTTAGTTAGTTGAGTTTGGTTTGAGACCCATATATAGGGTTCTTCTATTTCTATGTACGAGAGTTCTTTTTGGCTTACACAACTAAGAAGAGGAAAACTGTTTTCAGCCTCCATCTCTGTGTGTATTCCCCCATTGTGCAAGCAAGAAAGCTTCAAGTGAGACTTCTTCCTTCTCTCCCACAATCTTGACAGCAATGTCCTCCCACAACACTCATCTCATGTGCTTGTCGATTTCTTTTTGTTGATTCTCCCATCTTTTTTGTACTTGATGAGTAAGCTTCTCTTCCTCAAGAGCTTGTTTCTTTATTAGGTGGCAAAGGCCAATGTTTCTTAGCTCTTTTGTTCCTTCATTTTGTGCTTCTCCTTTCATTGATGCTCCATCTCTACCCTATTCATGCTTTGGATGTACTCATTTGATGTAAGGATGAGAGATCTTGAGTAGTCAAGTATGCCTCTCCTTGAGCTTGTTGGATGCACATTTGCTCTGTAGGAATGTGAAGTAAATTGACAATGCTTTGGGTTGGTTCACTGGAAGGGCCATCGGTTGATGATGGTTGCACACCTTGTACACCCGATGTAGTGAGTAAAGCAACACTTCCTCATCCACCCCCTCCTCTTCAAGGGGTGTGCGATAGACACTTTGTTGCATTGATCCAAAGGATCACCATGGATGTCACCATCATCCACACCATCTATGATGCATTCAACATCCATATTAGTAGAAGTTGGATGCTCATATGTGAGAATGTTATAATTCATTGGATGCCCGTGGCTTCAAAACCAACCTTGATATTGGTTGAATTACAAGCAAATGTCAATGCTCTTGATGTCGCACTTGCTATCTCCCCTTTGCTAGCTTGATGGGCAAAGGTCCACACTTGCCAAACATTCCTTTCCTTTACAAATTGGGTTTTTAATGGTTCGAAGACCGAGACATACAATGGCTATAATTTATGTGAGGTATGAAATGGAAGGGTGATAATATCAATCCTACATTCCCTTGCCTTCTGCACCACTTCTACTCGATTATGACTCCCATGGCCAACCATCAACAATGAGAAGATGGAGATTGTCATGAGAGGGTGGATCAACCATCACACTTTTGAAGTGATCAAGCCATACCTCAAAGATTTGGCCCATCATCCATGCCTTATTTTTGCATGGATATGACTCCTCCATTGACACTCTCAAGTAGGTAACTTTGCATTGCTCTTTTTCCTTTGAATGCATATTACCCTAGAACAGAAAAAACAACAACATTGACACATGCTAATATACTAAGCCACTCTTGGCTATTTGAAGTGATGTTGTAAACTGTTTTTGACCCTTCCTAGCAAGCACTTACATGCCTTTGTCTTTGCTTCCTTGCAACCTTGTTTTGTTTGCATTCCAAATCCTCTCAAGAGGATGGTTATGCTAGTTGTATCATAGTTGAAGATTGTCATGGAATGTTCTCACAACTTTTGGGTGAAAGCTAATTGCTCTTGATTTGTCTAAACTCCATGTCACCCTAAATGTAAGATATGGGTGCCTACAGTGGAAGCCATCCCACCAATGCTTTTCTGAAATGCCATTTGTGAAAGAAAACTTCATTTTTAAACATAATTCAGTAACCTTAAGCTTTAAACAAGACCATGATGCTGTGTGGTTGGCTTGCATCCTGAAATTGAAAGGCCCGACCTAAAAGACACTCTTCTCCTCTTAAATGGTCAAGGTTATCATGGGCCCCTTACGTTTGTGTTTGTTGCATTCATCAATCTAAGCTAAAAGTGTAGTCACACTCATACCAAATTGCCTTCCACACTCATCCGTGAATATGCCTTCTTCATGGGCTGCAATTTCTTTTGCCATGTCCTTCTCAATCCATTGAAGCAAAGACACATCTCTTTATCTGCACTTGGGAGCATGAAACCATGGAAATTTGAGTTGGAGTCTATTAAAATTAGGAAAATTCCCAACATTGGTTTGGAAACAGGGAATTGGAGGTGTTCGAGTCAGAGATGTTTGAAGCAGGGAATTGGAGGTGTCTGAGTCAGAGGTTGTGGAGAATTGGGTGAATTTCCATCACTAGTTTGGGAGCAGGGAACCAAGGCACTCAAGTTGGAGATTGTGGGGAAATAAGTAGTGACTCTAGACCCACTTATGGATGATGCACTTCTTGCAAGAGCATTTGGATTGGATTGGAGCTTATGCATTATGTTTCTCAGAGATATTATGTTTATGATATGTGAACCTCGGTGTGTAGAGGCTTTGGGTGTTGTAGATGATGCTTCTCTTTTGTATACTATGGTAGTTTTGGGTTGAGCTTCTTTGTTAGGAGTGCTACTTGTAGGCAAATGGGTGTGAGGCACAAAATATCACTGGGTGGAAGTGAATAGAGATTGTCCCAACCTCTTCTTTCTCAAGGGAGTCTTCGTAGAGGGCATGTTGAATTAGCTTGCCCCAATTGGAAAGATATGTTAAATAAACATATAGCAATTTCTTATATATGAGCAGTAGTTGTACATTAAAGGGAAGTTGCAAAATTTCCTACAAGACAACTCTAATAAAAAAGCAAAAAGTTGTAGAGAAGGCAAATAGTATGCAAACAATGGCATAGAAAGCAATGTAGAAGGCATATTGAGATGATTCAAACCAATAAGAATTTGTAGTTTTTACAACATACTTTCTTCTTGGGATGTTATTGTTCCTTAATCTGAGATTTTGTCTCACCACTCTCCATGTGAAAAGAGCTCCACATGGTTGTGCATATAACAATTTTAAGGTATACTATAATTTTGACTATGTTGGTCCTTCTCATGTGCATAGGTTACAGATTTCAAATCTATAAGTTTTGAGGTGTTTGTCAAGAAGAAAACACAAGAGATTGATCTATAAACAGGTTGCAAATTGTATGTATTATTGAACAATCAATGAAAAACTCTACTTGTTTCATTGCTGTGGGATTACAAAGTTTTCCTTGTTGTTTGGTACTAAAACTGTGTCATAATGGTTGAGAACAGCGGAAATCCAATTATTGAGAAGCTAGAAAAGAACAATTACCCATCATGGAAGTTCCATGTGACAAACTTTCTTATTGGAAAAGACCTCTATGAGTTTATTTTAGGTAAAGGAAAGGAACCAGAGCTAAGTGATTCTACAGTGACTATAGAAGAATTAAAGGCATGGAAAGAAAGGAATGCAAAAGACAAAAAAGGTAATGTATTGATTGTTTGCATTCATTGATAATGTTATGCTAGAGTATATCAGAAATGCAAAAAATTCACATGCAACTCAGACAACCTTCGAGAATATGTTTTCAATATATAAGGCACAAAATATTCAACTTAAGCAAGAATAGAATACTTTGAAGAAAGAGAAGATTTTTGTAAATGAGTATATTTTGAAGGTGAGGAGCATTGTAGATACCTTAGCGCAACTATTGATAAAATACCTAATGTTGATGATTTAGTCTCATTTACCTTGGGTGGCCTTAATAATAAGAAGTTTTGGAAATTTGTACATATGGAAGGAAGCTGTTTCTAGATTTTGATGAGTTACTCTCTCACAATCACTAAAGAGATCAACATGTAGGGTAAAACATCTAAAATAAGCGATGAATAGGAGGATCATGAATGTTTCTCAAGTTCAAGAAGGGGACACGATAGATCCTTTTTAAGTGGTCGTTGTATAGATAGTGTTAGTAATAACCAACAAAACATGTTAAATCAACAATTTAGTGACAAGCAGATTTTGAGAGGATGTGGCGATTTTAGAGGTAGGGGAGCTCTAAAGGAAGAGGTGGATGTTAGAACAGAGGTTCTGGAAATTTTGATATTGTTTGCCATTACTGTGGAAGAATAGGTCATTTTGTAGCCCATTGTTTTGATAAGAAGGATGGCATTTGTAGTTGCAAATTATAGAAAGGAAATGATGTATAATCTTCAATATAGAATTATGACAAAATTGAGTATTTTTTTATTATATATCATATGATGAATGCTGCTACAAAAAAGGGAACATATGATGATGTATAGTATATTGATTTAGGTGTGTTTAATCATATGACAACCGTGCTCAATGGTTTCAAGAGATACATGATTTACAAAGTCCAAGTTATTTAGAGATGGGTGATGATTCGTATAATCCAATTTCATATATTGGAAAAGTTCCTTTGTCCTTACATGATGGTCAAATTGTCAAATTCTTTAAACATGGCATCCATCACAAAGAGTTTTTTGTTGGTCAAATGGTAGAGTAACAGCTACTCGCTAGATTTAATGCAAAGGACTATTTTATTGAAGACTTCAATAATAAGTGTAAGTTGGTTGCAAAAGGAAGCAGAGTTGGCCACATGATGTTTACTTTGAATGGTAAAATTCCTACTACAAATGATGTTATGTAAAAAGGCAAAGTGCGGTTGTAGATATTAAAATATGGTACAAATTTATTGCACATGCAAGTTTGCAAAGATTGAAATTAATGCAATTAAAAGGGTTAGTTACATGTTTGCTTACATTTAGAGTTGTAGAATTACATAGAGTTTGTGAAGCATGTCAGTTTGAGAAGCACGCAAGAAGGCAACCATTTTTGCTTGATAGAGATGTAAACAACAATATACTTGATATTGTGTATATAGATGTTTGGGGGTTTACCCAGAATGTATCTCTTGGTGGCAGTAAGTATTTTGTTACATTCATTGATGATTTCCTTAGGAAACTCTGGGTATATATCATGAAGGAAAAAGAGTGAATTGTTTGAACACTTCAAAACTTTTCAAGCTATTGTTGAAATAGAAACATGCTTGAAAGTTAAGTGCTTGAGATCATATAGGGGCGAGAATACCACTTTATTGAGTTCAATGATTTTTTGAGGTCTCATGGGATAAAGTAACAATTTATATGTAGATATACCTCATAATAAAATTGGATTGTAGAAAGAAAAAACATACATATTGCAAAAGTTGCAAGGGCACTGATGAGTGAAAAGAATATGCCTAAGAATCTTTTGTTCGAGGCTTTTCATATTGCTATCTACATTATGAATAAGTCTCCACAACTCTGTAGTTCATATTATGACACCTAAATAATGTTTTACGTGCAATAAACCTCATGTATCATGCCTGAAAGTGTTTGGTTGTATTACATATGTTCATGTACTTGATGAGTTAGGGAAGAAATTGGATCCAAAGGTTGAAAAATGTATTTTCATTGGATACTCTACTAAGCAAAAAGAGTATCATTGTTACAACCTTGTTAGGAGTTTTGGGTGAGCAGAGATGTTATTTTTTATGAGATGAGCAGTTGGTATGCATCTAATGGAGATGCATTAGATGATGTTGATGATCGTGATAGTCATGTGTAGTCTAAAAATTAGGAATCACAAGCTCTTAATGGACCAGAGACACCATTTGGTAGTAGTACTACAATCAGTCCTTGGTTTGGAAGACTAAGAAGCAGCCCGACATCTTCATGTGAATCTACTATTGTTGTAGGTAATGTCAGGGAACAAGAAAGCATTATATAGTAATAATGCATCTACTAGTCATGTAGTTCTTGATGGAGACTCTAGTGGCTCAAAGAGTTTGGATGATGAGCTTGGTATTCCTTCAGTCAAGACACTAGGTGCACAAAAAGCACATGGTAATCTAAAGGCTCCATTAAGTGATCCAATGAAACATAGGTCTAGTAGGGTGAAATACCATGTTAGAAGATTTGGTTTTGAGGGTTATGTAGCTCATCACTATGCTTATATGTGGTAAAGGTAGTTGAGGATGTTGAGCCCACTTGTTTTGAGGAGACGGTTGTTTATGCTCATTGGGGTGTAGTAATGGATGAGTAGATGGTCGCATTAGAGGCCAATAGGACTTGGGATCTAGTACCATTACCCAAGGGCAAGAAGGCTATTGGTTATAAGTGGGTCTATAAAATAAAACATAACATAAATAGTTTTGTTAGCATATATAAGGCTAGGTTAGTTGCAAAAGGCTATGCTCAAACATATGGCATGGATTCTGTAGAGGCATTAAATCCAGTTACTAAGATGGCAATTGTTAGATGTTTGATTACTTTGGTAGTAGCCAAAGGTTAGAGTCTATAGCAAATGGATGTAAAGAATGACTTCTTGTATGGTGATTTGTAAGAAGAGATGTACATGGAGCAACCGACAAGTTACGAAGATATAGAGCATCCCACATATGTGTGTAGGTTAAAAAAGGCACTCTATGCATTAAAAAAAGTACCTATAACATGGTTTGACAAGATTGAAGAGTATCTTGTCAACATTGGCTTTTATGTTTTTGAATGCAGATCACTTACTTTATGAGAGGAAGGTTAATGCACGTTTGGTTATCATAGTCATCTATGTGGATGACTTGATTATTATAGATGATAGTGATAGTGGAATTGCTAATCTCAAGGGCCTTTTGAAACAAAAGTTTGAGATAAAGGATCTAGGTGAGTTGAGATACTTTTTTTTATATTAAGGTGATAAGAGAGTTTGATCTATATGACCATTGCAAGGCTAGACTTGGGTGATGATATTGTAATTGTGATTCAGTTTATGTAGGTACTAAGGAAGTCTCATTTGGATGCAGTCAAACACATTGAGATACATGATGTCCACCTTGCATTATGAACTTTTTTATGAGGTAGGTTTTCTCTTGGTAGTGTATAGTTACTTGGAGCAGCAAAAAGTAACCAATGGTTGCTTTATCGAGTATAAAGAGATTGAGTATAAAGGTGTTGCTATGGTAGCATGTGAGATGGTATGACTAAAAAAGTTCTTGGGTGATTTGGATGTGTAGAGAGATGGTCCACTATGATAACATGAGCATCATATAGTTGGCTAGGAACATAGTGTTCCATGCTAGGATAAAACACATTGAGGTACATTACCATTTTGTGAGTGAGAATATACTTGTAAGAGATATCAACTTGGCATATATTAGCACATAAGATTAGATAGCTGACATTTTCACAAAGGTGTTGGGTGCAAAGAAGCTTCAAGAATTTTGAAGCTTACTTGGAATCGCAAAGATGTAACTGAGCTTGAGGGGGAGTGTTAAGATGGCAAGCTCAACATGTGCAAACATTGATGATGGACTACCTTGTTAGATGGGTTCACACATTTACACTTAGTACATCAATGGTCAATACGATCCTCACATGGCTACTAACTTATCACATTATATTTGGTTAGCTGCACCTACCTACAACTGGCATAGTTATAGTGCCAGTCAATTAGTATAGTCAGTTATACACTGCTTAATTTAGTAAGACACTTTCCTTTATATTGTATCTTATCTATAATTTGTGTACATTGTAGGGATTGAATGAATACAATAAACACTTGACTAATGAACATAGTAGGTAAAATCTAAACATTAGACTTAGTAGATATAACCAGTAAAATACTACTACAAAGAGAGTACGCCACCAGAGAACACATATCTGAGTGCCGAATAAAACATAGTACTTCATTAAGAAATACATTTATAGTGATAAATATAACGTGGAACAAATATTTTACACCAATTAAATAAGCACTTAGATGAAAAAAGACACATAGGTTCATATGACATCAAAAGGCTACTTCAAACTACATGCATGGCTAGTGGACAAGCCATGGCCAAAGTAAGGGTCAAAAAATACAATCACTTGTGCATTCAAGAGAGAATTTGATATGTGTTGGAATGCACATGTAATAAGTAGGAAAGTGGATAGAGTCTTATTGTTTTCAAGAGTATCAACCATGTTCTTCAATCATTTCTCACCTAACCACCTTACATTCCTCTTAGGATAATCCTCAAATAATCATAAACTCACTCTTCTAGCCATGAAAGAAATGAAAGAAGGACCAATGTTGAGAAGTATTGAACTTACCAACTCACCTCTTGTTATAGTCCAAAACTCAAGGATTTTTTATAGCTCCATGATCCATGCGATGCTCTAAGAGTCACAGCTCCATATCCCTAACTATCATGTGTATGCCCACATAGAGAGGAGATGATAGAGAAGAAGGGTAAAGAGAAAACTTCACACATTCGTCCCCGCCTTCCCCCCCCCCACCAACTACCAACCTCTTTGCTTACCACAAGGAGATGGAGAAAGAGAAACAAGAATGAGGGAGAGCTTCACCTCTCTAGTTCCTTACCCTTATATGCACACTCACTCTCTCCCTCCCCTTCACTCTCGAGTAAGCAAGCAAAATGGAAAGCAAAAATTGTAGAGACTCAATTTTACACACACATGAATAGCTTGCTCAATATTTTTTTATTCATTTTATATGAAAAAATTGGGTTTCTATCCTTTTTGGACATTTTTCCCACCTCACACACTCATGACTAGTTCTTTACATTAAGCATACTTATCATAAGATTGTTTGACTAGTCTAAGGTGAAAAATCAAATAGAGTACCTTATTGCAACCCTCACATCCTTGTAGGTCGATAAGCCTATGTGAAATATTATGATATGCATAAGAATGAGCTCGACTCTCACAACTAATGCAAAGATGTCATAAAATTACAAGTATCACAAGATAATTTGGTGAATCTAAAAAATTAATATATCTCTAAATATAATTCTCAACACTTGCACTTGAGCTTGCTTCAAATTTCCTTTGACTTTTTCTTTTCACTTTTTTTCATTAATATTATCCCACTCTTAGAGGAGTGTTAATCCCATGGTACTCACATCCAAGGCCACAAGCTATAGGTTGCATTGAAGATGCGAGATGTTGGGATGATTGACGATGTTATGATTCTATTGGAGGATGGTGGTTGTTATTGTTTGATGCTTAGGGAAATGCTATGTTTAAGGCGAGATTTTTGCTACTAGTATTCTGGGAGCGATGGATAATCACATCCACTGATGAAGAGGTAGCTAGTGGCAGATGATATCTTCATGGAAAATTGGTAATAAATAAGTATCTTCATGTGGTATGCAACTAATATCATGTGGCTTTCACCAAAATATATCCCTTTTCCAAGTTTTTTTTTCAAATTTATAAATTACACAAAAAAAATTAATCTTTAGCCCCCATTATTAATTTAAACAAGTATCCCAATGTTCACAACTACATTACATCCTTAATGAATGAGAAGTGCCATCCATAACAAGATTGGAGTTAGAGCCTTACTTTCTAAAGATTATGCGAAGTTTCTAGTGTCAAAGAGATGAGGCAGGGGTCCCTGCCCTAATTTGGTCACGTGTGGTCATGGGTCATGGCTTGGCTTCATCAAGTCTTCCTTCATTGTCTAAATATTCTCCTTTACCCAATTCTAGTGACATTTTGTGGTGATAGTGGCTTTTCTTCAAGATTACTCATGGGGATGCTTCACTCTTCAGTGTGAAAATGAGATGATGGACCAAGAAATAAGGCAACACATGCACATAATAATCCCGAAATATGTCAACCACAAACCTCTAAATCAATTATCTTTTAGTCCAATAGTTTTAAAATAATGTAATTGGCTATGAGTATAAAGCCACATGTCTCATATGACTATCTCAACTTGAAGGTTAAATCTCAATCAATGTAATCAAAATATAATGGAATGAAAAGATGGGTTGTGGGGTGAATGGATGTGTCTCCTCTTCTTTTTCTTCAACCTCGATGTGTATCCCATCATGCACACTCCCTTTCACATTCAAATATCCATCTCTCTCTCTCACATAAAAGATTCAAGTGATGGAAATGCATATTTTATTTATTATTGAGATGAAGAGATATAGCATAGATTTTGCTCAAGGATTTCTCTTGGATAGTTGTTGTGGGAATCTTCATCTTCAAATGATGTAACTATGGCTCTCTCTCATATTATCATTGGACACTCACAAGTATCATAGTGAACTCAATGATTTACCTATTTATTGTAGTCAATCTGCAAAGGCTTGTTGATTGCTCCATGATTCAAGTGATGCTATAAAAGACTTCTACTCTAACTAAGAAATTTACTAATCTACTCCCAATAAAATAGAGAAAATACGAAGAAATGCACAATCATGGCTATGGCATGGATAAATCTTTTATGAATTCCATGGCACAAGGTAGCCATGATTGCAAACAAAGAAGATACAGAAATGGATTCTTGGTACACACCCCAAGCTAGAAGATCAATGTTTGTAAAATGAGTAAAAGATTGTTACATTAGCACCTTGTTCCCTTTTAAACGAAACCCTAAAATTATAAGTGTTTATGGTTTTCCAAGGTTGTTACAAAGGCTCATGGGGTTTATAAACTTTTCCTCAAATGGCCATCCTTGCCTCAAGAAGCTTTGTCCTCAAAACTCGAGAATGACAAAAATACCAAATAATAGATCACACTAAAGAGCTCGAGTATAAAGGGTGATTGCTAAATATTCTCCAGAATGTGATGAAGTATGCTCCATAAGAAGAAAGTACCATTACTATTACAAAACTATAAGAATCCTAAGTGTTGTCTAGACATGGCTACTATGAGGTGCCCGCCCATCGGCTGTCCAGGCACGCTTTTAGCGGGCTATCTAGAAACGAATCTAAGTGTCACTGCTCGGCACTCCCATAGAATGTTTCGAGTTTTGTCGCCTAGGGTTTCCCGAATCCGCCTCACAACAACGGAACGTTCAAGGCCGAACCCATTAGGATCGACCTGAAATTTGGGTTCCTAGTTGTCAAGGTCTCTTGACAGCATTCTAGTGTCGAGTTTTGGACATCCTACTTTACGTAGAGATACCCAATCCGAAGCAAATCCATACTGCACTTGGTTCAAAGAGTTATCTAATAAATATCCTCTGTAGTTGATCCCTCTCTAGATTCATCACTGGATGATCTCTCACTACTAGATGGATCGTCTGCTATTTCTAATTCAGTAGAGGATAAAGGAGCTCTCTCACTTTGAGGAGACTCAAGGTAAGCATCGACTATCACTCGATTAGCACCTCTACCTAGAACCACTCAACCGGCGGGTATATTGACTTGACAGTCTGTTCATAAGATCCAAGGCCTCCCTAGCAAAACTCGATAGCTAGGACGTCCTACAAATCAGATCACCCTAAAGTCCAAGAAGCATTCTACACTTGCGTCCGCTCAACCTCTCTGCCCATAGGGCATGGTCCCATTTTGGTCCCCTAAAATGGCATGAATCGAGTTCTAACCTAACAATACCTAAAGGTCGAACGACAGTAAAATCTTGTGAGAAGCCTCCCAATTCTCTAGGACCACCCTACCGTAGGATGGACCTATCGGGGGATCCGCCCACCCGCTTCCCTTAATAGCTTTAGTTTTCTAATTAGGTCCTACCACATTTATGAGTGACACTTAAAGTCAACTTCATTAATTAATCCTTTTAGGGAACAAGGTTAGTTCACATAACTTATAGCACAGACATGAAAACAGAGCAAAGCAATCTATTGACAAACAAGTTTAAATAAGTTCCTTAACTTATCTTCAAGTTAATCTTTGTCTCCCGCCCGTACAAGAGAAATTATGTATCCCTTCTGTCCAACAAAAGTATCCCTTCTGCCCTGCAGAAGTAGCTCGTCCAAATCACATGGCACCACAAACTCAACCTTTTATCTAGAATAGGATCTCCCAACATACCCAGACATTGGGGGCCACGAACGTCTTCAACTCCATTCTAGACCTAGCAAGGGGTGTCTAGAGCTCCACCTGACCCGCAAGCTGTCTAGGAGCGAAACATCATTCTCGTGGTTGGCCTTTTCACCACTTGACCTTTGGCCCATGAATCGAGTAGTGCCCTCTTTGGGTTAATCCATGGTGCAATCATGGAGGTGATCCACCCATGCAATATATCCTTCCTTAATTAAATCCTTTAGAAATCTAGCACAACAATGCATTCAGCCCTAATATCAGTTTCTAGGAAAACATTCCTTTATTACCATGGCAACTTGTCATCACAAACCCTTGCCATGCATTTAGCATAAATCACAAGCATTTGGAACAATCATCCAAACAACAAACTAACAACCAGTTGAATGTAAAAGCATTTAGGATGTTGTTAGATCAACCAACAAAAAAAATCAATTGTATTCTTACCAAACAATGCAAGAATAGTCGCAATAACATTACCATTGCATATATATTATTCCCCTTGGGATCAAAGAGCGATTCTATGTAAAATTTACTTAACTCTTGTATGCATAATTTTTAATGTCATGATTATGCCATTCATAACCCTTGATCGATTCCTCCTTGTAATTGCTCTATTAACGAACAAGCCATATGCAACTAGGGGCAATTAACTTTCCTTAATACATGCACTTTGCAGGCTCGATCTTTTGAATACGTGAGATAAAATTTATCCCTTCCGATGACCTATTCTCATGCATCATAGTATGGGGCCTAACATATCTCATACGAGAATCAAAACAAGCATCTATCAATTTGGAAATACATTACTTATGGCCAGAACCGCAATTGGATTGACGGTGATGCCTTCGTCTGAAGCTTCATTGTTGGTAATGGGATTGCCATCCGCATGTGGGGGCCATGGTCTGCAAGTAGACTTAAGAGATTAAGAAGGTGGAATAGATTCGAGATGGGAGAGTGTAAGAGAAGATGGTTAAGTCAAGGATCGAGATAGAGGGAATTGAGCTAACTCTCTCTCTTGTAGCCTCTCGGGGTAACTCTTCTCTCTCTCTCTCTCTCTCTCTCTCTCTCTCTCTCTCATGATCTCTTGGAGGGGTATCCTTCTCTCTACCTCTCTCTCGCAGCCTCTCGGGGTCTCCTCATGCTCCCTTGTGCCTCCCCATGCCTCATATTTATAGTGAATTAGAGAAGAGGGTTTGTGGCTGAGAAGTGGAGCTCTTTGTGGAGGGGGATCTTGGAAAAATCAGTGATTTGATGCTCAAATCATAAATTTGATGGTTCCATTGGCTCTGAAAGGAGGGTAAAACCCGAAGACACTTGATTAGAAAGCTCTTAGTTCACTTGTTCTTCTTTTCTCTGTTCAAAGTGTTGTTTTTTGTCTATAAACTGCGATCGCGACGCCCACGATTTCACAAATCCCTCTCTTTATTTTTTTCTTTTGATAAAATCTCCAAAACTAACTAAAACATCACTTGTCTTTTCTTTTAAATGACATCTAGTGTTGAGATATCGAGCTCCACTCGTGATACGCCAGGGTGACCGTTGTGTATTTATGTCACCGACTTGTTAGTTGCAGATGCGGTTGGTACACCGCCCCTGAATAATAGCTACATGATAGCTATCCTTATCTACTCTAGTTCATGGCTCAGTTAGTATGCCACCTTAGTTAGTTGAGTTTGGTTTTGAGACCCATATCTAGGGTTCTTCTATTTCTTTGTACTTGAGTTCTTTTGGCTTACACAACTAAGAAGAGGAAAACTATTTTCAGCCTCCACCCTTGTGTGTCTTCCCCCATTGTGCAAGCAAGAAAGCTTCAAGCGAGACTCCTTCCTTCTCTCGCACAATCTTGACATGGTATCAGATCCTTGTTCGTGGTAAGGAGCTCAAGAAAGCAAGCCAAGCTCGCGGTGTTCTGGTTGAGACGCCCTTCGCGTTGAAGCAAGAGGGCAGTATATGCTGCGGGAGAGATCTTTAGCTCTCGGCGACCCTGTTTTTTTTATTTGAGGCCATTTCGGGGCCTGTTTTGAAGGCGGAAGTTTTCTGCACACACTCAGGAAAAGACCCTATTTTATGCTGTGCGACCACTGTTCTACAGGTCGGTGAAAAGTTACTGTAGAAATTGCATCGTATGCTTGTGCGCAGAGACATTGGGAGTTACAGAATCATCCCTGTTGCCTGTTGATGCAAAATCGTCACTAGGAAGTGACTGTGTGGTCAAATACCACTTTCGCCAGTTTTGCAGATTTGCCCTTGTGAGGTGAAGCTGTGTTTTTTGCAGTGACAGAATTTTTTGCAGTATTCTGTAATGGCATCTGATTCTCTCTCACAGATTGTCACTGAAAAGCTTGACAAGAACAACTTCCAAGCATGGAAGTTTAGAATGACGAATTTCCTTATGGGAAAAGGATATTGGGAATTTGTTGCAGGAAATGAAGAAGAACCAGTTCTTCCTGATGTTCCCAATCAACAGCAAATGCAGACATTCAAAACATGGCATGAGAGAGCCAGGAAAGTTATGTATTGGCTGTCTATCAGTATTTCAGACTCTATGATTGTGCATATTCAGGATGCAAGTACGCCAAAGGAGGCATGGGATACATTGTCAAAAATGTATAGCACAAATACGCAAGCCAGGAAAATGCAGCTCAAGCAAGAGTTGCATAATGTGCAAAGAGAAAGTATGAGCATCAACGACTACCACATGAAGGTGAAGAAGATTGCAGATGCACTTGCTTCCATTGGGTCGCCAGTGGAAGATGATGATTTAGTTTCCGTGACCTTGAATGGTCTAGGAAAGGATTATGCACAGTTCCGAACATCCATTTCCGTCCGTGAAAGATTTCCTGATTTTGAGGAGTTGATTGCTCTTCTAATTTCTGAGGAGCAGAGAAATGGTGGTGCATCTTCTTCAAGAGAAACTTCAAAAGAAGCTGTCTTCTACTCAAATGCTGGAAGAGGTAGAGGCAGAGGTAGAGGAGGCCGATTTGGAGGCCGTGGCAAAAATCAGAATATGCAGCAAACTCAAGAAAACCAGTCCTATGGAGGAGGACGTGGTAACTCTAGAGGCAGGGGGAGCCAAAGAGGTTGTGGTGGATGGCAAAGAGGCCAAAATGCAAACAGTAATGTTGAATGCTACTACTGTGGTAAAATGGGTCATATGGCTAAAGACTGCTATAAAAAGCAGAATGACATCATGAATGGAAAACTGCAACAAGGGAATTATGCATCTTCTAGTAGACAGGGTGATGACAGAAATGAGCATTTGTTTATGGTGCAGCACATGAACAATTCTGTGACAAGTGCAGAAGAAAGCAATGATGTATGGTATGTTGACTCAGGTGCATCAAACCACATGACAGGTCATGCAGAATGGATGGAGGATGCAAGGAAAATGGAAAAACCAGGATTTGTGGAGACTGGTGATGATACTGCACATCCTATTGTGCAGATTGGAAAAATTCCCTTGTCTATGCAGGATGGAAAAAAGAAATACCTGTCCGATGTATTTCATGTCCCGAATATCACCAAGAATCTGGTTTCTGTTGGTCAAATGGTTGAACAGGGCTTGCAGGTCAGATTTAATCCTCATGGATGCTTTGTTGAGGATATGAAAAATAAAGGTCGCTTGATAGCAAAAGGAAAGAAGAAGGGCAGAATGTTTACGTTGGATGCAGACATGTCTGAATTGAGTGCAGCAATGTTTGCACATGGGACCGGTGTAGTTGCAGATATTGATATCTGGCATAAACGCATTGGTCATGTTAATGTACAGCGACTTAAATCAATGCAGGCCCAAAATATTGTTGCAGGATTGCCGAAATTCAAGGTTGCAGAAATGCATAAGGTATGTGAAGGCTGTCAATTTGGAAAATAGGCAAGGAAACCATTTCCTAGACATGTTCAAGAGAGTAAGAAGCCATTGGAATTAATCCACTCTGATGTGTGGACAACTAAAGCTGCATCTCTTGGAGGCTGTCATTATTTTGTCAGTTTTATTGATGACTATAGCAGAAAAGTTTGGGTGTATTTTATGAAAAAGAAAAGTGAAGTTTTTGGGCATTTCAAAACTCTTAAAGCGATGGTTGAAAAAGAAACAGGCCTGCAGATAAAATGCCTAAGGTCAGATGGAGGGGGAGAGTACCTCTCAAATGAGTTTGCAAGGTTCCTGCAGGAACATGGCATAAAGTAGCAATATTCATGCAGTCATACCCCACAACAAAATGGAATTGCAGAAAGGAAAAACAGGCATATTGGAGAGGTATCTCGTGCCATGCTCAATGAAAAAGACTTGCCAGATTTTTATTGGGCTGAAGCAGTTGCTACAGCAGTCTACATAATGAACAGGACTCCCACTGCAACAATACATGGAATGACTCCAGAGGAGAGGTATACTGGTAGGAAACCAGATATTTCTCATTTGAAAATTTTTGGTTGCATTGCCTATGTACATGTGCCAGATGAGTTGAGATCCAAGTTGGATCCAAAAGCTGAGAAGTGCATCTTTATTGGTTACTCTCTGTAGCAAAAAGGGTATAGATGTTATAACCCTTCTACTCGTAAGTTTACAGTGAGCAGAGATGTTGTTTTTGATGAGATGAGTAGCTGGTATAAACCAGTAAATGTGATTGATGATGTAGATGCACAAAATGGTAATGCTGCACAAAATTCACAGCAGCAGTCACAAAATATTAGTGGACCTAGAGCGTCCTCTAGTAGTGGTTCACATTCTACGCCATGGACAGGCAGATTGAGATCAGGAGAATCTTCTCAAAGCAATGCAGATAGTGGTATGCAGGTATCACGAAAAGGAAAAGAGAAGGTTGATCAGCCCATGTTTGATGTGAATGCAGGTCACTCTTATGTGGATGGTGAATCCAGTGGCTCAGAACAGAGCATTGATGATGAGTTGGGTATACCTTCTATTGTTACACCTGGAGTAAGGAAGACCAGGGATGTTTTGAGAGCACCTGGGAGTGAACCTACTTTGCGCAGGTCTACGAGAGCTAGGTATCCTGTGGATAGGCTGAAATATGATGGATTTACAGCCATTCACTATGCATATATGGTCAAAGTGATACAGGAACCAGAACCCACTTCTTTTGAGGAAGCCATGGGAAAAGAAAAATGGGAGAAAGCCATGGATGAAGAAATGGATGCCTTGGAAGCTAATGCTACATGGGAATTGGTACCTTTGCCTAAAGGTAAAAATGCAATTGGCTGTAAGTGGGTTTATAAGGTGAAGCACAATGCAGATGGTTCTGTGAATAGATACAAGGCAAGATTAGTAGTCAAGGGGTATGCACAAAACATTCAGTCAGCTTGCAAGGATGGCAACCGTAAGAGCGGTCATTGCTATGGCTGCATCAAAGGGATGGTCTTTACATCAGATGGATATAAAGAATGCCTTCTTGCATGGTGATTTGCAAGAAGAGGTCTATATGGAGCAGCCACCAGGTTATGTGCATGCTGTTCATCCTGAGTTTGTTTGCAGGTTGAAGAAAGCCTTGTATGGCTTGAAGCAAGCACCTAGAGCATGGTCTGACAAGATAGGGCAGTATCTTGTCACTATTGGCTTTCAGATTTCCAAGGCAGATTTCTCACTTTATGTGAGAAAGACAGAGAAAGGTATTATGTTGCTTGTCATTTATGTTGATGATTTGATTATGACAGGTGACAGTGATGAAGATATCCTTCATGTGAAAATGCTATTGAAGCAGAAGTTTGAGATGAAGGATTTGGGAGAGCTGCGTTATTTCTTGGGCATTGAGGTGATTAGATCACCAAGTGGGATACAGCTCTTGCAGAGGCAGTATGGATTGGACATGCTGTCCAAATATGGGATGACAGGCTGTAAGCCTATTTCAGTTTCTTTGGAGCAGAATGTGAAGCTGAGCGCAGATGCAGGTGAGCTTCTGGAAGACCCTACTATGTACAGACGCATAGTAGGAAGTTTGATTTATATGACTATTACCAGGCCAGATTTGAGCTATGCTGTTGGATTGGTAAGTCAGTTTATGCAGGCTCCAAGGAAACCGCATTTGGATGCGGCTAGACGCATACTCAGGTATGTGAAGTCCACATTGCAGTATGGACTATTTTATGAGACTGGGGTTCAGATATAGTTGCATGGATACACTGATGCTGATTGGGCTGGTAGTATTTCTAATAGACGATCTACGAGTGGATATGTGTTCTCTTTTGGGAGTGCTGTAGTCACTTGGAGCAGCAAGAAACAGCCTACAGTTGCGTTGTCGAGCACAGAGGCTGAGTACAGGGGTGCAGCAATGGCTGCATGTGAGGTAGCTTGGATGCATAAGCTACTTTATGATATGCATTAGTCTACAGATGGACCAGTTGTCATTTATTGTGACAACATGAGTAGTATACACTTAGCAAATAACCCAGTCTATCATGCTAGAACAAAGCACATTGAGGTGCATTATCACTATGTGCGAGAGAGGGTTTTACTAGGTCATATTGATCTAGTTTATGTCAGCACAGAGGATCAGGTAGCTGACATATTCACGAAGGCATTGGGCGCAGAGAAGCTGCGCAAGTTCAGAGACCTGCTTGGTGTGCAGGAATTGGGATTGAGCTCGAGGGGGAGTGTTGAGATATCGAGCTCCACTCGTGATACGCCAGGGTGACCGTTGTGTATTTATGTCACCGACTTGTTAGTTGCAGATGCGGTTGGTACACCGCCCCTGAATAATAGCTACATGATAGCTATCCTTATCTACTCTAGTTCATGGCTCAGTTAGTATGCCACCTTAGTTAGTTGAGTTTGGTTTTGAGACCCATATCTAGGGTTCTTCTATTTCTTTGTACTTGAGTTCTTTTGGCTTACACAACTAAGAAGAGGAAAACTGTTTTCAGCCTCCACCCTTGTGTGTCTTCCCCCATTGTGCAAGCAAGAAAGCTTCAAGCGAGACTCCTTCCTTCTCTCCCACAATCTTGACATCTAGTTCTAGAAATTTGCATATCTTTTTTTCTAGATAATATCTAAAATATCTAAAATATACTAGTTTTGCCTAAAATCTAATATTCACATTGTAACTTACATGAAGGGTGGCTAGGATCCTTGTCAAACCGAGAAAAATATCAGATTTACGACTCTCGATTTTTCTAAATAAAATATTTTTATTTAAATAAAAATTATTAGTTATTAATGTTAGTTAGTTTTTACCTTAGTTAGTCTTTAGTTAGTAATCTTACTAACTTATTAATTAACTAACTAACTTTCAAACTAACCAACTAACTTTTATTCTGTGAAAATATTACATCCTCCTCCCCTTAGAGAAATCAAGATGTTCTCATCTCGAGAGAACCCGGGGGTATCATTTTGGAACCTGTGGGGTATGGGCCCACCATGCTTTTGATGCACTACTCTGATCACTCACAGGCAGGCGGTCTTTTGAAACAACAACTTATTGTATTTGATATATCCAAGTCTTGATTACAAGAGGAAATTTATTGTAGTTACATCTCATGCATATCTTCTAGGTTTTTCCTGAGCATCTGGTATATTCTGGATTACTGGAGCTTGTACAACTTCATTTCTTGTAAGCTCAAGTTCTCTCGAGTTCTGTTGGGACAATTGATGCAGTTATGTCCAATGTTGTGGCACTCGGAGCATCAGTGTTTAGGGTGCTTTGGACATTCCCTTTTGAAATGACCTAACTCCCTACAATAGAAACATCTTGGAACTTTATCACTTGTGGTCATAAGATTCTTGGTTGTCCTTGGTAGGATTTTCTTCTTTAGACCAAATTGCCCTAGGATCCTTTTAGCATATTGAAGTGGTCCTTTATCTCAGAAAGTATGTTCCTAGATTGTCCTCTTCTTACTTCGAGACTGAGCTCCATGGACAATTGGCTTTGCTTGTAATACTAAAGAATACTTCCAAGTTTTGACATTCTGGTAAGACCCAAATTATATTAGTTGAGAAGAAACGACTTAAGAGAAATTCATTGCACATTATAACTATCATTCCTTGCCAGAGTACCTCTAATCATTTGCAAGTTCTAGGCTCAAAATAGATGCAACTCATATTACTCAAGTTAACTGTAGTTACAAGAGTAAAGTTTTTCCAATACGAGTTGTATTTTATGTCGACAAAATATCTAGGATCTCTAGTCATCCTGAAGAGGTGTTGTCGGTTCTAGGTCTTCATCTTCATGAGATTCTTCTGTATATCCATAGACTGCACCTGTGTAGCTTCGTTTTCTTGGAGGCTCAATGTCTTTCAAACTTAGATCAGGGCAGTTTGCTTGGATGTGTCCTAGCTCATTATAATGGAAGCATTGATGGTAGAGACATCTCCTACGGATGTGCCCTATCTCTCCACATGTATGGCATCTCTTACCCAGATCTCGGGAGTCATCTTTGCTACAATTGCCCGATTTAAGTTCTTGGACGATTGGATTCGCTCGGAGTAATGCAACTTGCAAGTTGTTAACCGTTAGAAGAACAATGTGAAAAATCTGAAAAAGCTAAAGCAGAAGACAAAGGCCAAGGCAAAAGTGAAACGGAAGACGAAGGCGCGCCAAGAAAAATATGGAAGCACAAGAAATGCAGAAAAGTCTTAAATAAAGGAAAAGGGTGCACAAGAAAAAGTGCGAATCAATACTTTTGTAAAAGAGCGCAAGCGCATCATGGTTTAATTTAAAGAGTGCCGGGCTCTCACCCGTGCAATTTGTAAAGGTAAATGGGCCGTAGGAAGGAAGCTAGGAAGATAGAAGGGCAATGGGAAAAAGGGGATAAGGGGATGACCGCCCAAAAGGGATTTAGGGTTTTGTATATAAAGTTAAAAAGTGAATGAGAAGCTCATTCTTGTGTGTGGCCAAAAGTAGCTCTCCTCTTCTTCTTCTTCTTCTTCTTGTTCTTGCTTGCTTGAGCTTGTGCTTGAGAGAGGGAGTGTGAGGGAGTGAGTGTGTGAGGGTGAGGGACCGTGGGGTGGAGAAGCTCTCCATCTTCTCCTCTGTTCTTCTCTTCTCTTCTCTTCTCTTATCTTGCTCGTGGCGATGGAGCTTGGAGCTTGGAGCGGGAGGATCGAGGTTGCTTGAAGCTTGCGCTTGGATCGTGGAGCTATCAAAGTGTGCCGGAGAGGAGGCAACTCGATCGGCATGAAGGTAAGCTCACTACACCCGGTAGGCATGAGAGCGCATAGGCTATGTGAGAGGTAGCCATTAGCATTTGGCTTGAAACGCTTGAAGCAATAAGTGGTCCGTGGGTCTTGGCGGTTGAGCTTGAGCTCCCACTACATTTTGATTCAAGCCTTGAGTGCTCGCCCGCTCCACATCGAGCATTGAAGTAGGATTTTCCCCGAACCGGTGCTTGAGATAGGTAGGAAGTGAGGGGGTTGAAGATGGTATTCGATCTCCTTGGCAAGTAGGTTTTTTGCTTTTTTGAGATTTATGTTGTGAGATGGAGGAGTTTAGGTATTTACTTTGTGATTTGGATACATTAGAGTAGGAGAAAACAAAGAAAAACAAAGAAAATAAGCATTAGGGTTTCTGTTGTCAAAACAGGGAAAGAGGGTTTGATTTGCTTGTCGATTTGTACTTTGAGGTTATTTGCTATTCTAGGGATATAGAATCCTTTATTCATGTCTATTCTTGCATTCTGGAAGTTTGTGTGACCCCTCAAGACCAAAATCATAAAAAACGAAGCATTATTCGTCAAATCTGTCAAAACTGCGCCGCGTTCGGCCCGTCCGAGTGACGGCCATTCGAACCCCAAAATCGGCCCTTGGTCCTCTCCCATTCGGCCCACTCGGCCCTTAGACATCCAGATTTGGCCCTTGGCCCACGTGACTCGACCCTCGGCCCACTCGAATCGGCCCTTAGATAACTAGATTTGGACTGGCCGAATTTGACATTCGAACTAGTCACATTCAGCCCTTCCTACTCAGCCCTCGGACGGGCCGAATCGGGCACTCGGCCCCTGCGGTCGGCTGACTCGGCCCATTCACATTTGGCCCTCGGTCCGGACAATTCGGCCCTAACATCAACTTGGCTATCCGAGCGATCCACTGGGCCTGGCCGACTCGGCCCATTCGGCCCACTCGACTCGGCCCACACCCATTCGACCCTCAGCCTAGCCCACTCGGCCCTCAGACATCCAGATTCGGCCCTCGGTCCACTTGGCTCGGCCCATGTGACTCGACCCTCGGCCCACTCAACTCGGCCCTCGGACAACCAGACTCGGACTGGCCGAATTTGACATTCGGACCTTCCTACTCGGCCCTCGGACGGGCCGAATCGGGCACTCGGCCCCTACAATTCAGACCTGTCGGGTAAGGACAAACCCCCTGATTGGAATGAGTTGCTTGCTTTGTTGCTACATAAGGAAGTCAAACTTAGCTTGAATACAAGTTCTAGTATCTATCAGAGTAGAGATACTGTATTTTGCTTGAGTCAACGAGCCAGAGGTGGCAGAGCTTGTAGAGCTTTTTGAGGTTGTGGAGACACTTGAAATACCTATGGACAACAACAACAGAATGCATGGCAAAGTCAAAATGCACAAGGCCAGCAAGGATGTGGATCCTTTAGAGGTAGGGAGAGATCACCCCGAGGTAAAGGTGGTTCTTGGCAATAGTCTAACAGAGACAAATATTGTCATTATTGTGGGAAGTATGGACACATAGCAAAGGATTGGCATAAAAAGCAAGCTAACATGAAAGAAAAAGACAGATAGCATGGCAACTATGCATATTCCAGTGACACTCATGATGATCAAACATATAGGCTATTTGTTATGCAACATGTTTCTAAGGATATGCCTAAGAAGGGTAAGGCTAATGAACAGTGTTATATAGACTCAGGTGTCTCCAATCATATAACTAAACATGGTGAATGGTTTGATGAGATGGTTGCATGCTCTCATGGCTACGTATACACAGTGATGATACACATCATGATATCAATCATACAGGTGTGGTATCATTAGTCATGCATGATGGAAGAAAAAAGAGTTTGTACGATGTGTTACATGTAACATCTATTACTAAGAATCTACTATCCGTTGGACAAATGGCAGGGGTAGAATCTGCAAGTCAGGTTCAATAGAGATGGCTATTTTGTAGAAGAGTATGAAAATGGCTGCAAACTAATTGCTAAAGGTAAAAGAGATGGCATGATGTTCACTTTTGATGCATTTATTATTGAGTTAAAGGCAGCTATGTTTGCCCATGATAATGGAGCAATTAGAGATGTGGAAATCTAGCATAAGTGCATTGGTTATGTAAACATACAAAGGATAAAAACTATGCTCCAAAAGGAGATCATACTTGACTTGCCAAAGTTTAAGTATACAGATTTAAGACATTGTGTTCTGCTTATTGTGTTAAGGTCTCTATAATCAATGCACATCCAAAAAAAACTATCTTTCTTCTTAACAAATAATACATGAGAAGCAAAAGGTGAGGACTAGGTTGAATAATCCCCATTTTCAACAAGTCTGTAACCTATTTCTCCACTTCTTCTCTTTCATATTTTGACAACATGTCATGTGGTTTGTTGATAGATTTAGTATTAGGTGCCAAGTCAATGGGATAGTCCACTTCTCACTTAGGAGATTCATATGTATGGGGTCTATCCCATAATGCATCTTTTGGATGTGCTAGATATTATGTATCATTTATTGATGATTTTAGCAATATACATGGCTATATATTTTGAAGCATAAAGATGAGATGGTAGATGTCTTCAAGGATTTCAAAATACATGCTGAAAATGTGCTTGGATATTATATCTCATGCTTGAGATCTAATGGCAATGGTGAGTATGTCTCTCGTGAGTTTGATAGGTACTTGGCTAAGTATGGCATTAAAAGGAAGCTTACATGCAATTATACACCATAGGAGAATGGTGTGGCAAAAAGAGAAAATCAGGTACTTATGGAAGTTGTAAGGGCCATGCTCAATGAAAAGGATTTGTCGAATGGTTATTGGGTTGAAGCTGTTGTAACTGCAATTTATATCTTGAACAAAATACCTATAGCTGGTATTCATGATCTTACAACATATGAGAAATCCTATGGCTATAAATCGGATATCAGCTACTTTAAAGTATTTGGTTTCATTGATTATTTACATGTACTTGATGAGAGGAGAAAGAAGTTAGATCTAAAAGCTATTAAGAGTGTCTTTCTTAGTTATGCATAGGAGATAAAAGCCTATAAGTGCTACAATCCATATATTTGTGAGACATTGATCAGTAGGGATGTAGTATTTGATGAATTGGCATCATGGTATGGTGGTCAAAATGCAACAATTTTTGATGGACCAACCAATCAAACTCATGCTAAAAATTATCCTTCCACTAGTACTATAGTGAGTGGACCTAGAGGTGATGTGTCTTCTACTATCAATTCCTTGGACGGGACAGTTGTGCAGTCATGATTTTGCATCCACTGATATAGATATATTAGTGAGAGGGATATAAGATAAAGGCAAAGAGAAGATGTTTGATTATGTTATTGGTCTGCTTACATCTGGATATGAGTCACCTAGCAGTGACAAGCTTGATAGTAAATTGGGTATACCATTTATTATGACACGTGGAGTAAGGCAAAGTAGGTATGTACCTCCTCAGAGAGGCAATCGCATATAGTGAACTGCAATTAAGAAGGTTAGAGAGAGTTAGAAAGCATGTTGATAGGCTGACTTACAGTGGGTACTTAGCCAAACATGTTGCTTGCATGACTGAAGCGATGAGTCATAAAGAGCCTATGAAGTTCAATGAGGGAGTTGGAGATGAAAACTGGCATGCTGCCATGGATGAGGAATATGTGGCGTTGGCTAAAAATGACACATGGGATTTGGACAGGTTTCATAATGGCAAAACACCCATTGGTTGTAAATGGGTTTACAAAGTGAAATGCAAAGTAGATAGATCTCTGGAGAGATACAAAGCACATCGGGTTGCTAAAGGTTATATGCAGTAGTATGGTCTTGATTATTAGGAGACTTTCAATCCAGTTGCAAAAATGGCAACCGTGAAAACTATCATTGCGTTAGCAGCATCTAAGGGATGAAAGCTTTGGCATATGGATGTCAAGAATGCATTTCTGAATGGAGATTTGATTGAAGAGGTGTATATGAAACAGCCCGAGGATTATGTACACCCTGATTAGCCGAATCATGTGTGTAGGTTGAAAAAGGCACTTCATGGATTAAAGCAGACACTGAGAGCATGAAATTCTCACATTAATTGTATTTATAGTAGCTTGGTTTTCAGATGGGACATGCAGACCATAGTCTGTTTATGAAGAAGACAGAGACAAGTTATGTATTCTTGGTGATTTATGTAGATGACTTGATTATCACTGGGGATGATGACCATGGTATTGCTGAAAGAAAATTCATGTTACATGCTAAGTTTAAGGTGAAAGATTTGGGAAAACTGAAATATTTTCTTGGGATTAGGGTTGTGTTTACACCTCAAGGAATTTGGCTGCTACAAAAACAATACGCTCAGGATATACTGCTGAAATATGGGATGATGTTCTGTAAGCCCATGGAAAAACCACTAGATTAGAATGTCAAACTTGCAGTTGACATTGGAAATGAGATAGAGAATGTCACTATGTATAGATAGATGGTATCACCCATCTTAACCTTAGTTATTCAGTGGGGCTGATTAGAATGTCAAACTTGCAGTTGCCGTTGGAAATGAGATAGAGAATGTCACTATGTATAGACAAATGGTGGGCAGCCTAATCTATCTTACTATCACCCATCTTAACCTTAGTTATTCAGTGGGGCTGATTAGCCAATTTATGCAGAAGCTTTATAAACCACATTTGGATACACTCATCAGGAGGATTATGCGGTATGTGAAGGGAGCTGCTCTACTGATTATGGGTTGTTTTATGAGTTCGGAAAGTCACTTGAGTTGACAAGTTATACATATGTTGATTGGGCTAGTTGTGCATATGACAAAGATCAACTAGGGGCTATGCTTTTATTATTGGAAGTAGTATGGTCAGCTGGAGTAGTAAAAAGTAGCCTACGATTGCTCTCTCTAACATAGAGGCAGAGTACAGAGGTGCAACCTTAGTTGCATGTGAAATAGTTTGGCTCTTGAAAATGTTACATGACTTAGGTATATAGATGGACATGAAGGTCACATTGCATTGTGATAATATGGATAGTATGCTATAGGCTAACAATCCAATCTATCATGCTAGATCCAAGAACATAGAGGCTCATTATCATTTCATCAAGGAAATGGTACTTGCAGGATAGATTGATATACTCCATGTGAAGAAAGAAGACTAGGTAGCTCACATATTTACCAAATCACTTGGTAGAGATAAATTTGTTCACTTCAGAGAGCTACTTGGAGTGCCGTAATTGACTTGAGCTTGAGGATGAGTATTGAGATTCAATCTCAGTATCTACATCGACTTAGTTGTATAGGTATAGCTAGCTGTCACCTTCTTGTGTGCCATAATAATGAGTCAATCAGACCTTAACTCCATCAAGAATAGAGGCTAACAGTACTAGCTCAAAGGCAGAGGGAAAGCCTCAAGGAGATGACGAAAAGAGTAGATGAATGGGAAACTCATAATGAAAGAAGAGTCAAAACCTTGGTGCGCCATTTGGCTCAAGTTGAAAAAGATAAAGTACTAGTTGAAAGCCGAGTAGAGGTCATCCAAGTGGGCTTCAAAACCCAACAACGTGCCTTCCTCAATACACTTATTGATGTCACTCAGATGGAGGAAGGGGAGGCTGATATGTTGAAGATGCAAATGTCCAAAGCCATTACATATATGTGATTCTTCAATTATATATGAGAGTTAGATGTATACATGTTAAGAGAAGTCTCAAATTCCTTATGGACCGTCGTCTTGTAGATGGTGATGATGAAGGCTCTTCATCCATTAACAACTATTAGACTTATCTTATTAAACATATTTTAGGGTTTATTATCTAGTTTTAGGACTTATCTTCTCTCATTTTGTAAGATAATCTAAATATGGCTTGATGTGCATATTGTGGAGAAACCCTTTGATTGAGCCTAAATATGACTATCTTTATATGCTTTGTATAAACTTTTCAATAAGCAAAGTCTTATATGGCTTTAAACAATTTGTAATCTTATAAATATATAATAATAGCAAAATGATATTTCACGTTGATAGTATGAAAAAGCACCAACACTATTCTACAAATGATATAAGAAGTATCAATACATCCATTAACTACTAGTTTAAACAAGATAATATCTTTATCTTTTGCATGTATCCTTGATATGTTTAAAAAGAGAGTGTGATTGTACCAAAAAGCACCACAATGATAGGCATGATAATATAGAAGTGCAAAAAAAAAGGCTTTTTTGCCACACTTTCCTAACCTATTTCAAAAACACAACCTATTATTATCAAAATGATATGACATACACATGGTAGGAGTACCAAAAATATGGATTGATAGTACCAAATAGTACCAATATCATTTTACACATGACAGTAGATGTACCAAGATTTCCATAAGTACTAACTGATTAAAGGCCATTTTACAAAGGGGGGTGCAATACATTGTTTTGGAAGTACATAGATTTAGTTAGAACTATATGAGAGGGGGCATATATACCTTGAGAGTTATAATTACAAAGTGGGGGCTAGAATTATGTTAATTGGGGTTTGGTGGGTTGAAACTATACGAATATACTCATTTAACAAAATATTGAGCCATTAGAGTTCCTAAAATTACATCAATGGGCAAATAATGAATAGAAATGGTACGATTATCATTTCATTTCTAAAAATATTGAGTAACTAGAGGAGAAAAATTTGAGGATGACTATTGACAATAAGTCCTTTGCCAAAGGCATTTGATCTATACATGAAACCATCATGGAAAAACAATTTTGTTGAGGTAGAAGGTATTTGCATATGGCATGATTGAATACCTAGACAATGTCATGATTCCTTTTTCAATGGCTTGTAGCATCTCCTTTGCTAGGATCATGTTTTTAGCAGTGAAGTCATGGTGAGAGCCCCACCATCATATCATACAAATTCACACTTACAAGCAAAACCTTTTGAAAACTAACCTATCACTTCTTGTACCATTGTTGAGCATGTGTGTGTGTGTGTGTGTGTGTGTGTGTGTGTGTGTGTGTGTGTGTGTGTGTGTGTGTGTGTGTGTGTGTGTGTGTGTGTGTGTGTGTGTGTGTGTGTGTGTGTGTGTGTGTGTGTGTGTGTGTGTGTGTGTGTGTGTGTGTGTGTGTGTGTGTGTGTGTGTGTGTGTGTGTGTGTGTGTGTGTGTGTGTGTGTGTGTGTGTGTGTGTGTGAGAACCAAGATCACATTTAGTCATTTTTGTGAGATAACCCACCATTATATTATTGCATTATTCAAGCACACCTTATATTGAAAAACCCTTATATGTAAAACCTAGAAAGAAAGTATGTATAATCTTCATTAGGTTATGATAAGTGTAGTAGATGCAAAGCATAATCCTTGTTCTCTTTCTTAGTGATACCAAGAAGTTCTCAACATTTGGTATCAACACATAATAACGCACCTTAGTAATAGCATGCATCACACAACCCCTTTACTTTATTAGGATGAAGATCCAACAGTGCTAAGATGTGACAAATAGAGTTGCATCACCATTGCCAAAAATCTAGTTTTTCATGCATGCACCAAACACATTAAGTTCTAGTACCACTATGTGTGTGACTTGATTTGAGGATGGGATAATAGAGCTACAACGAAGGAGAATGGAGCAAATATCTTCACCAAAGCTCTTACAAAGAGACTCGGCATTGGGTTGAGAATGTAGTTCGCTGACACTGTGGGGGGGGGGGGGTGTTAGATATGCTCAATATCCCACCCTTGTAAGGTGCCACCAATGATCCATGGTGCTCTAAGTTGTAAGGCCTCCATAATGAGGAGAAGTCATGTGTGAACACGAATATTGGGTGGGCCTTGACTTGTATGTTAGATGAGGTCTATGTGACTGGATGGCAAAAAGGTGACCTTTGTGGATCTAGCCTTTGGGTTATATATAGAGTGGTTGGACTAGTAGCAACTTGAGGCACAATGCATCGAGTTGCGGGGTGTGGGAGTTATCAGGGACCCCTATTGTGGGGTCATGGAAATGGTACATGCCATGGTTGAATATGGTAGTTGTTAAAGCTCTTCAACAATGCACCATTTATATCAAGAATGACCGCTCTACCTTCTAGTGTAGGCAACTCATTAGAAATCTTAGTTTCTATGCCCTTGATGCAATCATGCACCAAGATTTCTAAATGTAAAAGAAATTAAGAAATAAGTGGAAGCAAAACATAACCAAAGAGTACTTCCTATTCACAACCACCAACTATATTCAATGGTTTTCTTTTCTTAATACAAGATGATACTAAATATAGAAAATCCAACTTGTAGAAGGTGATCAATTTCCTCCTTAACCAACTTTGCTATATGCAGATTCATATGGTATTGGTATTGTAGCATAGTGTGGATGTTGCATCCAACTTGAAGGGGACCTTATCTTGATAAAATTGAGGATCCAACCCCTTGATATCAAATTAGTTCCAAACTCCTAAAGTAGGAAAAACACATGATCATAGAATTATTAGCTTTGGAGTAGTTTTAGCCATTATTGCATTTGCCTCTCAAACTCTTGCTCCTATCATAACACACAAAAAAGTCCAAGGATGGCAAGGCAGTTGCATCTAGATCCTCCACATCTCTCACTTGCATATAATCTAGTTTGACTTTTTGTTGACATTAGAAGAAGGGATGTTATTCCCTTCACCATATAATTTTACTTAATTAATAAAAAATCAAGAGAACACAAATAGAGCAAGAGAGAAATTGAGACAATAGTGCATGACAAGAGAATGGGTACAATATCCCCCCATGTATAAGTGAGCAACTCCTTCATGCATGCACTTAAGGTTTGTATATTTTGGATTTTGTGCTTAAAAATCATTAAAAAGCATCCTTTTTGACTTTTTTCTTTCCTTGCGCAAACAACATGTTTTTTAAAATAATTTTCTAAAACCTATCCAATAAATCTAATCTTACGAAAATAAATTGTATTGCCTTTAGGCCATAATACAAAGGTCATAGTAATAGTAAATAAACATGCACATAAGCATATAAATAAATCCATGCAACAGTAGGGTCTATAATTGTTATAAGATCTAAGATACACACTCGACCTTCTTATATACTTAAAAGATATATGGTGAATATTATGTTGGTGCAAAGAGAGAAAAGATGAGAGAAAAGAAAGATGTAGAGAGAAGGAGAGAGAGATAGAGAGATTGACAACACACTAGGAATTGGAAGATGGGCCAATCCCACCCCCTTGTGGAGTTATATTATTGACAAGGAGCAAGCTCCTCCATTACACATAAACCAGTTCTTCACTTATAGATCTTGGGAACAAGATCACGGTTTCAATATACAACCGACATTTGCATAACTTGGAAGTTGGCACCTTTTGATCCATCTTGAGTCTCTCCTTCTCTCCTACACAATATGTGTAGGGATCTCCTCTTGGAGTTTGATTTTAGTAGAGCTTCTATAGCACTTGCACAACTCGAGGGTTGGCGAACTTGAACTTACACAGATCCTTGCATGATATACAACTAGAAAGCACTTGCACAACTCGGAAGTTGGCTCCTTTGATCTTCTTGATTTCTCTTCTTCTCTCCTACACAATATGTGTAGGATTCTCTTCTAGGTGCTTGATTTCAATAGAGCTTTCGTAGCACTTTATGAGACTCGAACCACCTTCTCTCCTCCTCTTGCGTGAATGCAAAGTGATGCTGCCTTCACCACCTCCACACCCAAGGAGACCCTCCCTTTTATAGGCTCCAAGAGCTTCTCTTCCTGGAGAGAGACTTGAGTGCCAAGATTGGAAAGGTTGATCTTCATGCAAGATGTGGCTGTTCCAGAACCTATTCTCTAGTACCAAATTTGCAATATCTCTCTGTGCGTTGCTCGGATGGAAAAATGTCCAACACAAAAGTTATAGATCTCACCATTTTTTATAACTCTCGTGGGCCATTTTTAGAGATCGACTTTCTATCGTGAGATATTTAAAAATGGATTCACCATGTCTATTTTAAGAAAAGCAGCTTGTTAAACTCTATTCTTAACTTATGGTCCATGCAACCACCTTGAGCCATAGATAAGGAGAGTTCATTAGAGTACCTTGGGCCTCAACCTTAAGATTGAATTCCACACAAAAGCTTGTGTCATCTTAGACCTTAGAAAGAGAAAATCACTTCTCTCCTCACTTCTAGAGGATCACGTCTCTTATATTTCTTAGTGAGAAAATTACCTCTCTCACCTTTCTTAGTGAAAGAATTACTTCTCTCCTTAATTCATTAAGAGAGAAAAAACCTTAAAGCTTGACTTGTAAGGGAGAGGATGATCCCAAATGAATGCAATGCTCATTACACACAAGTAAACTTTCCCAAGCGTCCCCGGATGCACACATAAATACATATACACAATGTTGATACACTTCCTCTTCTTAGAGCTGAATTCATCTTCATTTATGTGTAACTCCTTGGTTCCTGTGTACACTCTTACACTTGGCAGACACTTCCTTCCCCCTTCACAACTTGTAATGCACGTACCAGATATCCCCATCACAATGCTCTGATCACCCCATTAAGTGATGCACTAGGAATACTGGTCTCTAAATGGTCTCATGGCCATGCTAGATCATCATCAATACTTAAAGAAAAGTGAGTCATTAATTTATTGATATAAATTTACTAAATAGAGAATGTGTAATAAGCAATCAATTTAGTGATATCCCTTTGGTTTCTAAACTGTTGACCTCAATTGTAGAGGGATACATAGTCCTTAAGAAGATCTGGAAAGTCTTGTAGTTCTCTCTCAGTCATAAACTGAGCGTCCAATGGTGGATAATTCTTAAACTTAACCAGATGCTTCCGTAATACCTTACTTGAACTTAGAGTATTGTCCTGATGGTGTAAAATTCTTTGAGGCACAAGGAACTCTTTTGTTTTTTCTATGTCAAGTAAATCTTCCTTGATTGGTTCCATTGGAGGTTCTCCAATATAGGGATGCAACAATGGCTTGGTAGATCCAAGTCATTGTTGCAATTATGAATGTTCTAATGACTTGGTAGATCCAAATAAAAAGTCACATCATTCATCTTATCTATGATCTTAAAAGTGCCATAATAGCAATTAGAAAGCTTAACCACTTTACCCTTTGACCTTTCTGCTTCTTCAAGCGGGCCTTCTTAAACATAAGAAGAACATGCTGTCCCAACTTGAGATCTAACTTATGACGATGCTTCAGGTTCGTGTTTATGCTTCTCTTATGTCCTTTGGATAGGAGCTTTTACTTGAGTGAAAGTTGTATCAATGTCTCTAACAAACTCATCTACTGCAAATATCTTATCCTTCGTAAGAAGAATGGGTGGTAAATGAGGCTTACCATAGATGATCTCAAAGGGTGCCTTACCAGTTCTAGAGTGTACCGTGTTATTTTATGCAAACTCTATTAAAGGCAAATTCTTTTCCCATTCTCTTTGATTATCAAAGACATAGGATTTTAAAAGGTCCAAAATAGTAGAATTAGCACTTTCACTCTATCCATCCGTTTGAGGATGATAAGGGGATGAAAACTTTAACTGAGTCTCAAGGTTCTTGAAAGAGAGCTTGCCAAAAGAGGCTGGTCATGCACGGATCTTGATCACTTATAATGGACTTAGGCATGCCATGATGCTTGAAATTATGAGCAATGAATAGCTTAGCCATATGATCAGCTTTGATTGTCTTTCGCACAGGTATAAAGTGTGCTTGCTTAATTACTGAATCTATCAATGATAGTCCAAATTGCATCGTTTCCTGCTTATGTGCGAGGAAGCTCCATGATAAAGTTCATGGCTATACTTTCCCAAGGCTCATTGGGAATATGTAATGGCTTCAGTAGACCAAGTGATTTATGCCAGTCACACTTTACTTTTTGGCATATCTTGCACTCACGAACATATCTTTCAATGTCAGCTCTAAGAGTGGGCCAAAAGAAATATATTTCCAATGCTTGAGTAGTGGGTAGAATACCCCTATGTCTAGCATATGGAGATGCATATGCTTCATCCATTACCTTGTGTTACAATGGTAATGCTATACAAATTACTTGATGATGATACAAATAACCATCTCGAATCGAGTAAGGTGTAATCGACTAACCTGAGTTAAGTTGATCCCATATGGTTGAGAAGTTAGAATCAGTTGTATACATTTTGGGCAAATCCATGAACTCGTTATGGTAAATAGTTGTTATTGCATTCACTCGAGGTCGCCGTGATAGAGCATCTGCTACCACATTCTTAGTTCCAGATGTGTGAAGGATTTGAAAGTGAAACATAGATAAGAAATTTGCCCAACGCATCTGTATCTTAAACTTTGGTGATATGTTTTAATAACAAAATTTGCACCAAGTAAATAGTGTTTCCATACTTGAAGAGCATGTACCACCACCATAAGCTCTTTCTCATACAAACACTGGAGCATGTAGCTCTTGATCCTTGAGGTGTCGGCTCTCAAATGCTACTACATGATGCTCTTGGTTAAGCACTACTCGAATGCAATCCCTAGAAGCATCGCAGTGAACTTCAAAAGGTTTTTGAAGATCTGGAACTATAAGAACTGGTTCTTGAGTCACAAGAAACTTAATGCTTTTAAAGGCTTGTAGTTGCCTTAGTCCTCAAGAAAAGGCATTCTCTTCTTAGTAAGGTCATGTAGAGGAGATGCAACATATGCAAAACCTCGTATGAACCTCTTTTAGTATGAACATAGGCCCAATAAACTTCTAACTTCATGTATAGAAGTAGGTGTAGGCCATTCAATAATGGCTCGAATCTTGTCAGGATCCATTCTCACTAGATTGTGAGAAACAATATGGCCCAAGTGATGAATTTTTGAAAGGAAAATTTCACTCTTCTTAGCATTGACCCCTGTAGTCTATGCTTACGAAGCTTTTGAAAAACAATACATAGATGTTTTCTATGCACTTCTTCAGATCATGAAAATATTAGAATGTCATCAAAGAAGACACCTGTGAACTTTGAGGGAGGCCTGAAAATTCTCTCCATCATTGGATTGAATGTGGCGGGTGTATTAGTCAAACCAAATGGCATGACTAAGAACTCCTATAGTCCAAACGTTGTACGAAAAGCTATCTTATGAACATCTTCAGGTGCTTACCATATCTGGTGATAGCCACTCTTGAGATCAATGCAACTAAAGATACTAGCCCCTTGCAACTTATCCAAGATATCATCTATCCTTGGGATAGGAAAACAATTCTTGATTGTGATCTTGTTCAAAGATTTGTAGTCTATGTACATATACATATGGAAAGAACCGTCTTTCTTTTGAACAAGTAAGATGGAGAGCAATATGGAGAAGAGCTAGGTTGAACTAACCCTTTTTCCAACAATTTGTTTACTTGTTTTAGGATCTCCTCTTGCTAACTTGCTCTTACTCGGTAACTATATTTGAATGGACCAAGGAATGCCAACACACATATGAGGAGTTGAAAAATGCTCTAACCACTGTATTAATTCTACGAGCCCTAGACTGGACAATCACTTTTCATGTCCACATTAACGCTTCTAAATTCACTATAGGAGATGTGTTGTGACTGCCTGGTGAACACAACTTAGACTATCCTATGAGCTTTGCTAGCAAACAACTCACATATACAAAAATGAATTATTTGACAATGGAGAGAGAGGGTTTAGCCATGGTAGTTGTTGTAAAGAAGTTTCGTAATTATCTTTTGGCTACGTCCTTTACCTTCTTTGTTGACCACCATCAAGACTTGCTTTACCTGGTTAATAAATCGTGCACTATAGGACACATAGCTTGATAGTTACTTCTGCGTTTAGAATTCAAATTCTCTGTGGTTGTACATAAAGGAAAGCAACATTACATGGCTGACCATATGTCTTGTATCCCCATGGAAGAAGCCACTAGACAAGGCATTGTAGACAAACTACTTTATGCCCATCTATTCAGCCTATCCAGTAAAATAGATTTGTTTAGAGCTGATTTGACACCTTATTAGGCAGATGACATAGTCCAAGTACTTGAGCACGGACTGCCTGAACAACCAATAGAAAAAGCCCGACTTAGGTGACTCATTCTCAAAATCCAACCTTATCAATTGATAGAAGGCCAACTCTATCGACTAGGGCAAGATGGATTGTTGCGCAGATGTGTGTGCGAGCATGAAATGCATGATGTACTTGCAAATGCATACGAAAGAATAGCAAGAGGGAATTTTAGCGAGAGACACAATAGCCCGCAAGAAGGCGCTACAGTCTCAGCTATGGTGGCCTACTCTTTTCCGAGATGCAGCACAATTCGTAAAGCACTATGATGAGTGCCAAAGGACCAAGATACCAGTTGAGAAATGGGGGAGCAAGTTCATTGGGCTAATCAGTCCCATAGCACAATACTCACAAGTGAAATACATCATTTTTGCGACACAAAATATATCATGACACTAGGACCACTACCAAGTTCCTTTGGAAGCAGGTAATCTCAAGATTTGGCTACCCCATTAAACTCGTTAGCGACCAAGGCAACACTTCATCAACAAAGTGATCACCCATCTCCTATCCACCTTCCTAATCATCCATTGGAAATCCTCACCATACTATCCCGAGGCTAATTTCCAGGGGCTGAGTCTATGAATAAGATTCTAGTAAATATCATGACCAAGGTAGTCTCTGCTTCATGCAGTGACTGGGATAACAAACTCATGTAGCCTTATGAGCCTACGACACAACTTATAAAACAGCAATGGGATAAAACCCCTTCAGGTTGACCTACGGAACTGAAGCAATTCTACCTATAGAGTTCTTTGTTCCTAGCATGAGAACCACTCATCAAGAGAGATGGGATGGAAAGGAAGCATTTACAGAGTGCCTAGTTGAGCTAGAATGCCTATCTGAAACTTGACTTCTAGCCACCCACGCGCTAATATGTGAGAAGACAAGACGCAAAAGATGATTTGACAAGAACGTCAAGCAGGGCAATTTCGAAAGGGGAGACTTGGTACTACTGTACTCAGTCAAGGGGCATAAGCAAAAAATAAAGTTTAGAGGGCTAGGGTCTTTCAGAGTTTGCACTATAAGTCAAACTAGCAATGTAGAACTTGAAACCCTAGAGGGTGAGTGCATAGGCTTCTTCAATGGTAGTTGCATAAAGAAGTACGATCCTTCCGCGCACCCACTGCATGATCCATCACCAATGCTAGAACCCCTATCAAAAACGGGTGGTCACTATCACAGAGATTGACGATGAGGATGAGGAAGCAGTAGAACTAGGCTACCTAAGCATAACGGTCTCACTACCAAGCAAACACACACCTTCAATGCATTGTTCAATGAGGGAGCTGACTTTAATGTCTTAATTCGTGATCATTGGACTCACATTGGCAGACCATAGTTGCAGCCCACCAATGCCAAGCTCAGCCCATATGTGAGCCGATCATATGCACTCTTGGGAAAGTGCAAGGTTGTAGTCTCTACTATTGAGTCTGAAAGCATACCAATGATATTCTATGTGTTGCCAAACTCAGGTATGGAATCATTTTTCGAACGCACATTTAAAAAGCAAACTCATTGCAATGTCAACTACGAATCCCAGTGTATTCACCTCGCCATAGGCAATATATGTATAGCCACTGCTTTCAGCAAGGGCTACGTGACTCCTTGAAAGTCTTAAAGCCATTGGTAGAGAAATCCACCATCAAGTCTAAGGAGGGGGGTCATGACTCATCACCACCCGCCAACAAACCTAAAGACCTACAAACTGCTGAAGCGAAAACTAAGACCCCTGAACCAAGACTTTAATGGCTACCTAAACATCAAGGCTCGCCACCTAGGAGCAGACATCCATGGCCCCACAAGACTAAGGACCCACACTCAAAACCTAGGAGACCAAGACGAAACTATAGACATCGACGTACGGTTAAGCTGAGATGGGCCCCCAAGACCTTATTGCAAGTGCAAGGCTACTATGTGGGTAACACCTAGATCTAGGTACCTAAAGCCAAAATGGCCAAAAGTCCTACTCAAACAACGCCAAGCTTGTTGAGATGACAAGCTCAACACGTGCGGACATTGATGATGGACCACTTGGTTAGATGGGTCCACACGTCTACACTTAGCACGTCGGTGGTCATTATGACTCTCACATGACCACTGACTCATTACTTATTATATTCAGATTGTTACACATATTTACAACTGGGATAGTTATAGCGCCAGTCGACTAATGTAGTCGGTTATGCATTGTTTGACTTAGTAGGCCACTTTCCTTTATGTTGTATCTTATCTATACTTTGTATACATTGTAAAGAGTGTGGAAGAAAAAGAAGAAACCAGCAAGAAAACATTTTGGCCTCCATCTCTCTTTTTGTCTCTTGAGTGAGCTTCTCCTTGTGCATTCTGTGTGTGTTCGGCGCAGCATCTTGAGCAAGTCCCCCCACCACGCGATTCTTGACATGGTATCAGAGCTGCGCCATTAAGAGAGGCTGATTTCAAAGGCTAAAGTGAAGGAGAATAAGCAAGGTTCGAGCAAGCAAGCCACGGATAAGAAGCTCTCCCATCCTTCCACTCTTTCTCTTGGATAGTGCCTGTGGAGGCACCGGAAGCTGGGCAGAGCAAAAATCTCGAATTGCAGGGAGATTTTGTGTGCGTAAAGAGCGCTGTGTATTCTGTAGATTAGTTCTTTAGGACTGCCCGCAGTTATTTTGGGCATCTGAGGCCATTTCAGGCCTCGTTTTAGAGCCACAAGGTTGTGGACATCAGTTTCAGGGTACACTGTGATTTCGGTTGTTTTGACCGAAAGTAGGTGCGCATGTTACATATTGCGAATCTGTAATTCTTGAGGTGTTTGCAGGAAGCAAACATAAGGTTTATCTGCAAACAGATTGTAGATTGCATGTATTGTTGAGCAGACAGTGAAAAAGGCTATCTGGTGTATTGTTGTGCACTACAGGTCGAGGGTTGCAGAAGATTTGCTTGCTGTTTGGTATTAGTTTTGTGATAATGGCAAAGAAAAATGGAAGCCCCATCATTGAGAAGCTCGACAAGAACAACTATCCTTCATGGAAGTTCCGTGTCACGAACTTCCTTATTGGAAAAGACCTCTACGAGTTTGTTTCAAGTGAAGAAAAGGAGCCGGAGGTGAGTGATCCTCCAACTGCAGAAGAGACAAAGAAATGGAATGCAAAAGACAAGAAGGTCATGTATTTGCTATCTGTAGTAATTGACAATAATATGCTGGGACATATTAGAAATGCAGAGAATTCATATGCAGCTTGGAAAGATTCAACTCAAGCAAGAGTTGAATACATTGAAGAAAGGGAAGATGTCTATCAATGAGTATGCACTGAAGGTAAGGAGCATTGCAGATGCATTGGCAACGATTGATGCAATGCCCGATGATGATGATTTGGTGTCGTCTACCATGGGTGGACTTAACAATGAAAAGGCTTGGAAGTCTTTTGTAACTTCCGTATATGTCAAAAATCCATTTCCAGATTTCAATGAGTTGGTCTCCCTTATGATCACTGAAGAGATCAACATGCAGAGTGAGACACTTGAAAGAAGTGGTGAACAGGTCCAAGCTTTCTACTCCAGTTCAGGAAGGGGACGTGGCAGGTTCTCTTCAAAAGGCCATGGTATAGGACGTGGTAGTGACAACCAACAAAATAGATTGAATCAGCAATTTGGCGATATGCAGGTTTCAGGAGGTCGTGGTAACTTTCGAGGAAGGGGGAGCTTTAGAGGAAGAGGTGGATGGCAGAACATAGGTTCTAACAACTCTGGAATTACAGCCCAATGTTATGCTAAGAAAGATTATATTTGCAGTGGTAAGTTGCAGCAAGGAAACTATGCATCGTCTTCAGACAGAATGAAGACAAAAATGAACATCTATTTGTTATGCAGCATATGCTGAATGCTGTTACAGGAAAGGGAACACATGATGATGTTTGGTATGTTGATTCAGGTGCATCCAATCATATGACCAGCCATGTAGAATGGTTTGGAGAGATGTAGGATTTGCAAAATGCAGGTTATGTGCAGACGGGTGATGATTCATACTACCCAATTTCACACATTGGAAAAGTTTCCTTGTCCTTGCATGATGGTAAGACAAAAAGTCTTTCAGATGTATTACATGTGCCATCTATTACAAAGAACTTGGTGTCAGTCGATCAAATGGTAGAGTAAGGGCTGTAAGTCGGATTTAATGCAAAGGGCTGCTTTGTAGAAGACTTCAATGACAAGTGCAGGTTGGCAACAAAGGGAAGTAGAGTTGGACGTATGTTTACTCTAGATGCTGGAATTCCTACTATGAATGCTGCTATGTATGCTAAAGGAAAAGGTGTTGTTGCATATATTGAAATTTGGCACAAACGCATTGGACATGCAAATGTACAAAGGCTGAAATTAATGTAGACCAAAGGGTTGGTTACAGGTTTGCCTACATTTAGAGTTACAAAATTTCATAAGGTATGCGAAGCATGTCAGTTTGGTAAGCAAGCAAGACAACCCTTTTCACATGACAGAGATGTAAGCAGAAATATCCTTGATGTTGTGCATACAGACATTTGGGGGCCTACACAAAATTTATCTCTTAGAGGCATTTCATACTTTGTCACATTCATTGATGATTGTTCTAGAAAGCTGTGGGTATATTTTATGAAGAAAAAGAGTGAAGCATTTGAGCACTTTAGAACTTTCAAGGCTGCAGTTGAAAGAGAAACAGGCTTGAAAGTAAAGTGCTTGAGGTCAGATGGAGGGGGAGAGTACCTCTCGAATGAGTTCAGTGATTTTCTGAGGTCTCATGGGATAAAGAGATAGTTCACATGCAGATATACCCCACAGTAAAATGGGGTTGCAGAAAGGAAAAACAGGCATATTGCAGAAGTTGCACGCGCCTTGATGGCTGAAAAGAATATGCCTAAGCATTTTTGGTCTGAGACTGTTCATACTGTTGTTTATATTATGAACAAAACTCCCACAGCTGCAATTCATGGGATGACTCCTGAAGAATGCTTTACTGGCAAGAAGCCTGATGTATCGCACTTGAAATTATTTGGCTGTGTTGCATACGTTCATGTGCCAGATGAGCTACGGAAGAAGCTTGATCCAAAGGCAGAAAAATGTGTTTTTATTGGATACTCTTTAGAGCAGAAAGGGTATCGCTATTATAACCCTGTCACATGTAAGTTCAGAGTGAGCAGGGATGTCATCTTTGATTAAATGAGCAGCTGGTATGCATCTAGTGGTGATGCATTGGATGATGATGATGATCATGTCACTCATGTATAGGCTGAAAAGCAAGAATCACAAACTCTTAGTGGACTAGAGACATCATCTAGTAGTCCTTGGTCTGGGAGACTAAGGAGTACATCTACATCTTCAAGTGCATCTAGTATCACTACAGGTAAACACAAAGGAAAGAATAAAGTGTCAGATGGCATTGATGCAGTTCTTGATGGACACTCCAGTGGCTGAGAGAGCTTGGATGATGAGCTTGGTATTCCTTCTATCAAGACACCAAGTGTACAAAGAGCTCATAGTAATGTAAAGGCTCCATTGAGTGACCCGGTGGTACGGAGATCTAGCAAGGTCAGATACCCTATTAAAAGATTTGGTTTTGAAGGTTATGCAGCTCACCATTATGCTTATATGGTGAAACTAGTTGAGGGTGTTGAGCCCACATGTTTTGAGGAGGCTATTGGTTATGCTCATTGGGATGCAGCAATGGATGAGGAGATGGCTGCATTAGAGGCCAATAAGACTTGGGATCTAGTATCATTGCCGAAGGGCAAGAAAGCTATTGGATGTAAGTGGATTTATAAGATTAAGCACAATGCAGATGGTTCTATTAGTAGGTACAAAGCTAGGCTAGTTGCAAAAGGCTATGCCCAGACATATGGCATAGATTATGAAGAAACCTTCAGTCCATTTGCTAGGATGGCAACTGTCAAGATGTGTGATTGCTTTGGCAGCAGCCAAAGATTGGAGGTTACAGCAAATGGATGTGAAGAATGCCTTCTTGCATGGTGATTTGCAGGAAGAAGTGTATATGGATCAACCAGCAGGTTATGAAGATTTAGAGCATCCCACGTATGTGTGCAAGTTGAAGAAGGCACTCTATAGACTCAAGCAAGCACCTAGAGCATGGTCTAAAAAGATCAAAGAGTATCTTGTCAATATTGGCTTTTATGTTTCTGATGCTGATCACTCACTTTATGTGAGAAAGGGAGATGCAGGTTTGGTCACCATAATCATCTATGTGGATGACTTGATTATTACAGGTGATAGTGATAGTGGGATTGCTGAAGTCAAGGATTTTTTGAAGAAGAAGTTTGAGATGAAGGATTTAGGTGAGCTAAGGTACTTCCTTGGCATTGAGGTGATCAGATGTGATGATGGTATATGGCTGTCCCAAAGACAGTATGGCTTGGATATGTTGTCCAAGTATGGTATGACAGCATGCAAACCACTTTCAGTCCTGTTGGAGCAGAATGTAAAGTTGAGTGATGATGTTGGGGATGAGATAGAAGACCCTACTATGTTCAGGAGGATAGTGGGGAGTTTGATCTACATGACCATTACAAGGCCAGACTTGAGCTATGCTATTGGTCTTGTGAGTCAGTTTATGCAAGTACCTAGAAAGCCACATTTGGATGCAGTCAGACGCATATTGAGATATGTGAAGTCCACATTACATTATGGACTTTTCTATGAGGCAAGTACAGATGTACAGGTGTTTGGATACACAGATGCAGATTGGGCTGGTAGTATGTCTAATAGAAGATCTACCAGCGGATACATGTTCTCTCTTGGTAGTGCAGCAGTTGCTTTGGAGCATGAAAAAGCAATCTACAGTTTCTTTGTCGAGTACAGAGGCTGAGTATAGAGGTGCTGTTGTTGCAGCATGTGAGGTAGTATGGCTACAAAAGTTAATGGCTGATTTGGATGTGCAGGTGGAAGGTCCAGTTGTCATTTATTGTGACAACATGAGCAGTATATAGTTGGCTAGAAACCCTGTGTTCCATGCCAAGACAAAACATATTGAGGTATACTACCACTTTGTGAGAGAGAAGGTACTAGCAGGTGAGATTAACTTGGTGTATATCAGCACACAGGATCAGATAGCTGACATCTTCACGAAGGCATTGGGTACAGAGAAGCTTCAAAAGTTTTGAAGCTTACTTGGAGTTGCAGAGATGTAGTTGAGCTTGAGGGAAAGTGTTGAGATAACAAGCTCAACACATGCGGACATTGATGATGGACTGCCTGGTTAGATAGGTCCACACGTCTACACTTAGTACGTCGGTGGTCATTATGACTCTCACATGGCCACTGACTCATTACTTATTATATTCAGGTTGTTACACCTATTTACAGCTGGCATAGTTATAGCGCCAATCGACTAGTGTAGTCGGTTATGCATTGTTTGACTTAGTAGGCCACTTTCCTTTATGTTGTATCTTATCTATACTTTGTGTACATTGTAAAGAGTGTGGAGAAGAAGAAGAAACCAGCAAGAAAACGTTTTGGCCTCCATCTCTCTTTTTGTCTCTTGAGTGAGCTTCTCCTTGTGCATTCTATGTGTGTTTGGCGCAGCATCTTGAGCAAGTCCCCCCACCATGCGATTCTTGACAAAGCTTGACCACACGAAACATCAAGACAGATTAGGCACTCAGGTCATAAGAGACTCAGGTTGCTAAATCCATAGAACCTCCGAAGTCCAACCCCGTAGAATCTAAAACAATATTTAGGCCAAACTGCAGCCCACTACTAACAAACTGTCTCAACCTAGGCCTACTAGTGCCCCTTTGACCTCAGAAGCACCATTAGCAACCACAACCTAGCCTATTGAACAAGAGGCCAAGCCACAATCTTAGAAGCAACTCAATCCACAACAATCAGCTTTGCTAAACTCTATAGTCGACCACCTGTAGACCTTAGACCCTTTGAGCGGAGATCAATTCTAACCTTGGCCACAAAATTCACCGACAACATGGGGGATGACTTGGTTGCTTGCCTTAGATGCCTAGATGACACCTCCTTGTCTCTTGCTAAAAGCTGTGACTACTTGGACTTAGATCTTTTTGAATAACCTTTAGCAACGGAGGTGCGAATGCTACCTTGCTCATGGGAAGAATCCAAATTTGTATTCGTTAAGGCTGCCAAAGCAATTGAGGAGTTAATCACCACCGAGATTTCTAAGCACATAAATGACGCCTCATCACATCATATGACAAGCACACTGCCTATGCCACCGACCAAGAAATCGAAGAGTCAAAGCAGCTTGCTTCAATGACTCTTCTTTCTTGAGGAAATTGTATGCTCTCCGACTTCAATGGGCAGTTGAGGGCTGTCAAATTGTGACTAATGCTGAATAGAGATGTGCTATCAAAACCTCGGAGTATAACCCTACTTATGTAGCTCCAACCTCCTATAGGGTTTTGACAACAATTTGTAACATACCCCTAGAAGAGCACCTCCTAACCCATCTGTATTTAGATCGTATGCTAACTGAAGAGGGAGTTACACACTACTAGCCGAATTGATTTCAGTGACTTTCTAATGGATGTCCTTACCTACATAATCCACGTAGGCATTTGACCTATCGACATGGACCACTCTACACTAAAATGGAATACAATCCAAACTTTTATGCTTGGCTCATGCGAACGTGAAGCACCGTGCATAGGCACTGAATGCCCTTAACCTTTAAACCTCTAATCCTAGGAAGGATCCTTCTCATTCTCAAGGGGGGAGGGGGTAAGGTGAAATCAAAAGGTAAAATCAAATAGGTAATGTGAATGAAACATGCAAGGAAAACTAAAAAGCCTCAATCAATGTCCAAAATAGATAAAAATTTAAATTGTGAATTGAGAAAAAATATCATAAAATGTTGGAATGAATGGATTGCTTGAAGGAAAAGTTTACTAATGTGCTTAAGCATCTCAAGTCAGCAAGCATGTAGTCTTTATTTTTGCGAGCAATTCTTTTGAAAAGCACTAATGGTGGTGAATATGGCTTCATGAGAGGCACCCATCATGGTAGGGCCAAGAAAAGACTGGCAAGTTGCCTTTCTCAGAAGAAGAACATGCAAAATACGGCCTATCGATGGAGACGAGGGCCTTCAACTAGTTTAAATTTTGGCATGTCTTCAACCTAGAAGATGTATCCATCGAAGAACAGCCGCGGACCGCCGTGAGGCAAATTATTGAGCAGTGCAATATGAAAAAATGCGTGGAAGCAGTGGGCTAAGGGGTAGATTATATCCATTGCATGGAGTTTTTATGAACTTCTCACATGAACCGCGGCACCGTGACCATGCGGGAGGGAGAAGAAACTCGTTAGGTGAAAATTGAATTGACCCTAGAGTTGGTAGAAAGAGCATTGGGCCTGGCAAACAAAGTGGAGAGAAAGCCAAAAAGAGATGTATACGCCATGCTAGGGATGGACAAGGTGAAGGTCCACACCAACGATGGCATCAGCTTGGCGGATATTTCAGATCCCGAAATCCAACTCCAGACCAAGATGGTACACGCATTGTTCCCTAGTTAGAGGTATAACACAATTATGAGATACATTAATGTCCCCTTGCTAGAAATCATTGCAACATGATCACTCGATGAGGTGAACCTCAATGGCTTCATGAGAAAGACCATCGAGACCTCGGCAAAGGCTCTGGTAACAGGAGGACAACCCGCAGGAGGAGAGTCCCTTGCCATCAAGGCTAAAAGAAAAGCTTCATCTTCAAAGGCCTCAACCATTGGATTCGGTGGGGTCCTTACCACCATCATCAAAGAAGCCTTGGGGCAAGGGCAGGGAGAATGAGGAGTTGATGAAACACCAAGCAGGTTGCCACCTCACCATGAAGAACAAGAGGCACAATCCAATGAAAGGATGCTAAGTGAGGATGAAGAGGAAAGATAATAGGAAGAGTAGTCTAGCCTTGGAGAGGCTAAGAAGACAAAGAAGAAATTTGCACAAGAAAAGCAAGAAGAGGAGAGGAGGAAAAAAGAAAAAGCGGACTTATAAAAGGCTCACAGGGATTCTAAGAAGGCTGAGGAGGAAAGAAAGAGAAAGGCGGACAAAGAGGAGGAGGAGTTGAAAAGAAAGGAGGATGAAGATATAGCCCGTGTAATGCGCAAATCCATTGAACAACAATCCAGACGGGATGAACTGGAACCCATGAGCCCACTTAGAGATGAAGGGCTAGGCTCAAGTACCCATGTGCCAGAAATCATACCACCTGCAGTACAAGAAGGCAAGGGCAAGGCCCCAATCACCCCCATTCCTACTCTCTTAGTGCCCACCACTACCACCACCATATCCACACCTAGCTCTGCTACCCGGGTGGACGCTAGCAACCTAATGACCTGGGTACAATACTTTGTGAATAAGGAAATGAGGCAAGGAATAGGAGAAGGGACCCCTATGGCAGGAACCAAAAGACCACAATAGATGCCAGTCGGCAAATGTCGAGTCTAGACAAGACCCAAAGAAACAAAAGGTGGCAACCTCTACAACCTCTATCCCTACAATAGAGATGCCACTTGTTGAGTACGATGAATATGTCAAGGGGCTTCTCTCTCAACTAGAGAAAGCCAAGAGAAAAGGGTAGAAGTGGCAGAGCTAGAAGCAAAAAAAGAGGCTATGGCTGCATTTCAGTTGGACAAAACCCGCTAAATGGCCATGGCCCAAAGGAAGATTAGTGAGCTCAAAGAATAGCTAGAGGCTAAAGAAGAAGCAGAAGCCGATTGGCAGGCAAGATTGGACAAAGAGACTGAAGTCCTAGTGCACCTGCGAAGACACAATGACGAGATCATAGGGCTTTATGAAGACTTGCAAGCAAAGATGGAGAAGATGAGTAAAGCCACAAAGGAACTAGAGGCACTGAGGGTGCTTGGTCAGTTAGTAACCTATTTTCATACATTGTATGTGTGACATAAACTTTGTATCTTTTGAGTGTTACACAATGAATGAATAATGGGAGAAGAGGGAGTACACTGCTCTTTGCTTATGGCTTCCATTCTTGTTTGTCTCTTCCCCTCTTTGAACAATCAACCTCAACCAACAATAGGGACATAATTATTTACCATCGACACCTTGGATTATGCATACATACTCCCCTCCAGTGACACAAGTTCTACATATTCTTGCAAATGGCAATGCTTCATCCTTCGTATAATCTTAAATCTATTAAAGCTTCCCCCAAACGAGTCAAGGTTGTAGCAGTAATGATCAACCCTAGTTAGCTCTAATTATGTTGACCTTATTTTTGGTTTCTTCTAACATGGAGAACCCTTTGCAAAGCCTTGCAACAGCTATTGATTGAGAAGCCCACACAAATAAGTGGTTCTACCTGAAATCAACATTTAAGTACTCAGGTTTTACATTGTCACTAACAAACTTGGATAAATTTTTGGTTTTGATTAGAAATGAGAGTTGCTCTTGCCAATGAAGATTGAATATCCATTGTGTGAATGTAATCGAGCCAACAGATATTTAGTTTAATTCTCCTTGGATCACGCTTGATGATGTAATTAATTGGGCTATCATATTACAAGCTGTGTGTAAAGACGTATATGCTTTGTTTATTGCCAGATTAAGTTAGAAGAAGACACCACAACAAAAATGAGGCATAGACGTGCATGTTAGACGTGCAAAGTTGGGCGCGTCTATCATTGCGTCTATATGCACGTGTAAATAGACGCGAATTTTGTGTCTATATATCCGTTCAGATAGACGTGAATATAGATGCATTTGTAGACGTGTAATCATTTAACCACCTAAAATTAGACTTAATATAATGAAAAAACTAGAGTTAATAATTATTTTTGCATTGCTCTCTAATGAATGGTAGTTCCTCCAGTTGACAAGCCTGATATAAGTAATTAGCGGCAAGCGACACAAACCTTATTATACAATTAGTAGCAAGCATTGCATGTATCTCGTAATTTCTCTACTCGAAGATGATAAAAAAAACTTTCTTTTTATTATGAAAAATTCAATTTAGCTTTAAACTTGACTATTGATTCTTGAGTATGCACATGTGCGTATGATATTTTTCATAGAATTAAGAATACACATTGAATCATTAAGCGAATTAAGTATGTTACAGTGAATGATCCATCTCATCTTCAATGAGATCAGCCCTTACTAAACTATCTACTTCTAGGTCTATGTTACCAAGAGGTAACGAAACAAATAAGTCTATCCCACTATTAGATGTGTTGCTATATTGCTCAATAACTTCATCATCATCAACCACATTATTGTCCTCTTCTGCATTTCCTTGAATATCCTCGCGAGGTTCATCTTGTACTATATCATGCATATCATCCATTATGGTGTCATTATGTACATCATCATTAATTGTTGGATTGTCATCTGCTATCTCTTTGTCGGTAATATTACCATATATTGGTTTTGAACGATTAGATATAGGGATGATATACCACCATCAGTTATTGTTTACCATTGGATGATACACAACCTGTATTTGAAAAACAAAAGCAAGAAACTTAAATACTTATTATATTGTGTATATATATCACATGTATACATATAAAAAAATTAGCTTTTACATATATACCTGCTCACATTGTTGAGGTAGTACTAATGTATCATTCTTGTTTTGGTGAAATTTTGTAGAGTCAATGATTACAAAACCACTTGGATGACGTCTGATTGTGCAATGCTCACCATTTGTTGCCACTTCTTTAAACCACTTCACATCCAGTACATATATAAAGAATTGACTGAAGTCAAGCTTCAGAATATCTTGGATCAAGCCACAATAACCTTCCATGGTACCATTGGCATCCTCGAAGTGAGCAAGGATACCAAAATCTTGGGTATTTCTCTTTTCATCTATACGTTGAGTTCAAATATGTTTACCCTCACACCAAATAGCATTGAATAATGTGCACTAGTAGTAAAAGATTAAGATCAAACATGCCAATTTATTATATAAAATATAACTAGAAACAAATTAATTGATAGTATGTCTCACCTTTGATAAGCAACCTCATGCGTATTCCCACTCTTCTTGAGATATATTAATTTCCTCCTCTTTTTCCATTCTCTCAATTTCCTCATGTAACCAATCTATATCAATATAACATGGGAGCGCATTTAGATGATCTGAAAATGAGACATTACGTCCATATTTGGTGCGAAATGCTTGTCTTTCGCTTTTTCTTCTTGCCCTTGCTTTATTATATAGTGTCACCCATTTGCTCATTGCATCACTATTGAGCACACAAAAACTATTTAACTTACGAAGTTCTTCTTTTGTTAGCACTTTACTCATTCCTTTTCCTTGAGGCATTATAGAGGTCATCCTCAAGTCTTCATTGTCTTTCCATAGTTGTGGTTGAGAGGGGTCCACTTCAGCAAGATATTCAGAGATATAAACAAGGGATAATTGCACTAACCAACCCTCAGCCATGCTTCCCTCAGGCCATGCTTTTTGCCTCACAAAATCTTTCAAGGTTTTCATGAAGCACTCAAGAAAAAACATCCACCTTGCATGAACTACCTCACAAAGTGCGATCTCATCAATCAAATGTACAAGTAAAGGTAATTGAGTGGTCAAAAGAGAGCGAGGAAAAATTTCCTCCACCAAACAAACCACCTCAACAGATAATACCTCACATCCAGTACATATATAAAGAATTGACTGAAGTCAAGCTTCAGAATATCTTGGATCAAGCCACAATAACCTTCCATGGTACCATTGGCATCCTCGAAGTGAGCAAGGATACCAAAATCTTGGGTATTTCTCTTTTCATCTATACGTTGAGTTCAAAGATGTTTACCCTCACACCAAATAGCATTGAATAATGCGCACTAGTAGTAAAAGATTAAGATCAAACATGTCAATTTATTATATAAAATATAACTAGAAACAAATTAATTGATAGTATGTCTCACCTTTGATAAGCAACCTCATGCGTATTCCCACTCTTCTTGAGATATATTAATTTCCTCCTCTTTTTCCATTCTCTCAATTTCCTCATGTAACCAATCTATATCAATATAACATGGGAGCGCATTTAGATGATCTGAAAATGAGACATTACGTCCATATTTGGTGCGAAATGCTTGTCTTTCGCTTTTTCTTCTTGCCCTTGCTTTATTATATAGTGTCACCCATTTGCTCATTGCATCACTATTGAGCACACAAAAACTATTTAACTTACGAAGTTCTTCTTTTGTTAGCACTTTACTCATTCCTTTTCCTTGAGGCATTATAGAGGTCATCCTCAAGTCTTCATTGTCTTTCCATAGTCGTGGTTGAGAGGGGTCCACTTCAGCAAGATATTCAGAGATATAAACAAGGGATAATTGCACTAACCAACCCTCAGCCATGCTTCCCTCAGGCCGTGCTTTTTGCCTCACAAAATCTTTCAAGGTTTTCATGAAGCGCTCAAGAAAAAACATCCACCTTGCATGAACTACCTCACAAAGTGCGATCTCATCAATCAAATGTACAAGTAAATGTAATTGAGTGGTCAAAAGAGAGCGAGGAAAAATTTCCTCCACCAAACAAACCACCTCAACAGATAATACTCGAGCATCTTGCAATGTGTTTGGATCAATTTCCTTCGAGCTCATGTATCTGTCAAGATGTATTTGACAATTGTTTATTTTTGTGTCGAAATTCAAAGAGGTTCACTACATGATGTATGTAATATATAATGAAAAAATACAATGTATACACACCTCACAAGCTCTCCCATCTTGTAAATGATATCACGTACATCTTTGGATACATAATGGAATATGCAAGTAGGAAGTACAAACTGAATGTAAATAATATTCATAGATCAAATGATTAGTTGAGAAAAAGTCATCATACCCCAAAGTTTACACATAGTTACTCCACTAATTACTATATTCATGTTTAGAGATACCCTTACTTGAATCATTTTGTGCCAATTGTGGGACTTCAAACCAGATAGTTGCTCCACACCTCTTTTCTTTTTCTTTATGAAGGCTCCCTTGAGACATCTCATACATCCTATGGGTGTTCGAAAGCTACATATATGTTCCTTCACTATTTTTTCCTCGTTCTTTGACAATATCCAAGGTGCATGGGGTAGCTCAATCTTTCCTCTGGGTCCAATGCGTGGCCAAGATCGTCTCATGAGACCAATGTTACGTAAATCCTCCCTTACATTGACTGAATCACGAGCCCCTATCAAGTGATCTCATAATGTAGATATAACATTTTTGAATATGTGCATGGGGTCCAATAGGTGATTGACTGAATCACGAGCCCCTATCAAGTGATCTCATAATGTAGATATAACATTTTTGAATATGTGCATGGGGTCCAATAGGTGATTGATCTTGAGTTCAGTCCAATACGAAAGACGAAAAAATATAGAGAACCTAACAAACAAACAATATATTATGTAAACAATTCATCATGCTAAATACTTTAAAGTCAATCGAGAGAAATATACTTCTTACCGACTCATGCCGAGTGGAGGGTGGCTGTCGGCATTAATCCATCTCTCTTGCCAATCTCGAATGGTTAGAGATTGTGGAGTCATTCCATTAGTAGGGAGAACATATTTGGGATGGTCAATAGGAAGAAATCGATGACGATTGTCATAGATAACCTTCTTTAAACGTGTCAGCCTAGAGAAAACTAGAGAGGAACCGCAAATAGGACATGCATGATATCCTAATGTGGTTAAACCTGAACAAACAAGTGAATTAATAACATGCAATTGATTCAAGTCTTGAATTTCAAATATAGAGTTATATGCATGTACCTAAACGCTCTCCATATCCTGGAAAGTCATGCATGGTCCACAACAACATGGCCTTCAAAGTGAAATCTCTAGAGGATGCAGATGCGCTTATATCTTGCACCTCAATACCTTCCCATAACATTTTTAACTCTTCAATCAAAGGCTCTAAGTAAATGTCCATGTTTTTTACCTTGTGCTTTCTAGGAATCAAAAGGGACAACATTACATGTCCCTTTTTAATTGCCATGGATGGAGGAATATTATAGTTCACCAATACCACTGACCATACACTGTATGATGTGCTTTTGATGCCAAATGGATTGATTTCATCCATACCTAAACCAAATATCAAATTTCTTGGCTCTTCTTTGAAAATGGGCCACAAATCGTCTATATGTTGCCATGCCGGTGTGTCTGCAGGGATCCTCCATTTTCCATCACTTGAACGATGACTAGCATGCCATGACATGAGGTTTCCAATAGACTTACACTTGAACATAAGTTGAATACATGGAACAATCGAAAAATGTCGCAAAACCTTACGAGGCACATCCATTGACTTCATCTCCACTTCGTATCTTGATTCACCACAAACAGGACACTCTCGTGCAAACTCATAAATCCCACGAAATAAGACACAATCATTGACACATGCATGGATCTTGACATAATCGAGGCCTCCCAGAGATGTCAAGTAATGTCTTGCTTGCTCTCTCTTAGTTGGCAATTTGTTTCCTTTTGAAAGCATTTGTGATAATAACCTATATATATTTTTAAAAGTGAGTTAAAAAACCACCAACATATATTTCTGTCTAATTTCAAAATAGAACAATTAATATTATGATTCATAAGCCAAACTGAATTGATACCTACTTCAATAACGCATTCAAACTGACATTACTCCATCCATAAATTGTTTGCAAGTTAAGTATCTCGAGGGATGCACGAAGACAAGAGTACGTACAACAATAGTCGGTGTGTCGTGACAAGTGTGACAAATCTCATGTATTGATTTGATTCCTCGTTAACACAAAGTGCACAAAGGAGGTATATATTGTGGTTTAGTGTTTCCCCCCACTCCAAGGAATCAATAGCTTCATGAGACAACGATGATTATTATTGAGCGTTTTTACTTCATGCTACCACTGGAGAGAAAATCTACCATGGCCATTGATGACAATGAGAACACCATGATAGTCGATGACACTTTTGACAAGTGCAAGAACATTGCGATGACCATGGCACACGTGACCATGACACTTCTCATAAGTGCATCATGACAATCATGACAAACCTCATGTGTCAATTTGATTCCGAGTTGGCACAGAGTGCATAAAGGAGGTTTGTATCATTGTTTACTATTTTTCCCCACTCCAAGGAATCAACAACTTCATGAGGCAATGATGACTTTTATTGTGTGTTTTCACTCCATGTTGCCACAGAGTGAAAACCAACCATTTTACCATGGTAGTCAATGATACTTCTCATAGGCACAAGAACATCATGAGGGGAAGGGCAAGAAGCGAGCTTTTTTAGCGAGTTTTTTTTTATGGCAACCCCTCTATTCTTATTCCACATAGTTCACTTATTCCAACCTTAGACGTACCCACCTCCACTTCCACTTCTACCACCATCTCCGCCCTCGGTGCTAGCTCTACAACCACCACCGCTATCATTACTTGCATTATCACCTTCACTCATTCACTCACGCACTCACTCACTTACACATGCACACACACACACACACACACACTCTCTCTCTCTCTCTCTCTCTCTCTCTCTCTCTCTCTCTCTCTCTCTCTCTCTCTCTCTCTCTCTCTCTCCCCCCTACATATAAGTAGCTCGTTCTCTCTGTCTCTATCTCTCTCTTTCTCTCCTCTCACACCACGCACGCAAACACACACACACACACTCTCTCTCTCTCTCTCTCTCTCTCTCTCTCTCTCTCTCTCTCTCTCTCTCTCTCTCTCTCTCTCTCTCTCTCTCTCTCTCTCTCTCTCTCTCTCTCTCTCTCTCTCTCTCTCTCTCTCATTTACAATACAAAATAATTTCTATAAGCAATCTGAATCTAGATTTATATTACATTGATCTCTAGGAAGTGTGCTATTATTTCACAAATTGATAGACAATGACAGTAAAAGATTATCATAAATTTGATCATAGCTAACCAAGCGATGTATGCCTATATTTTCTCAACAAAATAAAATGCATTTGCTATAAGAATTAGCAGTCTTTGTTTTGTTAGTCACACTATAGGCGATGTTGGAAAAGTTTTTCTCTTTCCAAATATGAGATGGAAGTTCTCTTCAGTAAGCATGGATTAATGTATAAACATTTCTATATTTGCATCCATTCCAAATACTCACTAAATAATTTTCTTTATACATGGCTCTAGCAACCTCATTAAACATTGGTCAAAAAGTAAAAACTTATTATTAAAGCTTACACATTTGTGAATTATTTGTTGTGATGGCAAGAAGAGATATTGATTGGTGAAAATAAGTATAAATTTGATGCTCAATCGATATGTTTAAAGAGAGAGAGAGAGAGAGAGAGAGAGAGAGAGAGAGAGAGAGCATCATCTTGATATCTCATTGTGCATGTCTTTACTAACTTAGCATCATGTTAGTGTAAGGCGCACACATGCACTACTTAATTTATTAGTTAGTTAAAATTTTAATTACTAATTATTTTAAGTTAATTACTAAAAAATATAAAAAGAGGGGGAAGAGAGACAAAGATGAATGAGAGAAGGAGAAAGCAAGATAAACGAGAGAGAGAGAGAGAGAGAGAGAGAGAGAGAGAGAAAGAGAGAGATTATGTGACTTTGACTTTTTTTGTCGAAAAGGAAGTTACCAGCAACTTATCGAGAAGAGGGTTGCTTACAACCCCTTCTCAAGATGAAATTTTTTTCACAAGTCTCCTCCATCATATCTTTAAGGGGATTTGTGAAAAAAAAAATTCACCGAACAAGGGGTTGCCAGCAATCCCTTCTCGGCAAAAAAAATTTCACAAGTCCTCTCTAAAACATTTTTTCACTGAACATAGAGCTGTCACCAACCCCTTCCCAACCACAAAAAATTCCACAAGTCCCCTCAAAGAGATGGAGGTAACTTGTGAATTTTTTTCGCCTAGAAGGGATTGCTGGCAACCCTTGTCTAGTGACAAAAAAATTTATGTTCCCTTAGAGAGATGATGGAGGAAAGTTGCGATTCAAAGCGCTCTCTCTCTCTCTCTCTCTCTCTCTCTCTCTCTCTCTCTCTCTCTCTCTCTCTCTCTCTCTCTCTCTCTCTCTCTCTCTCTCTCTCTCTCTCTCTCTCTCTCTCTCTCTCTCTCTCTCTCTCTCTCGGGAGGTATATCAGATCCCCTTGTGAGCACCATTGGTGTGAAACAAGGATGCCCACTCTCACCGACTCTATTTGGGCTATACATTGATGAGATAGCAGAGTTTATTCAACAGCGAGCCGGTGGAGGTATAGATCTCAGTGGAGCCACAGTTCATATCTTACTATATGCAGATGACATTGTGTTGGTCTCAGACTCAGCTCAGGGATTACAGCAGCATTTATTAGCATTGGATGATTTTTGCATACAGAGAGGCATGACAGTGAACCTTGGTAAAACCAAGGTTCTTATATTCCATACATCAGCTCAGATACGCAGACAGAGTATTTTCATGGCAGCAGGAGGGAGTATTGAGGTCACTGGATCATATGTATATTTGGGAGTCACCTTTACAGCAGCTTCAGGGACTTTCTCGATGAGACAGGCAGCTCGTGACTGCCTCACTAGGGGATACTCAGCATTGGCTCTTATGGAGCGACAGTGTCATCAGGCACATTTCCAGGAGCCCCACACCAAGGGGTGGCTCTTTGATACTCTAGTCACTCCAGCACTGATGTATGGAGCAGCTATGTGGGGGCCAGGCCTTGCCGATTATGTATGGACATTGATGGAGAGACCTCAGGTGATCATGATATCTAGATTGATTCGCAGCAAGGCCTCAGTCCCACATGACATTATTTCAGACAGTCTGCTTCCTACACAGATTTCAGGATATGGACAGAGATCGCATTGCATACAGAGCATATATGGCATCTCAGGAGATGGCTCGAGCGGGGGATACCACATCATGGTATGCACAAACTAGAGCTTGGTTTGACAGACATGGGCTGGACATTGATAGACTCCCACCTCTTCTATATGATACTCAGGCTCCCACTTACACCCTCTCTCTCTCTGAGAGGAACAGAGTCATCAGACAGGAGATATGGCATATTTATATACAGAGGACATGGGTCAGCCCTGCACAGCCTGCCATCGAAGATGGCACATTATTATACACAGTTCTTGAGCATATCAGAGCAGGGATTCATAGAGATTCCGAGATATATGCAGATCTATATGCCACATCGATTGAGAGTTCTTATTGGACAGCTCAGGGTATCATCACATCAGCTTATGATTGAGAGTGGCAGAGCTAGTGGCATCCCACGGGAGGAGAGGATATGCCCCCTTTGCAGATCAGAGGTGGAGAGTGAGGAGCATGGCACATCAGAGAGCAGAGCACACAGCGGGTCCCAGTCAGAGAGGGGCCCACCCAGACGACTATTACACAGTTCTTTCAGACAGACAGAGTGAGAGCTATTGTACCAGCCTCCAGCCAGACCTCCGGGCTCACACTACAGCAGGTTGAGGACCAGCGTACCCGACGCCGCACGAGGATCCATGGGTTTCGGACCCCACAACCACACCGACAGGAGATCCGGAGGATTCTTGATCTACATCAACAGCAGACTGAGATCCGACGACACTCGACACATTGGATCTCAGATCTCTAGTTTGCTCTTTGTCCACCGCCGATGTACCACATCCTGCATCCAGGAGGGATCACCTGCTATTAGCGACTTCGACGACTGCTACTACATCCCAGGATAGTATATCTCCCTGCATCTGTTACATATACACATCGCACCACTTTATCACAGCCGACAGTTGTTCCCCTATCACAGCCGACATTTGTTCCCCTTTTGTAGCCATTATCTGGAGTACCAGAGCTACATACGCACATACACATACACGACACTTATCACACTCACAGCCCCGTATTTTCAGTTTCCAGTTTTTAGCTTTTCATTCAGCACTTTTATTTTGGATAGCTAGACCTCATCAGTTGTATCACAGTTTGTCTCATAGGCCAGTTTTGGTCTTTAGAAGACGTTAATATAACTTTCTTTCTTTCTTTCTTTCTCTCTCTTAATGAGGAAACTATTACAACATTCAAGTGGACAAAGATTTGTTATTCTCGTTCACATAGGAGATAAAGAGCATTTCAAACTAGATGATGATATTTGAGTCTCAAAAGTCATGCAAGTTAGTAGCATAGAAACTTCTCTACATGTATAACTTGGTATCCTTCTATAGATGTATATTTGCAATGGTATCTTATTGATGTGTTTTCTATATGTAATAGAACTATGAATGGTAGGTTCATGTGTGGGTAGTTGTAGAAGGGGATATTGTAAACTTTGCTAGGGAAATGCACAAATTAGGTGAACTTGAAGGAGGAGTAACTCATATATAAGGATCACCGGATTGAGAAACAGTGGAATGAGGAGGTGTACCAGAGATGTCCTATCTTCCTCAACTACCTAAAGATGATTTCCTCTCCAATGAGAAGATATTATACAAAAAATACTTAAATAAAAAAAGGTGCAAGAGACATAAGGATACAGATTTCGATAAGTAATTTCACATGTATTCTTTAGAATATGTCCCACTTTTTATGTCTTTTTCTAAAGAGAATATGGTTGATCGTAGGAAAGTGGTACCTCGAGTGCATTTGTTCTTGTAAATCATTCTTCGGTAAGGAGTCAGGGCGAAGCCACAATTTCTAAAATGTTTGGATGATACTGATTAGCCACACTTTAGCCCTACAATGATCCTATTTGTGGATGATAACATAAAGAAGATACAATGTAACCCACTTAACTCCTTTACATATAAATTTACATTTCAAGAAAATCCCATGGATACCATCCTCTTCAAACACATGCTTCCCTATTTGATTTAGAAAAATCCCTTCAATACTATCCTCTTGGAATACATGCTTCCATGTTTGATTGAGCTAACAAGTTTCCATGAGGGAGTCTAGGAGTTTGTTAGAGAACACCCATTTCACCCTCTAGCAATGGACAATTGGATTGATATTTAATATTTGTAATAAATATATTCATTTGCTTTGTGCATAGTAGTTCACTAACTTGCAAATGCATTTGTGGATTTAGTATTTTTTGTAGTTTTTATAGTAAGTTCCTGCAATACAATGTGAAATATATCAGTATATTAAAATATTTGATTGTTGAAGTCTGGAGTTTAAAATGAAGAATTCTTGAAAGGAATAACAACTATAAGTAATGAAGCAATATGGAGCTATATATTACGGAGATTGTGAAGCAATTGCTTGCAAGGGTCTACTATAAACGAATCCATAACTTCAATTCATATGTAAGCCTAATCAAATGAGAGAGAGAGAGAGAGAGAGAGAGAGAGAGAGAGAGAGAGAGAGAGAGAGAGAGAGAGAGAGAGCAATGTGCAAGTATGAGTGGATATGTTTGCAGTTTGCTCATGTGTGCATAATTAAAGTACTAACACATCAAGATGTAATTATAAAATACATGCAAAGAAAGGAGAGAGGTCATGTGAATGTATATGTAGTGTGATATCTCATATATATACATAATTGAACCATTAACATTGTGATAATATTATCAAATATAAGAACATAAGCTTAATCTAGTAATGCAAATAAGTTAAGGAGAGAGAACTACTAATGTATTGTTAGAGAGAGAGAGAGAGAGAAGAAGAGATTGTTATTCAAAAGGAGAAGAGGGAGATGCATGTCGTGGATCCCCAACATATGTGAGAGAGAGAGAGAGAGAGAGAGAGAGAGAGAGAGAGAGAGAGAGAGAGAGAGAGAGAGAGAGAGAGAGAGAGAGAGGAATGTGTAAGTGTAAGTGTATTTGGTTTTTCTCATGTGTGCACAATTGAAGTACAAATACATCATGATGTAATTATAACATATATGTAAATAATTGAGAGCAGGGGAATGTGAATATATATGGAGTGTGATATCGCTTGTGTATGTGTAATTCAACCACTAACATTATGATAACATTATAGAAAATAATCACATAAATTTAATATAGTGATGTAAAGCAATTAAGGAGAGAGAACTACTAGTGCTAAGAGAGAGAGAGAGAGAGAGAGAGAGAGAGAGAGAGATGTTATTAAGGGAAGTGAGATGTCGGTGGTGGTTGGTCTCCAACATATGAGAGAGAGAGAGAGAGAGAGAGAGAGAGAGAGAGGAGAATCGATTGTGGTTCTAATGAGGAGGAGGAAAGTAAGATGTGGTGATATAGTGGCAGTGCACCAGTGGTAATGTTATTGAGAGCGAGTGAGATGTCAGTGGTTGGTTCCCAACATATGAGGAGAGAGAGAGAGAGAGAGAGAGAGAGAGAGAGAGAGAGAGAGAGAGAGAGAGAGAGAGAGAGGAGAATTGATTGTGGTTCTAATGAGGAGAGGGAGAGTAAGATGTTGTGGTGGTGGTGGTGGTGGTGGTGGTGGTGGTAGGGGTAGGGGTAGGGGTAGGGGTGGTGGTGGTAGGGGTGGTGGTGGCAATGGAGGAGCAGCATTGGTGCTTGATATATGCCCAAAAGTAAAAGAGGACTAAGTGAACTATGTGGAATAAAATTCGAGGTTGCCAAAAAAAGCTCGCTTCTCGCACGCACTCACATCGTGAAAACCATGACATACCTATGACAACCATGATACTTCTTAGAAGCACATCATGACAATAATGACAAACCTCATGTCGTCCTGACTTGATTCCCCACCTACACAGAGTACACAGAGGTATGTGAAGCACAGTGATTCATGAATCCAATCACTAAGAATCTGATTCATGATGAAGTTGATGTGCCAATTCAATTTCGTGCCAGTGCCGAGTATGCAAACGAGATATGTGAAGCATAATGATTTTGGAATCCTAGAGAATCTATTGTTTCATGCACTCCACTATATGATCAATGCTTCACATACCTCCTTTGTGCACTATGCACCAATGCGGAATCAAATCGACACATGAGGTTTGTCACACTATTGTCATGATGTGCCTATGAAAAGTGTCATGGTTGTCATAAGTGTGCCATGGTGTCGTAATGTTCATGCGCCTATGAGAAGCATCATTGATTATCATGATATTCTTATTGTCATCAATGCCATGGTAAAATGGTAAGTTTTCACTCCTTGTGGCACAAAGTGAAAATGCTACAAAAAAATTATCATTACCTCATGAAGCTGTTGATTCCTTGGAGTGTGGGAAATAATAAACCACGATACATACTCTCGTCCCTAAATTGTTGGATTGGCTGTTGCTGGGAACATTAAGCCTCATACAAATGAAGAGCTAGAGAGCTTAAACATTGAAGAGGTAGATCTCAATTCATTGACTGTGGATCATGGATTCTATTATGAGGTGCACAACTTTGGGTAGAACAAAAGAATATATTTCATACAATCTCCATGCTCTATGGATGACTCCCCTCATGTGTCAGTTAATGCTCCTTGCATGGACTTGATTGCCAAGTTTCCATTATTGAGGACTAATGATTATCAATGTAAAGAGAAGCTAATTGGTCGACACATGCAACATGGGAAGCAAAGATGGCTCACTCCTAATGCCCAAGAAGGTTGAATGTGCATCTAAAAAACCAAGAGCAGAGTAGCCATGACCTCTTGGTAAAGGAAAATCCTTAATAGCTTCAAGTTTCAACTCTTTGACCCCATGACCTTAGGTCATGGCATTATCGAACATCTTGAGGATAGGACTCAAGAAAAGGGAACCATACAGATCATCAAGAAATTGCATGTGCATCATGTCAAGCTAGGTCTTCAATGATGTGATCCATGTGATAAAACAATTGTATTACTATCTAGATCATAATAACAATGTTCTCCCTACCACACTTTGCATCGATGCAAAATGAATTCCACCAATTTGCCAATTGTATTACTATCTAGATCATAATAACAATGTTCTCCCTACCGCACTTTGCATTGGTGCAAAATGAATTCCACCAATTCGCCAAGTTTAGCCGTAGAGGTGCCAAGTCTGGTGCACTTGATGAAGTAGAAAATGTATTGGATGGGTTGACATTGAGAGATATATGTCAACTATGTATGGCTACAGAAGCAAAGGATGTGTTTAAATGGATGGCTTATGATGCAATTGCATGGAATATGATTGTCAAAGGTTGCACAGAGTATGGGCTTGCTGCAAAGGCACATAATTCTTTCAAAGCCAAATATATTGACTTCAAACATAATTATTTCAAAAGTCAATTTGCAAGTGCAAACTCCAAGACAATTGGAGAACACTCCTTTTACATTCGTTCTAGGCATCAAATCACAAGTTCCATGTCACATAGCTCCTTGTGAAACCCTCTTCAAAGAACTTCATGTCCTTCAAAAGAGGCACAATGAGGTTTTTCACAATGTGCTTGTGAGAAGTGTCATGGTTGTCATAGGTGTGTGCCATGGTTGTCACAATGCTCTTGTGCCTATGAGAAGTGTCATTCACGACCATGGTAAAATGGTAGGTTTTCACTCCATGGCGGCACATGGTGAAAAGATAAACAAAAATCATCATGCCTCATGAAGTTTTTGATTCCTTGGAGTGGGAGAAAATAGTAAACTATCACACATATATGAGGAGGCATAGGACAATGAAGACAACGAAGCTTTGTTGGAAGCCAACCTATAGATAGTGCCTTACATCTTTCAGCTTGAAGTTGGCTCATTAGATAATGAGACAAATGATGCCAAGCTATACATGGACAAAGGAGAGGACATCACGAAAAGAATTTGGTTATTGAGCTATTTTCATTGCCCAACCATACCATTTTGTAGGTTGATCCTACGTGCTTGTGTTAGAGGACTGCAAGACAATGTTTTAAGTTTGTATCAACATTTGTAATTGATAATAATATTTTTTGCTCATTTCCTTGATTTGTGACCACCTTGGAAATAAATTTTCAGGCTTGGAGTCTACATTTGCTAAGGAGGGGTATGCCCTCAAAAAGGGTGCTTTCATGTCTCATTGTGCCAATGTGACAATAAAATGACGATGGTGGACAACAATATAATGGGAAGAGGGGATGCCATTTGGCATCTATACAGGCAAGCTCATGCTCAACTGCCAAGACCCACGGACTGAACAACTATGGCTATCTCTCACCTAGCCGCCAACACACCTTCGATCCTACCGGGGCGTAGTGAGCTTACCTTGATACCCAAACGAGTTGCCTCCTCCCTCAAGCATGCTAGTAGCTCCATGATTCTTGATGCAAGCTCAAGAAACCTCAAGCCTCCACCTTCAAGCTCCATCCTCCATAGCCACACACAATACAAGAGAAGAGAAGAAGAGAGGAGATGATGGAGAGCTTCTTCTCCTTGATCCCTCACCCTCACACCCTCACTCCCTCACATTCTCACACTCCCTCTCTCAAGCACACACAAGCAAGCAAGAAGGAGAGAAGAAGAGAAGAAGATAACTCCACTTTGCCACACACCAAAGAATGAGCTCCTCATTCACTTTTCAACTTTATATACAAAACCCTAAATCCCTTTTGGGCGGTCATCCCCTTATCCCCTTTTTTACATGATTGTGGCCTAGGCCCTTTTTCCCATGAATTTTTGGGGGTGCCTCGCATTTAAAAGTGTGCTTTTGCCTTTGCCTTAGCTTTTGAGACCGCCCTTGCACTTTCAACCATTTCCCTTCCTACTTCTTCTGTTGTGTTCGATTTCCTTCTGGGCCACCTCTTCTAGGTCTCAACTTGTGCTTTTTCACTTTTTCCACTTTTTCTTATGCTATGATTAACAACATCAAATCAAATGATAAGTTTGAGAGTGAGATTAGATCTAGGCATGAGCTTTACTTCTTGTGAAGAAAGATATTCCACATCTCGGAGTGGAATCAAAGGACCATCACTTAGATGACTACAATTGCAAAAATTTTAATGAATACAAGACCAACGCATTGCATGGTGCTTTGCACTCTCATTGACCCCAAAAGGGTTAGTGAGATTGCACTTCTATCAAGTCTTCAATGACTAAACTAGTAGATTTTGCCATTTCTTTTGTATTTTTGCTAGTGCATTTCAATAGTCCATATAATGCTGAATTGTTTCATGTAGTCTAAACATATGCACTCGTAGTTCTCACCCTCCATAATGAGCTAGTTAATGTGGCAAACATCTATTCTGCAAACCATGGGGAGATATGGATGAGTTTCTAGACAAGGACTAGAAGCTTATTGTTCACCTTAGAAAGAAGTTTTTACAGAGAGCTAAACATGGTTCCTGCTTAGGTGTGATGATACTTAGAAAACTTATATACAATGTAAGCGATGGGTTTCTCACTTCTCTAAGGGGCATGTGAATGGTATTTTGATGATTGAATTTGGAATGTAAGGAAGTTTTGCCTGTGAAATGTTGTGCCATGACTCATTGTTGGCTATGGTGCAATTTTAGAAGTATATTACTCAGGCTTTTAACTACAAACTTGAATAATTAAAAGCAAGCATGTCTATTGAGCAATTGGCCACATTGAAGGAAAAGGAGTTGGGGGATCTTGCCAAGCGATATGGTGATAGAGTTGGAAATGTACATGATCCATATGTTACTCTTATGTGTAGCATGGGTATTGGTGGGTTGTTTTATTGAGATTTTTTTTCCTTGTAGATCCTTAATATTCTGGACCCAAAACATGTTGACTTGTGGCAAGAGCATATGTTTTCTTTAAAATGGGGTCTAGTTAGCATATCATGTGTTAGCTTTAAAGTGGCGAGAGCATGTGTTTGCATCATCTAAAAATGCAACCACTGTATGAAAACATGAGCTTAGAAGTTTTTGGGCCATAGGACATGCAATAGACAATGAGATCCATGCTCTTGACATATGGTTGGCATGGTGGGACACAAGATCATTTTATTGGGGGTGGCAAAGATTTGTTGCCCAAGATGATTTTGGTATTTTTGTGTCGCATACAAACCTTGCTAAGATAAAGCATGCTAGAATTAGGGCTTCTATTAGTTGAATATAAAGAACATTTGAATTTTTTTAAAGCATCGATTTTCGACATGTCCCCTGGCATTGTTGTAGAGTATAAGGTATAATGTGTACCTAAAAGGGAATAGGTCCCAAGCATGCAAGATGTGGCAAACAAATTTTATGCTCAATGTGTTTCTTCTACCTTTTGCAAGAAGTTGGTGGATTTGACCCATGCTCCAATGGAGGAAATGGTTGTGGACTCCCCTGAGATGCAATAGAAAAATGTGGAATTGCACAATGTTTAGAGAAAGCATTCAGATCATGTGCATCCGTCAATTATTTTGGATGAAGATGGTCACACAGGCTAGAGTTTGTTACAATGATAGAGTACAAGCATAATGCCCATCAGTTTGCCTCATCACAAACAGGTAAAGAGCTCATTGTTAAGGAGACAGGTCCAAAAACATTGTGGCAACTTGTAGAATCGAAGCAAATAGGAAAATGACATGTTTTGGTTGACTATTTAGTCAGAATGGCAATGTGGATAGTATATATGAAATAATGATGTGAAAGATGGTCATGTTGTACCTACACCATGCTTTTGGTTTGAGAAAAGTATCTTGGTGGTGTCCTTGAGGGGTTCATTTGGTTTTGCAACATCTCGAACACACACTCCGAACACACACTCCTTGTTGGTAGTTGATGAGCATCATGTTGTGGGACCACCATGCCTAATGCCAAGAGTGTGACCAGGTTAAGGCACATTTTTCCTTCCATCAGAAGTGATAATGCTTCAAAAAAATGGTTTGTCTTATAAGATACTAGCCTTATGACTAAGCAAGCTCCATTTGCATCTATTCTTACAACTATTCCTAATGGTTGGATATCAACCAAAGTATCAAGGTGGGAAACTAGTCAAATAGAGATCAAGGTTGACAAAGGAATTTCAAGAAAATATTTAAAAGGGTAGTACCTTGGATGCAAATATTATTTGTGAGGCCATTGTGTTGAGAGAAACAAGTCACATGTGTTCTAAGTTAGCACAGAAGTAGATCTCTCAACATCAATTACTTTGTATCAATTGCAAAGTTTCCTCGTTGCACATACACTGATTTTCAAAAGAGAGAAACCAACCATCAAGTTTACACTCCATGCAAGAATTTTTACTATGTATTTTTTAATGTTCTAGGCTTGGACCCCCCGTTATGAGTTTATTCATTAGGCTAATTTGACAAAGGTTGAGTTATTTCCAGCTTTAGGAGCATGAAGCATCAATGTTCCCATTTAGAGAGACATGTAGTGCAATAGCAATAGTTACACATAACACTACCTCTTTTTGTGTAGATAGTTTTGATTCTTATAAGAACTTGTAGGGACAAGTTGTGGTGCAACACCAAATTTTCTAAGATAAATGTGCAGCATTGTGAGATTGTGTCACTATGATGAAAGTTTTCTTCTATGTATCTACTTCATTTTGGTATGCAATCATTTTGAAGGTAAGATCTGCATGCATTGTTCTCATACATGATGTCACATTCTTGTATTGGTTTTGAAGATGAACACTAAAAGCATGGCTCTTGTGTATGAAGTTATGATCTTGGTATTCTTGAAGTTAGAACTCTTTGAACAAATGTTTTGTTGTCATTAAAATGTTATATACATGTGAACATTCAAAGGATCAAATCTACAAGCATACTTCTCATCCATGTGTCTCATTCATGTGTTGATTTAGACAACTAGCCCTAAAAGCATACCTTTTGTTCATTTAGTTGTAACTTTTTCATCTTATGTTTTTGAGGGATAGTTTCTTAGCATTCTCCACAAATGGAGAGGCTAGGAAGTTGTGTTAGATGTGATACTTTGCCACATGTTACACAATTTTTCTTTTACACTCAAAAAGCTTGCTCAAAAAAATGTATTCCTCTAGTTTAGGGAATGTTTAATGAATATTAATGGTAATTTAGCTCAACACCCTCTCTTCGGCCCAAAATTGGAACAAGAAAGGGATTGCAAACAAGCCCAAGTCCTTTTTCTTTTCTTTTTCCCAAGGCATCACACCCCAAAGCACTCAGGACATCAAGCGGTAAAGGGTGCACGTTGGCTGCCTAGTAACCTACCAAGACTATAGAGGTGATAGTTATCTTAACAAGGAAGCTTAAGTATTCATCCCAAAAGAGGACAAACTTATCAAACAAAGGGAGCTCATCGGTTGCCCAGTGGCCTACTAAGTCCTACAAATGCAAATGGAAACACAATGGAATATATCTTTTAAAAATAAAGGCTTGTTTTGTTTTACAAAAGATTTATCATTAAGTGAGGGATTCAAATAAGTTTTCATTTGATTAAGTAATGGTGCCCCAAGGGGAGATAAAGAGGAGATAAAGAGATGGTAAGCCTCAAGACTTTCACAAAAGAAACAAATATATCTCAACCACCACTACTAGGTGTTGATGATAAAGAAAAAAGACTAAATGTGGGAAGCATCTATGGTGGCTATAGGGAGAGGCAAAAAAGATGTGTAGATAGTAAGCTAAACAAGTTAAGCAAGCAAGGAAGATTGCCATCTGCAATGCCATGAATATGGTGGATCCAGAGTCAACCACTCCAAAGACTGGAAAGGGATAGATACACACACATGCATGTTTACAAAATAGAATGCAAATGTACTAGAGTTATGCAAACAACACTCTCTACCTTGCTACAAGCAATTTCCCTCTTAAGTATTGTGCTATAAGATATCTTTCTCTTCAACACTCTATACTACAAGCAATCAAGTGATAATGGGGATATCTTTATTTTTTTAATCTATGTGATGTTATTATTCTTCATAGTTGTTATTTCATCCTTAAGTGTCAATTCATAAAGAGAGAGAGAGAGAGAGAGAGAGAGAAGGGGGAGGGACGGGGAAGAGAGAGGACTATGTGAGTTGAACTAAGAAAATAAGTGATAGAGTGACAGAGAGTAAATTGCGGTAGAAGATAAGATAATGTTATTGTTCTCCACTAGCCAAGCTTTTGTATAAATGTGTTTAAATATCTTTGATCAATTCTTCCTGAGAGAGAGAGAGAGAGAGAGAGAGAGAGAGAGAGAGAGAGAGAGAGAGAATATTTTGAATAGAACAAAAGATAAGATTGGATACTAATTAGAGGTAGATTAAAAGCTAAGATTACAAGCAGATTAGGGGTTGATTAGGGTCTATCATGGCTAAAATCAAGAGAAAGAGACATGATCCAACTGGGTAAAAAAGAACACAGATATAGTGAATCAAAGGGGTATAATTATGTGATTTGAATGTTAATCCAAGTTAAAATTGGCATATATTTTTCTTTACATGACGCAAGTGTAGGATGTACCAAGAGAAAGAGAGATATTCACTTTCAATTGGAGGATAAATATGCAACAATGTTCAAAAGAACTCCCACTATCATGCAAACGACCGAGTGGTGGAAACCCTCCGTCTCCTCTCCACGTTCCCCCCACCCTCAATAATAACCCCCTTCACTATTATAAAACCCCCCCAATCGCAAGGTAGAGAGGACCTAAATGAATGGCACGTTGCACACACACACACACACACACACACAGGTGAGAGAGAAAGAGGGTGAGGGAGAGAGGGAGGGAGAGAGGGGGAGAGAGAGAGAGAGATGAAGAAAAAGAAGAAGAAGAAGAAAGAGAGGGAGACTCTTTAAAATAAATCCTTCTCTGTCCCTTCTTAGAGGGTGTCCACACGTGTTCTACTAGTTGTCAATGCATGGAGAGAAACCAATATCACCCACCACATGGTACACCCTCAATTCTACTACTTGTATATTCTTTAATATTTGGATACATTGATGCTCCAAATCTAATGACAATGCTTCATACCTTTGCAACACATTATATACTCATGGATCATATTTTTTGGAAAAATATGGATCTTTGGAAATGTGGAGCATCTAAGGTATGGAAAATCCTCATTATCGAGCTCGTGGTGCATATTTCAACAACACTTTTCATGGAGATGGTCACATCAGGAAAAGCTACCATGCTACTATAATGACAATAAATCACCCTAAAATTAAACCAAAAAGTGTACATAAAAAATGAAACTTAGCAAATCCACAGTTATCCACAAGTAAGAAGTAGTAGAGTACGCAATACAAGTGTCTATTCTCCAAGAAATTGCTCAAACTTGAATTTCTACATGGCTATCCATAAAATTGCAATAAATATGTGTATAACTCTAGGGAAAATGTAAAAATACAAAGCTCCCACTTTAAGGATTTCAAAGTAGCAACCAAGATATACAATGCAAGATAGAGCATAAACCACTAAGGTACCCAAATGTTCCTAAAGAAAAGAGTAGTATGTACATAAGCCAATTATACATAAGAGATCTCTAGAAGCAACAGAGATCCACTAATCTACAACTAACTCACTGCATATGAAGAATGAAGCTCAAGTACATAAACCACTAAGGTACCTAAATATTGTCAAAGACCCAATGATGTCAAGTACATAGATGCAATCCCAAACAAAAAAGTAGCATGTACATAAGCCAATTATACATAAGAGATCTCTAAAAGCAACAAAGATCCACTAATCTACAACTGACTCACTACATATGAACAATGAAGCTCAAGTACATAACCAAGTGTGCATACAAAGCTAACAAACTCATCTGACTTGATACAATACTAAGTGCACTAACCAAAACTTAATTAACACACAATCATTAATGTTTGTAACAAGAACAATGCATGCAAGCATAAACCAATAAGCATGTAAGAGTTCCACTGACTCAAGAGTCCAAGATCTACAATGAGAATATCAAAATGCTCCCATGGAAACAAATCCGAAATGTCCAAGAGCAAAAAAGAGCTCAATATATGTGTCTCATGACAATTAGTATCCATTGACTCCTAACCTAACTTTGACTACCTTTGACCAACTATTTCTTCACCTTGTAGATGCCATTTTAAGTAACAAGGATACATTAGGGATGATAAAAACTAGTTTGTAGAAACAAATTCACAAAATAAATAACATTCATGACAATGCTCCTTGGGAGTTATGTGGTTTGCCACAAGGCAAGATTTTCATAAGCACAAAGTGAGATGAAGCATAAAGCAAATAGTAGCATAGATCATTATTGCCAATAGGTATGCATAGAAGGGATTGAGTATCAAAAAACCAATGTATCAACTTCATCCATAACAACCATACACAATAAACCACTATGCTTTTTAATCAAATAAATGGAGATTTCCATGGATTTTATGTTTCTCAAACACCTAGTTTAATTCAAGGGTTTTAAAAAAAACATCATCATTTGCATTAGGTTATATGGCTTTAGGTGAGCTTCAAAGGCTCAATATGAAAAGAGACATCCACATCCTTGGTTTTCAAAACAAAACTCCCATAGAAAGCAAACTCCACAAACTTGGTATGAAAGAAATTTCAAAAAGTTCAAGCAAGAAAATTATGTTCTATGACCTGAAGTAAGGTCCACAAGCTTCATTTACTTCATCCTCGCACTTTAGTTCAAAAGTTCAAGAAAGAAAATTGTGTGATTTGTGTTATCCATTTAATGGCCTAAAGCAAGCTCCATAAGATTGATATGAAAGGAGACGTTCATACTTGATTGTCCTTAATCTCAACAACCCCATAGAAAGCAACCTATACATCATCAAACATGATGGACATGATATTTTCATTCTCATCTTCATTGATTTTTTCTTGATTGAGAAAGCATACAAAAAACAACTTTTAAGGCTGATGTATCCCAACCTTTTGTTGTGACAAGTTTTGGACATTTTCATTAGTACATTCACACTCAAGTTGCTACTCTTGATGGGCCATTGTTATGCAACAATCAAAGTACATTGAGTAATTACTTTGCCAATTCTCATTTAAGGACATCAATCCATTTGAGGACAACAAACACATTTATAAACCCATTGAGTAAAATTGTTTTGTTTTGTTTCTTGAAATGCACAACTCTTAATTTTTGTTTACGTAGACACGCATCAAAAGTAGTAATACGTACGAATACGAGTTACATTATCACCTATACACAATCACAAGTACAGTACTACGTGTTGACATAATTAAATTGGATTATGTTAACATATGCAAATGCATCATTCACATACCACACATTATCGTCACACTTACACCAACCACACATTTATTCAATAAACATGTATTTATAGAGACAAAGTAAAATATTCTATATTCATCAAGAAAAATACATGTGATGACTAATAGTGATGGTAGATACAAAAAGCCGATAAGAACTCTCATTCGTTCCTTGGCTTTCTCATCGGTGGAGAGGAGGGGCCAGTTTCTGATGAAAATAAAAGTTCTTTCTTTACTTCAAAAATGACATGCTCCCCCTTCAGCTCTTTCTCCAAGAGAACTGGATCTAATACTTTAATAAGGTCACCTAATGTAGCAAGCACATACATTGCTCCACCATGCATTTGGTCAAACAAGTACAAGAGCTTTGACCACTTGACTAGCATCACCTTCTCTAAGCTAGATGTCATAGGTATCGCTCAAAAAGGTCCAAACTTGGTCAAAATCCGAATTTTCATGATTGTTTCCTACCCTCATGGTGAACACTTCTTATGAAATACCACCAAGTTTGCAATAAGATTGCCAATGTACTCCTTTTGAGCTGAATCCTTCTATTGATCCGCATGCCAAGCTCCTTCTTGCCTCGATGCAAACTCATCTATATACAGCATGTTTTAAACAACAAAGTTAAATCAAACAATATAATTAGCAACTAACCTAGAGTTATCATAAAGTGGTGAAACTTGACCATAGGGTGCATCAGGTCCCCCGAAGTCCACTGGTGAAATCTTGGCCAAAAATGATGCATGCAACTTCCATGTCCAAAGTCTGGCATCTTGACCGTAGCTATAGGCATAATTTTTTGCAAAGATTTCATTGGTGGACTTCGAGAAACCTAATGCGCCCTACAATCAAGTTTGTTGCATAAAAATATATGATAGTTAGAAATATCACCTTCTCCAAATCGTCATTTATCTTTATTTCCTCGTGTGTCAACGAGGCACCTCTTTGAGAAGAAAAATCTATAAACTCCTTGGTAAGAAGTTGGGACCTTGGTCCAAAGAGATCATGTTGTAGTACTTCAAATTCAGCATCCGACACAAGGTAATCTTCTTTAACCGAGATAATCTACTCTTGTGCTATTATGATGGCACTCACTATATTTAAGCTTGTACCATCATATCTTCCAATCTCTGCACCATCATCGAATGTACATCCATGTAATCATAATCGATCAAGTCTTCCATTAAATCCCTGACTAGGATAGAAAACAATTTTTCTTCCCTCATTTCCAAGTATTACAACCCATTCAACAGAAACAAGTTCTGCACGCCAACTACTTCAATGGGCATCAAGGAGGCAAGGTTGGGTTTGTCGAGTTGTGGTTGTTCTGAAGATGGCATCATGAGAGCCAACCCTTGCTCTGACACCACCCAATGTTCCTCTTTAACATTTATGAGCTCTTCGATCAGCTCTTCTCCTATGTGTACGTGATAGCAACAACCTGTGGAGTTGTATCTTTATCGAATTTGGCCTCGTTTATGCACCTTATGATGATGCAATGAAATTATTTTTCAATTATACAAATCCAAAAAGAAAGTTATGCTCTCCTCCTCTAGGGGTGTATCCAATACAATGAGGTGAATTGCCAATATGCAATCAAACTCCACGAGATCCAAATGTGTTGTACATGGTACACTGCCCATGGAAACAATGCATACTCTATGTGAAGGATCCACATGGGCCGAACACCTATTCACCACTTCTTGGTGATTCTTCCTTGCTTGAAATACCATGAGCTATTCTAGAGGCACCCAAGCTGTGTCGAATCCCTAGATAGAGTATGTGCAGATAGCAATGGTACTCACAAAGTCTTCCAAAACCTGAAGGGAGGGATTCATTGATAAGAGCACGCTTTTAAGATTGAAGTTCTTAGAGAAAACCTGAAATATCTCATTACCCTAGGGCTGGCAAAGACAGTTTCATGGATTCACTCACCAAAGTGTGTGCAAGCATCCATCATAACTGATAGGAGAAATGTGGTGGATGTAAATAGATAAAGAGAGAAAGTGTGAAATGAAACAATGAAACAGAATGATGATCCCTTTGATGTTTCACCCTATCATCCAATAAAAGCAAGTGGATGTTCAATTTGCCTATGCAAAAAAGAGCCAATTATTCTATATGCAAATTCAAAGAGACTTTCACTCACCAAAGTATGTGCAAGCATCCATCGTAACTGATAGGAGGAATGTGGTAGATGTAAAGAGATGAAGAAAGAAAGTGTGAAATGAAACAATGAAACAAAATGATGATCCCTTTGATGTTTCACCCTATCATCCAATAAAAGCAAGTGGATGTTCAATTTGCTTATGCAAAAAAGAGCCAATTATTCTTTATGCAAATTCAAAGAGACTCGCTTCAAGGATAGAAGCAACACCTTCAAACTCACCTAAACAAAATCTACTTGCAACCATCTTCAACCCAACTAGTACTAGGCCAACCTCCAAAGATTATCTTCACAAGAAAAAACCCCAAAGACACCAAGCAAGCCATGCTCAACTCGCAAGGGTAGAGCCTCCATACCCTCATCACCACTGGATCCAAGCCAATTTCCCTCACCATGTTAGATGTCTATTGAGACACTTTAGCATCATACATTAGACATTGTCACACTGTATGAGACATTGACGAGCAAACTTTGCATCAAAAGTATGCACTTCTAGTTTTATGACCATATCCTTAATTAGCATTAGCATATATATTATATTGATTCACAATTCAATAATAGAGTTTGCCATTTGATTTATATTTTACTTAGAATTTGTTCAAACTCCATACCAACTCATCATTTGGTTCTACTTTACATCAAATCTCATAAGACATGCATCTACTGAGACACTTAAGCATCATACATTAGATGTCTCCACATCCTATGAGACATTGACAAGCAAACTTTGCATCAAAAGTATTCATTTCTAGTATTATGACTATATCCTTATTTAGTATCTCTTATATTGATTCACAATTAAATAATCAATTTTGCCATTTGATTATATATATATATATATGCAAGACCTAAATGTGTATCTTATTTTCATTTATTTACATGTACACATTGATTAAATACCACCACATTGTTAGCATATCTCTTATATTGATTCACAATTCAATAATGAATTTTGCCATTATACACACACACACACAAGACCTAAATGTGTATCTTATTTTCATTAATTTACACTGGTGCACATATTGATTAAATACCACCACATTGTACGTAAGGTGCTGGTCAAGTTTTTATATGCCAAAGGCAGAGCTACGACCTCTTTTTCTGAAGTAAGATATTTTTCAATTGGGAAAAAGGGCAAATTGGCAGAAGCTATCACTATGAGCATTCATTAGTATTGGTAACTTATCTTGCCAAATTTGTATGGGAAGTGAAAGGCAATACGAGCTGAGTGTATTTGCCATTTTTATAACTAAAAGCTCTGTAAGATTTCAAGGTTCTAGACATTCCTCTTTAAATTTAGAAGGTTTTTCTGAAGTTTCACAATTAAAAGTTTCCAAATCAGTTAAACCGTATCATTCCATCAAAAGTGCGTTTTGGAAACCAAGCCCAATGGCCTGAATCTTTTTGTGAGTTTGGAGCATTGGCTTTTGCCTATACACAAAGACGGAGTAGCTCAGCACAATAATTGTACCTCCAAATGGCACTTATCAAGAACATCCTGCGTATTGTGTGATAAGAAACAAGGGAGAAGCCAACCCCAAACTCCCAAACTTACTCTTTCCATGCATATTTCTAATGATCATTGTCCACAATTGTCATTGCATGGCCCGATTAAAGGTAGCCTTCCCCAACAAAGCCATTCCTACTTCTTGTACGAATATCTCACACAAACTCTAATGGAGGCAGAACACTGGCTTTTTACTTACAGCAGCTTCCCCCTTCGTGCCATACTTCAAATTTTGCAGAGTTAGAAGTAAGGCGTATCAGAGAGGCATACAGCCTTTGTCAGGTCTAATTCAAATGCCTTATGTAATCTTATCGCTCTCGGGAGGCACGTTCAGTTGAAAATTACCGAGAAATTACCTCACCTATTCTTTTTCCGACCTTCCTTGGCAGGGGCCTTTGCCAACCATGCGATTGAAATTATAGTTGGATGTTTCACTGTTGTATGCAGAATACAGACCTAAAGTTGGACGTATGCACTCTGCCTACTACACCAGAATGGAATTTCTGAAATTGTGATCTATTTTGTGCACCATCCTGAGACTTTTCAACAAGAACAGCAGAACATGTCTCTTGAGAACGTGTGAAAAACCCATCATCCCTCGCAAAAACAAAACAACAGCGAGTTGGTTCATCTGGATTGACGGCGCATACTTGAACCTGTTTCTACATGTTTGAGCAGAAACTCGCAGACCTTTTTCTTGAGCCTATCCAGGATTTCCAGCATTCTGGAGTCCAGCGTGCTGTAGTCCAGCTGCCCTATCCAGTCATTCACCTGCCTGAGCTGCGGCAAAGCCCAAGCCAATGCTCCACCGTCCTTCTGTGACTTCCTGACAGTTTCAGCATCGGCATTACCAGCTGCCTTCGTCTGTTTGAATTGAAATCCGCGGTTCAGGGCCTCTTCTAAATACTCAAAGAACCAACTCTGAGACTCATTCTGGAGCTGCCTTGCCAACTCTGCTATGCCTTGCACTCTATTTTCCTTGAGCCAAATCTGTACCATGCTGCTCCCTTTACATGGCATTTCTGTTGTCGACCTGCTTGTGACTTCCAAGGCATTCCTTGTAAACAGCATATCAGCACTTGCTCGTGGCAGGGCTTTCAGTGTAGCTGTGGCTGGGGAAAATTTTGTCTCATGATTGTCCATACGTCTTCCAGTCGATCTGTTTGGAGAGGGTGATGGTCTTCCATGCGTCCTGCTAGGTTGCCTTTGGAGTCTTTTAGGGGAGGGCATTGGGCTGCACCCCTTTGAAGGAAGTTTCAGAGGCGTGCTGGTTGATTTAAGAGCTTGTTTCAAAGTACCACCTTGCAGAGGCTCCTGCAAGTTTTTTGAGGACCGGTTGCTGCTTGCATTCACAGGCTGACATGCTGATGATAGTGATACAAGATCAGTTGATAGTGCTGCAGAGATCCAAGAAGTGGCAGTTTGTAATCTCGATATGCAAATGCTTTGTGCGTCGTCTGCCTCTTTTGAAGAAATTAGCGGTTCAAAAGTTCTACCCTGCTTATAGCTTTTCACCAGAGCATCGGAAATAACCTTCGCCTGTTGAAGAGAAGTGCAAAAACCAAAATATCTTTCCATAGACTCGTTTGGCGATTCAGGCCTTGCCAAAGAGCGCATTTCTGCATACACACTGCATAGTGCAACTGCAAGTTTGTTAGCAACATAAGCAACATACAGATAGAAGAGCAAGAGAACGTCTATCTCTGCATCTTCTTTCTTGCACATATAAGATCGTACATGTTAAGCATTGACCCTTGATTCATGAAAGGACAGAGTTTTGGGCATAACTCACCACTAGAATGTGAAAAGCAGTAAATATGGCTTACATAAATAAGCTGAGAGTCTATCCAGGCTGCAAGGAAGGAAAGACACTTAAATCTAAAATCAACCCTTAAGATTGACTGTTGTCATAGCCTCTAGAAACATCCTAGGTTCAAGTCACATAATACATCTCAAACCAAAGAAATCCACCCTTGGGATGAACTGTTGATAGGTTTCAAGCATTGTAAACATATAGCACAAGGATGTTCTCCAGGAAACGCAAGGTAAATAAAGTGTGCTGAAGTTTTGGAGCATCCAGACAGACTTGTATGCAAAATGCTGTGGCTTACCTATCTTTTTGTAAGCATCCTCATAGTCGGAGGCTCAAATTACCTATCTCAGACTTGTATGCAAAATACCATTACTTACCTGTCTTTGCGAACTGTTAGAGATTTCAAACTGAAGCTGGGCAATGGTCAAAAACGTTGGGCAAGACCCTATTATTTTTCAATCGTGCTCAATCAAAATTCACTGGAGAATGAGTTTTAGCAACTGAATTTGCATGGGCAGGTGTGCCATGTGGCAATCAGCCATGAACACAGCCATGCAGGGCTGTTCTGGGCAAGGGAGGTCATTTTGTGGACAGTAGTTAGGTGATGTTCTCAGGCAGGCAACAGCAACTGTTGGACAAACTGGAGCAAGCAACCTGACCTAAGGCAACCTGATCTGGGATACTTTCTAGAGCAGGCTGTTAGCAGGATTGTCAGCTTATGTGTGAGTCAGTGCATGCCAGTTAGGGCTGTGCACACTTGATCCTTTTTTAGGCATTTTATTGCGACTTATTTGTGTGGCTGACCAGCTGCTATTTATGTCCTATTTTGTGCCTATTTATTGTGAGGCTCCTCCTCCTGTCAAGTCAGTCATCATCATTCATCAAGTGGACTTTCCATTGGAGAGAGGAGCCGATGCTAGTGCCCACACAGCCAATTACTCACTGTTGTACACAATTGTCTCATGTTTGGCATATGGATTCCATTTCCCCAACACATCTCTGAGTTCTCTTCTTTTGCAATGTTCTTCTATTTTCGTTCTCTTTTGTCTTGTGTTCAGCAGTTTATTTCAGCACTCATCTATGCTTCCATTGCTGCACCACTTCTGACACAGTATCAAATTGCATGATCTAGGTTCTTGCTATGATTTCTCTACTCATTTTAGGCCTTCCCCTTCATTTGCTGATCAGGCCACTGTTTGCTGCTGTCCATCGTGCAGTTTTCCCTTTGCTTCAGCGTCAACTAGCATCAGCCCCTACAAGACCTGCGTTTTCAAGCTGCACTGCTGTTTACTCCATCCGGCGGCTCATGTGTCGTCTATTGTTTTACCCCAGATTTTCTGTGTTTCCAGCATCTAACACTTCTCTACTGCTAAGCAACATCTTGTGAGGGTTTTCTTGCAAGTTTTCATACTAGCAGCATTGTGTTTTTGTGATCAGCCTGTGAATACTACCTTTGAACTCTTTTTGTGCGATCTATGTTGTTTGGTTGGCAATCTTCTCTCTGTCTACCTTCTATCTTCTCTTCTTATCCTCCATATGGCTCCTCCATAGCTTCTGCAAATGATAAGTTACATGGACTTGACTATCTTACATGGAGTGCTATGATGAAAGTTTGGTTTGTGCAAAAGCAAATTTGGTACATTGTTTGTAGATCTATTCCTTGTCCTCAACATCCTTTTCCACTTCAAATGTTGTAGAAGGCACCTTTCACCATGCGTGCAATGACCGTTTATGACCAACTTCAACAAACGAAGTTTGAGTCTAAGGACACCATTCAATCACTTTTGCTCCATGTTACACAGGTACAAGACCAACTTCAACACATGTAATCTACCCTTTTAGAGACACATCTTGTGGGAATGGTACCTACAATCTCCCCTCAGAGTTTGATGGAGTGGTAAATGCTTTGAAGTTGCAAACCTCATCTTCACCTGTGAGCATGAGGCATCTTTGCATTTACAAAGGAGACTTATGTTTCATTGTGGAGGTTCCAATGAGGTCTTTACAACTTCACAGAGAGAAGTGACAAGAAGAAGTCAAAGGCCCTATATTACCATTATAGTAAAAAGGGACACTAGCGAAAGGACTACAAGGACTTAGCAACCTCACGGAAGAAGAAGGAAAAGCAAAAAAGATGCAACCGAGATCCACTTCTTCAGATAGAGGAAAGGGCTTGACTATCTCTTCCTTTGTTGCTCTCTAATCCAAATGATGCGATCATCCCTCATGACTCTCGAATGCAAGAGAGGAAGCATGAGAGGGTGGTCAGATGGAGCAACCCAACCTCATCTATATAGGAATACAAGTGCATAGGTTCCAAAGAGAGACATCCCTGACACATCCTGGCAGGTTAGAACCCTAGAGCTAAGATTGATATCGTGCTTATCATGAGTTGGATATTTGATAGAGATCGGGCTTCACTTCTAGTCTTGTGCTCACATGAGGAGACACTTTGGTAGTCTAGCCAAAGGCAAAGAGTCCATGGTCGCATATGTTCAAAGGCATTTTTGACAAGACGCGGTCTTGTATGGTATTGTGAGATATTGATTGACAAACACAAAGACATGCTATGGTATTTCTCTAATTTCACGAGTTGGTACGATTGACATCAACCTCAAGTTTTCTTCGAGACACCTTGGTGGTGGCTTGATCACCCACTACTTGGGTGGTGTCCATGGTTCTACTCTAGTGGCGCTATGTTGTCTGGATTGTGATGAGTCATTATCATTGTATCATTATATTGTATCAAATCACCCATGATCTGAGAGACAATGTTAGCAAGATCATCAGCTAATGTGTGAGTCAATGTATGCCAATTAGGGCTGGGCACACTTGTCCTTATTTTAGGCACTTTATTGTGATTTATTTGTGTGGTACTTGTGACATTTTATGCCGCATAGCCAACATTTAATGCTGGCCGACCAATCGCAATTTATGGCCTATTTTGTGCCTATTTATTGTGAGGCTCCACCTCCTCTCAAGTCAATCATCATCATTCATCAGGTGGACTTCCCGTTGGAGGGAGGAGTCGGTGCCAATGCCCATGCAGCCAAAGACTCACTGTTGTACGCAACTATCTCATGTTTTGTATATGGATTCGATTTCTCGAGCACATCTTTGACTTCTATTTTCTAGTGTTCTTATCTTTTCTTTCTCTTTTGTCTTGTGTTCAATAGTTTATTTCAGCACTTAACTATGCTTCCATTGCTGCACCACTTCTGACAGGCAACCTAACTATGGGCATCAATCTGAGATGCCAATTGCTGGTGGTCACTACTCAAGGCTTGAAAGAGCTAGATTCTCTCTCCTATTGTTCATATCTTCTCCATGTCAATTGAGGCTTAAATTCTTGAAGAGTTACTGCTAAGAAATTATTGATTTGAGATATATAAATAGAAAGGATCATGGCTGCCATGGGATGCGTGCATATGTGTTTCACTCGTCCATAAAGAATTGTTCCTGTAAAGAAGAGAATTGACAACAATTGTGAAGACATTTGTTGGTCTACAACAAGGCTGACTTGCATGCAATAAGACTATGAGAGTGCGCAACGAAAGAAGGAACATGAACACACATACACACACACACACACAAAAGAAAGCAAAAAATGAAGGAAGAAATATTGCACTGACTGAAATGAATGTTGAATACAAAGGTGTGGACTAATCAATCCCTTCACGCAACCCAAAGCGTCACTGAGAGCACTTGATCAGGCTGAAATGTGTGGTACCCAATGTTGGAGAGAAGCGGGAGCAGTGTGTGCTGAATCTGCAAGAAAGAGTGCCTGAGAGTGACCAAGAGGGCTGTTATAAATAGCCCTCTCCTCCTAAACCTGGCCAACCAGCTTACAGCCTACCAAAAATTGGCCAACTACCCTAAAATGGTTCGACTCAGAAAATGTGCCCTAAAATGGGCGAGCAGCCACTCAAGAGTGAAATGCACAAACACATAAATGCTGAACAAACTTATAGAGCTCCTTTGACTCCTACCAAACTTTGACAAGAGCTCACAACCAAGAGATGGCAGACTGACATACAAAATAGGGCAGGCTAACACCCCCTCCCAGATCCTGGGAGTGTCTAAAGACCTAGCAACCTCATGTGATGAAGCAAAGAAGCCTCAGGCAAAGGCTTCGTGAAGAGATCGACCGCATTGTTCTCCATGGAACAATAGGCCACTATCACAAGGACGTGAAAATTTGATGCTTTGTTTATGTTTAATTGACATTTGATTAAAGGATTAATAAAATGTGCAATTAAAAGATGCACATGTGTTGCACATGTGAGGTGCAAGCTACTTTTTCACAGTTGAAGGCCGAAGAACCCTGTTAAAAAGATGGATGTCAAAGGCAAAAGTTGTAACAAGTTACACTTGTTAGATTCTAGGTGAATTTTGGTGTCAGCTTGCCCCTAGGACCATTAATTGGCCATTAAGTGTCAGTGGTGACACTAGGAACTAGGCATTAATTAATGGATTAATGCTTGTACAAGGGTCAATTAATGCATGGGACCACTTTGGGTTGCAAATGGCCTAGCCAATTAATTTTTGGATGGGCAAGGTCAATTTTTTGAGCATGGATCAAGGGCTGAATTAATTTTCAAAATTAATTAATTCTGAGAATTAATTAAATGGCTGGAAATTGCTGAAAATGGCTGAAAATGGATTAAGAAAGCTGCCACTTGACAAAACTTTTCCATGCAAGTGGGGGAAAGGCTAAATAGGAAGAGGAAAATCTCGTTTTTTCATTTTGGAGCTGTTGGAAAGAGGTGTTGTTGCTGCTAACTTTTGGGGCCATTTCCCAGCCATTGGAGACCATTTTGGTGATGGAGATTGCATATTCTTGACCTTGGGAAGCTAGCAATTGCTGCTGATGCACTTTCTCCTAAAGATCGGTCTCTGATGCTCCTATTGTTGTTGGGGCATCCGTTTGGGGCTGGTACAGCAGGGCACCAACTGATTTTGATCAGTTCTTCGCAACAAATCTCAAAATTTTCTCTCTTTACAGCATTCTCTCATCTCCTTCAGCCTATGCTCAGCCATTCTCAGTAATTCTCAGCCATTTGGAGGAGATTTCAGCCATTTTTGGTGGGTTGATCTGTAATTTCTGCAGTAAACCCTAATTTACAGTAGAAATTAGGGTTTAGCACCCACCTTGGGATCCGTGCCAAAGATTGAAGGTTCAAGGGATTGAAATCAGCAGCTGATAATTGAAGATTATCAAGGGATTTCAAGAGCCAGCCCATCCCGAATTGATTTGGGGCAACATTTAGCCAGCCAAGGGTCAAATTGGAGAAGAAGTCCTGGGTGAATCAAGGGGCAAATGACCCAAAAGGCTTGATGGTCATTTATGACAGCAAGAGCAATTGGTTAGCAAGAGGAGGTTGAAAAATCTTGAGTTGTACTCCTTCCAATTGAATGAAAGCTAAAGAAATACCACAAGGGGCGCCAATTTTGGGACCAACAAGGTGTCTATTGTCCAAGAATGTTATGGTAAAGTGTGTATTTCATTTTATGTGCATTTATTTATTGCTGTAATTAACTCTTAAATCAGGTTATCACCACCCATTCCAAGAAGGAAGGTTGGTTTCAACCACTGCCAGCTCTGAATCCACGATCCACTCTCAAACATAGTGGTACTGAACCTCGATGTGCTTCGTACGATCATGCAACACTGGGTTCTTGGCCAGAGCAAGGGCACTTTGACTGTCCACGCGTAGCTCTGTAGATCATGTCTGTGGAAAGCCAATCTCTGCCAACATACGACCAGTCAAACTGCCTCCATAACGGTCGAAGATAAGACCCGATACTCACCCTCTGTAGAAGAAAGAGCCACAGTAGGCTACACAAGGCACCTGTAATGGATGGGATCTATAAGGGGAGCTCCATCTGTCACAAATTTGGACTTTGGGTCCATGGGGCAAGAAATAGTCCGACACTCCGCCATATGAAACTCTGAAAGAAGCTCGAAGATGCTCCTGTTCTGTGAAATAAAAATGCCATGTGCCATCTGATAGATCTCCAATCCAAGAAAAAAGTGAAGGATCCCAAGATCCGTCATGTCAAACTCCTACCTCAGAATAGTTCGAGTGTGATCCACCTCTTGAGTGCCACTCCCTGTAATGATAATATCATCAACATACAAAATCAACAAAACACAACGACCACCCTCACACCGAAAGTATAGGTTGGGGGTTATGATTGGAGTGATGAAAACCACTCTACACGAAGACGCAGTCAATCCTCTGGTACCAAGCCCAAGGAACCTACTTCAAACCCTAAAGAGCCTTCCGCAACCTATAGACATGATCCTCCATCCCCTGCACAAGAAAACCTAGAGGCTGTGAAACATAAATCTCCTCCTCAAGGACACCATTCAAGAAGACTGACTTGACGTCCATTTGATAAACAAGCCAACGGTGGTGAGCTACAAGAGCCAAAATAACTCGAATAGTAGACATCTGAGTCGTAGGAGCAAAGGTCACAAAATAATCCAATCCTGCCCGCTGTGCAAAACCCTCGGCAACAAGCCTTGCTTTGTGCTTGTCCAAGAAACCATCAGCAAGGTACTTGGTCTTAAAGACCCACTTCACACATCACCTTCCGCTTCTTGGGACGCGGTACAAGCTTCTAAGTCTAATTTTGCTTGATGGAATCGAGGTCAATCAACATACCCTGTCTCCAAACATCCTGTGCAAGAGCCTCCGCGACCGTAGAAGGCTCAAAATCCTAAAGAATATGTGACATAAGAGCATAGTTCACACAAAGTGAACTATCTCGTTGGGCCTGTAATCGGGCTGATCTGTGTGGATCTGAAAGTCAGTAACACAGGACTCCTGCATAAGTTGCTTGTACCACCGAGGAATCCTAAGAGACTCCTCTTGCTGCAAGGGAGACCTAGTAGCCTCTAGAACCTGCAAAGCACCTGTCCATGGAAAGGACTTCCCCTTACCAAGGAAAGGTAGATCCTTCTCATCAAAAGAAGTCTCCCCCTCTAACAACTAAGCATCCCTAGAAAACTCCTGAGGGGAGGCTGAAGGGATGAAACAACTTGACGAAGTAGTCATGTCCACCAAGGTGAAAGGAAAGCTGATGTAGATGGTAAAGGAGGAGGGGTAGGAGGGGGAGGAGCCGAAAAAGGAGGGGTGCTAAGAGGCAACCTCGAAGAAAGAAGAGGAATAGAAGGCGAGGGAGAGTCAGTCGATAACGAAGTATCACCTGTAAGAGAACCATCAATCGAATCCTCAAAAGCCACAACCTCATTGAAGATCACATCCCTACTCACCTCAATCTTCCGTGATATCAGGTCATAGAGCCAATATCCCTTCATGGTCGTGCTATAGCCCATGAAGATAAGCTTCCTCGACTTTGAGTCAAGCTTCATCTTCCTCTTCTTCTCGTCCACATGGACATAGACATCACATCCAAAGATGCAAAAGTGAGACACGAAAGGCTTCTTCCCAAAGAAAGAATCATAGGGAATCATGTCTTGTAATTCCGAAGTCGAATAACGGTTGCAGATGTGAACTGCACTAGCCACTACCTCACCCCAAAGAAAATGAGGACTCCTATGCTCCACCATTGATCGGGCCATCTCGTTGTTGGTGGTGGTTTGGGTTGTTGACTGTTGTTGTTGTAGTGGTGGTGGTGATTTTGTAGCCTTGATCGATCAACCAAGAAAGGGGGTGGAAGCTTGATTAGACTCCTCATACATGTTTTGTTATGATTTATCCTAGAGCCAAAGGCCATACATAAGGTATTCAAGCAGTTCCAAATGTTTCTAATTGATGTCCCATCATTTTTCACAATATATTAGTGTCATCAATAAATAAATTCAGCACCATTTGAGAATCATCAAGTAGCTTAATCCTATTGATTTTATCTTTGTTCACAGATCATTTTGCACCACCCAACCCAAAGCATTAGTACACATTGCTAATAAAACTAGGCCAAAGGATAGCTTAGCCTAATGTACCTTCTGAGAGTACATGAATTAGTGAATGTACCATCGGTAGCTACTTTAGCCTTAGAAATGCCAAACAAAACCATAACAAAATTCATAAATCTTTTACCAAAACCTTTGGTGGTTTGTTTGATAACTGTTGGTCTCACAGGTCATTTTGGCCTCTTGTAGACGTTAATAAAGCATCTCATGTCATTTCATCTCTCTCTCGCCTCTCCCTCTCTCTCAACCTTCTCTCTCTCAAACATACATGCCTCTTATTTGTATGATCATTCATGTATGATGTATCCGCTCCTATGTATGTACTTGTAAGTTGTAGCACATGTTCCGCATGCGGCATATGCCATAGAGGTTTTGGCGTGTTACCCTCAAATATTCATCTTATATACTCCAATAGCATTGCTATTTAGACTTTAAATATCTGTCATCTATAGTTCAAAATAATGAAGTTATTTTTTTTTTGTACTAATATCGTACCGTACCTTATAAAATCTTAAGGTACCATTTAGTACCGTATTTTATCATACTGTACCGTACCGTACTTTTCGTACCTAACAACTATGGGCACAATACCTATGGATCCAATTATGTAGAGATGGACTCAAAGAGTTATACACAGCAATTTGCTACTTTCCACCTGTCAACTCAAGGTATGCACCATCATTCTTCAACTATTCCATCAGCCTGCTCCCATGACAATCATTGGTTGTTGGACAGCTTTGCCTTTGAGCATGCTACTGCCTCATCTTTTCCAGCCCTTGGTGCCCTATCAACAGCTGCACTTTCAGTCTGACTACTAATGTCAGCTGCTCCACCTCTTCCGCCACCTCTACTGTTTCCATCTACAGCTTTTGCTGCCAAGCAACAGGCTGCAGCCACTCAATGTAAGGCTCATGATGGAAGAGACGTCGAATGAATTCCAGCATATCAAAAATATTCCTGTTATGATCCTCTTGGTAGCCTTGGGTATCAGTCAAGGTCAGTCAGCGAGGCTAGCCTCCTCTTCAATCAAGACATGCAAACGTATATCCACAAGTATACTGAACATTGTACCCTTTGTTTCATTTGAGCATGGAGCTGCTATTGATGATTCACAATTCCCTCACATCTTGCCCTCTTCTGCAAATTCACTTTCATTTGATTTCAATAGCTTAGGTTTAAATTCCATATTTTCATCAAGCACCATAGGCTTAGGATCATCCATTTCCATTCTTAGCACTTTCTTTTTCAATATCACATGTTTGCTACCCACATGTGAATGACACTCTCTACCCTAGTTCATCATTTTTGGGAATACCACCCACTAACATTGTACCTTTCATACACTTGCAAAGGAGCATACCTATCTATCTTGGGATGGTTGTATTGGGTATCCCCCTCACTGCTAGACATGCAGCACCCATTCCATCAACCTTTAAGATGCAAGGATATCCATCCTCTACTTATGGTGCACCGACACACACTCCACGCATCACTTTGATGCAAGGATTTCCATCCTCTACTTACAATGTGCATGTCCAACCTCCTTGGACTACTCATACACATCTACCAGCCCATGCCCAATTAGCCCACACCAACCTATGGATCCACCATGCACACATTGCCCTTGCATAGTGGATACTTTGGGGTTAATCCCCAAGTGTACTCCACTCCCCCACACTACCCATCCTACTCCTCATTCAACACTAACACTTCTAGTGGCTCTCACCAAGAATTCCTTTACAAAGAAGACTCGTTTTAACAGGTCAAATTTCACTACTAGATCTAGTCTTATGGAACAAGTGCTTGAGTCTCAAGGCCTTTGGGACCTAGTATTTGGTCTGGACTATGTTAGACCCTCAAATGGCTCACTCCAACCATATTTATCAATAGAGAGCTTCCAATGTTTTAAAAATATCAAGTTAACGCAAGGGTTGCATCTTGAGTTTCACTCATAGTTACACCACTTTCCCATAGCATCCAATCATTGGAGACATCTCCTTGACCATTACTATGTGGTGAGAGATCAAACCCACTGTTTCAATCTCGATTATGAGCTAGAAGAGTTTTTTATTAAGAAAAGGAATGACCTAAAAATCAAGTTGGCTAAATATATGTGGTTATTCGCAAAGTTTACCACTACTGGCTCACCGAAGTCAAATGACGATCAAGTCACATTTTTCTTAAACAAGTTGCTTCTCAATTAAGTCCACAAAAAGATCTCTTTCCATTTCGGAGGGTTTATTTGCGAAAAATATTTGAATTTTCTCTCTGTGGATTCTCTCACCTTCTCCAACCCATTCTTAGAAGATCTCAGCTTATCTCAACCGTTAAAGCGGACATCAACAATATTTGGTGGACAATCCAAGGACTTTTATTGTAGACCCTAAATTTTCGCAAAAATTAGGGTTTCCATCAATAGAAGACATCGTACATTGAATTCAACACCTCAAATTTGTGGAATTATCAAGGAATTCAAATACTAACCCATCCATTGTGTATTTGGGGAAACATTTGGCCAGTCAAGGTCCCTTAAGAGCAAGTCTTAAGTAAAATTCAAGAAGCAATTTGCCCAATTAGTTTAATGATTGCATCTACAACAAGGGGCTTTTGGATCAACCAAGGAGATTGTGGAATCTCAGGTTCTGCCCAATCCATTAGTCAATAAAGTATAAGTACTACCAAAAGGGGCGCCAATTTTGGGACCAACAGGGTGTCTACTATCTAAGATTATGAAGGTAAAGAGGTATTTTAGTTTATGTTTATTTATTGATTGCTGCAATTAAGTGCTTGATCAATAATTACCACCCTATTTCAGAAGGAAGGCTTGTTTCAGAAGATATGTGACAACTCTCTTAGCATGCTCAACAACTATGTTGTATTTATATACATAATAGCCTCATAAAGAGGTCAACATGGTAGGTGAAAGAAAGGTGGATCCATAGAGTGGATGGTAGGTGTATCCATAATGGGTAGGTGAATCCATAAAGTGGATAGTAGGTGAGAAAAAGGTGGATCCATAAAATAGGATTCATTAAAGTGAGAGAGAGGTGGATGGATAAGGTCATTAGAAAGTGGGTTATTAAATATCCTCCATCAACATGTAGGATATTAAGTATTCTCCAACAAGGTTCCCTTTAATTCACCACTCACATTTTTCACCTTAACGCTGTGCCCACATGATCCACTCGACCCACCGATCATCACACGAGAATATTCCTAGGATAATTCTCCAAATCCCTATATAACTCACCACTTATTGTATACCATTAACTCTTTTCCACTTGACCCAATGATCAAGTCCATGCAAGCCATCTCATAATCATTGGGTCTTCAAGTTTAGTCCCCCTTCAAGTGTCTAAATAGTTAATCTTGCCAATACTCAATGCCCGCCATGGCATCTCGTCATTTGGGAGCCTTACAACATTTGGCACTTGGATCATAGACATGTGACTTTAGAGGCTAGCATTTGAATGACTTCCAACATTGTTGATAGCCATTGAGAGTTGCTATGAGTTCTTTATATTTTCAAGAGTTGATATGATCGACCTTGATCTTAGATTCCCTTTGAGCCACCTTGGTGGTGGCTTGATCACTCATTGTTTTGGTATTCATGTTTCATTTTGATGGTTATTTTTGTATATAGACAAGTCATTATCATTGTATATTGTATCGTATTAGATGACCCATGATTTGAGAGAGAGTGTTAGCTAATAAGTCAAGTCATGAGCAAGCTTGACCATTTAGTGGGTTGGTCATTTTATTATATTATTATTTCTAATTGAGTGTGATTGTCTCATTTATGGCTCTAGTTTATTTATTGGCTAGTTGTGCATATTTGCGCCCATTAATGCTAGTCGACTAGTTTATGATGTATAGCCTATTTATAGATTGATTGCTTTCTCATTCAATTAGTACACGTGTAACCATGCTCACAAGGATCCATTAGAGAGAGAGAGCCAGTGCCCATAGGCAATGGCTCATTGTTAATATTGCATTATCTCTTGACTTGGTATATGTGTTTTGTTTCTCGAGTAGTCTTTTGAGTTCTTTTGCAATGTTTGTCTTTTCTTTGTAGACTCTCTCTGTGTAGAGTTGAGACGGAAGCAGATAGAGAAAGAGAGCTGAAAGCAAGCACATTAATCGAGGAGCTCAATGACCAAGAACCAAACAATGTTTAACAGTGAGATAGAGTGAGAGTGAGTCGATGGATAGATGTGTACCAATGTGGTACACACAAAGAATAAAAGAATGTATTTATACTTTATACTTAGGGTATGGTACATTTACACCTGCTAGGGTGAGTTCACATGTGGAAGTAATATATACACGAGAGAGCGCATACTGAGCCTTTACACCCAACAACCTCCCGCTTCAAGGTTCAAAGCGAACGTTTAACCAACTCCCACAAGTCTGATGCAATGTTCATGTGGAGCCTTTGCAAGACTTTCAGTGAGAATTATCTTGTGATTTGATCTTAGTCAAGGTGACTAGACCATCATCTAGAACCTGTCCGATAAAATGATACCGAACATCAATATGTTTAGTACATGCATGAAACATGGCATTCTTAGCTAGACATACAACGCTCTGGCTATCACATCTAAGTAAAGGTGTTTTGGTGGGCAGCCCAAAATCCTTGACCAAACGACCAAGCCAAATTGCTTCTTTTGAAGCTTCAGTGGCTGAATATATTCAACCTCAGTGGTAGAGAGTGTTACTATTTTTTGAAATCTAGAGCACCAAGAAACGGCCCCACCAATCAAGGTAAAGATGTACCCGCTAGAAGACTTGCGAGTATCCAAATCACCTGCCATGTCTACATCACAATACCCCTGCAGATCTAATGTGCCCTTACCATAGCAAATACATTTTCTTTGTGTCCCCTTAAGGTACCATAAGATACATTTTACTACTTCCCAATGTGCTTTGCCAAGATTTGACATGAATCTGCTTACAACTCCCACAACATAAGCAATGTCAAGTCTAGTGGCAACCATAGCATACATGAGTGAACCACAAGCTGAAGTATTAAAAACACCCTTCATAGTATTGGCTGTCTTATCATCTTTTGGGCAATCCGCTTTGCTAAGCTTAAGATAAGGTGGAAAAGGTACACCAAGAGGCTTAGCATCAGCCATAGAAAAACTATCAAGTACTTTGCTGATGTACTTCTCTTGTGAGAGAAATAAGAATTGTTGCTCTCTATCTCATGTTGCACACATGCCCAAAATATATTCAAATACACCCAAGTCCTTCATGGAAAAGACTGAATTCAATTGTCTTTTCAATGCATTAATCTAGCTTTTATGCTTACCAACAATAAGCATATCGTCCACATAAAGCACAAGTATAATAAGGCTTCCATCATCAACCTTCTTAATATATAAGCAGTGAGATCGGCACTACTCCTAAATCCATGTAGGAGCATAAAGACATCAAACTTTTTATATCATTGTCTAGGAGTCTGTTTCAAACCATACAAGCTTCTCTTAAGCTTACATACCAAATGCTCCTTTCCTTGTATAACAAAGCCTTCAGGTTGTTTCATGTACAAATCTTCTTCCAAATCACCATGCAGAAATGCAGTTCTAACATCCATCTAATCAAGTTCAAGATCCATAGATGCTACAATGGCAAATAACACTCGAAGAGTGGTCATTTTGACAACAAGAGAAAACACTTCCTAAAAATCAATGCCCTCCTTTTGTGTATAGCCCTTAGCCACAAGTTTTGAGCTTGCCATTTACACACTTGATTTTATAGACCCATTTGTTAGGAATGACTTTTCTATCCTTGGGCAATGTAACCAAATCCCAAGTATCATTCTGATATAATGACTTCATATCTTCCTCCATAGCTAGCTCCCACTTTTTCTTTAATTCACATGATAAGACCTCTTTATACGTGAGAGGCTCACCTTCATCTGTGAGCAAAATGCAGTCCAAAGAAGGATCAAATCTTTGTATAGGTCTTCTGACACGTGTAGACCTTCTTACCCAATGATCTGTGTTATCAAGTAATGGATCCACATCCCTGATTTTGGTGCTCAAGCTAATGTTCAACATCCCCTTCCTGCCTATTTTCATCTGGCACTCAATAATGATATACGTTGATTGTCATAATCAGCATCAAAAGGATGCTGAATTTTTAGTAGCGAATGGCCGCTCAAATAACTAATCAGACTAAAATTTAACTTTATTTGTGTCTGAGTCATTAAATGTGACATTTTTTAGCAGCTTTGACTCATTAAATACCACATCCTGACTGCGTAGCACCTTTTCATGCTTGGAACCCAAACTCTATAGCCCATTTCACCTTCATCTCCATAACCCATAAAGATGCCTCTATGAGATTCCATGTCAAGTTGGGTTCTGCTATCAATAGGTACATGTACATAGAATTCAAATCAAAGACTCTTGAGTCGTCATATGAAGCAAGTTTGCCAAACCAAACCTCTTTAGGGATGCCACTTTCAAGTGCACGATGTGGAGATCGATTGCAAATATGCACCCGGTTTTAAATGCCTCTCTCCAAAACGATTGCGAGAGATTAGCCGTGGACAACATGCACCGAATCTTCTCACATAACATGGGATTCATTCGCTCAGCCACACCATTAGATGATGGATTATAAGGAGCTGTAAGCTCTCGTTTAATCCCATTGTCATCACAAAACTTATTGAATTCTTTAGATACATACTCTCCCCCATTATCTGTTCTTATGTATTTTAACTTTAAGCCGTCTTGAGTATAAACCAATGCATAAAACCTTTTAAAAGCATCCAATGCCTCACTTTTCCACTTAAGCAAATAGACCCATAGCTTTCTAGAATGGTTTTCAATAAAAGACACAAATAACGGAAACCACTATGAGTTTTTATTGGCATAGTGCAAATATCAAAATAAACTAAATCCAAGATACATGCCTTCCTAGAGGCTCCATGAGAGTATGGAGCCTTTACATGTTTACCAAGAATACAATCATCACAAAAGTCAAGCTTTGAGTTTTTCACATCAACTCTTCCAAGTGAAGAAAGTGTTTGCAAATCCTTTTGGCTCATATATCCAAGACGCTTATGCCATAACTCCATGTGTGACTGTACTTCAACAACTGCAACAAACTTTCCAAGAAGTGCCTTGTAATAGAGATAATACAAAGTCCCCTTTTTACCACCTCTAGTAACTAGCATAGATCATTTCTGTATTTTCCACATACCACCACCAAAAGTAGTGAAGTAACCTTTGTTGTCTAGCTGCCCAATAGAAAGCAAGCTCTTCTTGATGCCAAGTGCATACCTAGCATCATAAAGAATCGATTCTTGACCATTTTCTGGAGCCAGGTGTATGGTGCTCATTCCTTCAATATCACATACATGATTGTTGCCAAGGTAGACTATTCCAAGATTACCCTCTACGTAAGTAGAAGAACACTCCACAGATGGAGTTACATGAAAAGAAGCATTGATGTCAACAATCCACAATTATAGCAAACCATCATGAGCTAACAACAAAGCATCTATCACATCTGTTTTAGTGATATGCATGTCCTCCACTGTCATAGCAAGTGGATCTGAAAATGCAACCAACAAATCAACATCTTTATCCTCTTCTATTTCCTCAATAACAACACTAGATACCACATTTGCTTTTTCTGTCTCTTTAAAGGTAGAGCTGCCATCCTTGTCATTTCTTTTGCCTTTTGCATTAGTATGCTTCTTATATTCCTGTTCCTTTTTAAAGTACCTACAATTGGGCTTTTTATGCCCTTTGCAACCACATTGATAACAAGTTACATCTTGTTGTTTTTAATTGATTTTGCTATGATCTTTGTTTTTATTTGCAACATTATATCTTTTTTCAATTCTTCCTGTTACATTATAGGTTGATCCACTATTTTCCCCACTTGCCTTGCGTCTAATCTCTTCATTGAGAATAGAACCATGCACACCATCAAATGTCAAGTTGGGGTTATTGCTCAATGACACAACCAATGCTTCTCATGAATCGGACAAGGTCACGAACAAGAAGATAGCCCTCAATTTAGGATCAAAAGCTAACAAACCTACATCTTGTAACTGACTCAAAATACCAATGAAAGCAATTAAATGCTTTGAGGGACAGGTTTGGACTCATCAAGCTTCAAGTTGACCAACTTCCGCATGAGATGTACCTAATTGACAAGAGTTGTATTGTCATAAATAACCTTGAGTTCCTTCCAAACTACATAGGCAATATCAAGCCCCTTTATATCAACCAAGTTATCATCTGTGATAGCCATTTTAATGTAAGTAATGGCATTTTTATTCATTTTAGCCCAATCCTCATATGACAAAGTAACAAGCTTATGTTCTTCTAAAGCATCATCACAATCCTTTAAAAAGAGTATACCCTGCATACGATCTTTCCAAAGATCAAAACCATTGCCATCGAATTTACGAATCTCAAAGAGATTCTTTGTGTCAGACGTAGATGCACTGCCAGTCATCTTCAACAATACACAATTACAATGAAGGGCTGAATGCCTTCAGCCAGTAGCAAGGTTGCTGAATTGTAACAGCAAGTACATACTCTTGTACTTCCAAGGTGTCCAAGAAGTATATGTTTAGCTGCAAATTTCAGTCTCAAGTACTGATTACAGCATATGCACAAATCAAATATGATACATTTGCATTAAGAACAGCTCCCACTTCAATAATACATCACCAAAATTCCCAAATGCAATGACCCAAATGCTGTATTTACCACTGTTTCACTGCATAGTGAGTATTCAGCAATACATGTACCAAGAGAAGCTGCCCTTTTTCAACATTTGAAGCATCCAAAACTCAGAACACTCCCACTCAACAGTGAATTTGCTGCAAATTTCATTGTCCAATCTCAAAATGACTCAAAACACATCACCAATGCTAAAATCCCCAAATTTCTGCAGCAAATCTGCTCCAATTGCATAAATACATTTTCCTGAGCATCAAGTACGGGCTAATGTTGCAGAAATTTCACAATTTCTGCAAAAGCCCCAAATTTCAGGGTCCAAGAGTGCACAATTTTCAAGAAATTGGCTCAACTAAGCAAAAAATTTCACTTGCATTTGAGAATCCCCAAAATTTTTTAGGCCTATGCACTCAATGTTTGCAATTTATGGTGTATCAAGCACTGAATCTAGGAAAAGCCCCAAATTTTATGAAGCAAATTGGCACAAATTTGTGCTCTATGCTTGCTCACATGAACACCCACATGAGGGGAAATAAATCAAACTGAAAATTTTCTGATTTTAAGAAAAAGGTATTGGGGCCGTTGACCTGCGTCGTCTGTGCAGCCGCATCACGTGACGGCCTCTCGACTCATGCAGCCCCCTGTCACGCGTCACGCAATAGTCCAGTCGTATGGCCCCTCATGAAGTCTCCAGTCCCATCGTGCAGCAATCAGACGACTGGCCTCTTGTGAAGTCATCGCCTAGCCAATTATGCTTGCACACGACCCTGTCGCTTGGCGCCTGCTCTTCAATAGCCTGCCAAACTATTACGCCTGGTCACAACGGTGACGACTACACTATCAACCAACGTGAGCCATCAGCTCTAATACCAATTTGTAGAGTTGAGGCAGAAACAGATAGAGAAAGAGAGCTTAGAGCAGGCACATTAATCGAGAAGCTCAATGACCCAAAACTGTGCACCAATTTGATACACACAAAGAATAAAAGAAGGTACTTATACTTAGGGTACGGTACATTTACACCCGCTAGGGTGAGTTCACATGTGTGAAGTACACGAGAGAGTACGTAAAGGGCCTTTACACCCAACACTCTGCTCCTTTGTTATGTAATTCATTACAAAAGATTCCTATGCTTCCATTGTTGCATCCATTTTTGACAAGCGATCATGCAATGCAAAGGGTGAGTGCATAGGGAACGGTAGGCAATATTGAAGGCAAATGTCGAAACTTGTAGATACTAAGTGAAGGGTAGGACTACACTCTCAACCATGGATCCCAATATAGAAGGAGAAAGAAAAACTTCATATTGGTCTTCATGTGGTGCCGAAAACCATGGAGGAAGAAGATTAAATGCCCTTGTTGGAGGAGCTAGGAAAAAATAGTTGCCATTGTCGCATTGGGAGATGCTTGAAGTTCCATCTCAAGATGGAAAGTCTCCGTGCTAGTATAAGAGCAAGTCTCCATGAAAGATGAAACCACAAAGAAATGATGAGCTTTCCATGTCTCTAGCCTAAGAAGGATTGGTCATAGCAACATGGAATAGAGGTAATGGAAGCTTCAAATGGAGGAACGATGTTTCCTAATGCATAGGAATAGGGAATAGGTTCCAACTACTTGGTACATTCCTTATCACAATCTTGACAATTTTCCCTATAGAAAACATTTCACTGTGGAGAAATGTTGTTGGGAATGCTACGTTCCGTTTACTTGACCTCCACTTGCAACCCATTTGGTGTTATTTTCTCCCTCTGTTGCTTGGGCATCATCTTTCATCACACACACACACACACACACAAAAACGTGTGTGTGTGTGTGTGTGTGTGTGTGTGTGTGTGTTACACACTTGTTTTACAGCCCAAAGTCATAAATGGTTGCTTCTTTCCAATGCTTGTTTAGGCGAAATAAACCTAGGGATTGGACATAGATGCATCTTGTTGTTTGGGCTTGCCATATTTGAGCATTGTTTTGATAGTTTGACTTGATATTTCTATGATGTATCTACTATTAGCCTTGGCACTTCGGCTTCAACCTTCACACGTTTATGGCTCTAGAGTCTTTATTTTTTATAATTTTTTAGTATGTACTTATTTTATAGGATTGAAAGATCCTACATATGATCCATCATTCATTTTGTTCTTAATAGCAATACAAAAATTGGTTATTTTGGAATTATGAAAAGAATCCTAAATTTATCTACTTTTAAAAGCTCCATTTCCTTCCTATTCTCGAAATGGAACCTCGTTCTTATCACATTTTTCATTCATAACCCCACTTGAGGCCCAACTCCTCTCTCTCCTTGAAGCTGAAAACTCATTGAAAGACTGAAATCAAGCCCAAACAAATGTTTTCTCAATTTGCATCGGTACTTTTGCCAAATGGTAGCCTTTAAACCCAACTTTCAACATTATCCAACCATTACATTGATTTTTAAAATTAAATAATTCTAAAAACTAATTTCAACCCTTCTGACCCTACCCAAAATTAAATGTGCCCATCCATGATTAAATTAGCTAGACCATTTGCAACTTGTAGTGGTCCCCAACAATTGTTGACTCTTAGACTTGCATTAATTAATTAGAACGAGAATGGAGACGGGAACGGGGGATGGCTAAAAGCAAGGAACCGAGATGGGGGTGGGACGCAGGAGGAAACGGCATACATAAATAGCACTTGAAAATGTATGTGATGTGATGTGGTGGTGGATGTGTGGGCATAGTAATAGGGAATGCCCATTTTTTAGCTTCCCGTCCCAATCCCATCCCCATGTTAGAGCCCCCTCTCATGGTAACAAGGGATGGCAATTTATTATTCTTGTCCCCGTGGGCCCATCCCTATTCCCATTCCCACCCCAAAAAACCGGTCCCATGTTACTCTGTGTGTGGCTGAATGTATACTACCAAAGAACATACAAAAAAATCGCTCCTTAAAAGACACCCACTTCCAAAAAAAAAAGTCAAAAACGTCCCCTAACAGGGGACATGACAAGGGGACAGTCAGAACGGGGAGACAGCTGTTGGGGACGGGACAAGGGACATCCCATCCCATTTTGGCGTCCCCATTTGGCCCGTCTGTTCGGGACGGCGTTCTCACGTTTCGGGGCCTCGAGACAGTCATTCCCTATTACTATGGCCCATACCCAATCCACCCTTGCCCATATTTGGATCCACTATGCACACTTCTCGCATGCATGGTGGGCACTCTAGGATTACTTTCCAAGTGTATTCCACTCCATCTCCCTATCCTCCCTATCTACCGTACTTCCATTACACACAGTTTCCATCTCTTAGTACTACCACTCATGTTGCTATGGCTAAGAATGCCTTCACGGATAAGACTTGTTTTAATGAGTCAAATTTCACCACTTGGTCGAACTTCATACAGCAAGTGCTCAAATCTCAAGGACTTTGGAACCTTGTCATTGATACCGCCGGACCCTCAATTTGCTCACCCTAATCACATCCGTTAATGGAGAGCCCGCAATGCCACATCCAATGTTGAGTTAATGCAAGGATTACTTCTTGAGTTCCATTCTTAATTACAACATTTTTCTCTCACATCTAAGTATTGGAGTCATCTCATTGACTGCTATGCAGCTTGAGATCACACTCAACATATCAATCTCGATTTTGAGCTTTAAGAGTTTTCCATTAAGAAAGGGGATGATTTAAAAGTAAAGTTGACCGAACATCAACAGTTACTCACCGAGTTTGCTACTAATGGCTATTACAAATAATAGGTATGCTTTGATACCATACCAAAATAAGCGACGATGCAAAGAGATGGTAGGGTTTGCGGGAAATAATATAGAGTGTGTATAGCAAACACTAAGAGAGGAGAAAGTTAGGATCACAAGAACACAATGATAATGCATTGAATCATACTATGAAAAGAAAAGTTGATACAATGGAGTCGAAGCTCAAAAGATAAATGCATTGTCCTATTTGAATCAAGTGGCTTCACCTATGGAAATCTACACAGTAAAGGGAGCGAGATGCAATCCTCTGGGCAACGGACTATTGAAGTAATTACTCGAAGGTGAAGTACGGCTATCGAGTGAGTTAACTACAATCCTTTAATGCCGTCAACGATATGGAAGATAATCACCAATTGTTCGAGGGAGCGAACTTCAATTCTCTAATGCCAAGGAGTGACTTGGGTAGCAAAACGCAAATCCCAAAGTGTTGAAGCTGTCAAACGCAGGGAGAGCAATCCAAATGTTGATGCCAGATGATGGAAGATGAGTAGGGCTGCAAAAACGCAAGTCTCAACAACCTCTGTGAGACAGACGAGTGACTCCAAGTGATGAAGGAGCAGCCAAGCTGTAAAAACATGTCTCAATAGCCCTTGTGATAGACAAATGATGCCAAGTGATGGAGGAGCCAAGCTACAAAAACACAAGTCCAACAACCCGTATGATAGACAAGTGATGAAATCACTAGAACTTGGTGATGGAGACTGTCGCTAGAGACTAGGATGCTAACGCCAAGCTAAAGACGATGACGCTAGGCAAGGAGAAGGCCTCCACACTGAAAAACGTAGGTGAAGGCAGAGCTTGATGGAAAAAGATACTCGCACCAAGTAGATGATGGTGACACCATGTGAAAGATGCTCCAAATGCAAGGCCTAATCCTGAAATAGGACACTTGAAACAAAAGAGAAAGGGTGAAGGCAACCGTGAGCCACAAATCACAATGTTTTCCTGAAGGAGTGTGAGGGCAATGAAAGAGACTATTGAGAGGCGGAAAGGGTGTTTGATGACGAAGGAAGAGGGTTGAAAAATGACTGAAGAGAGTGATGGTAAAAGTGGTAAATAATAAATGAAGTGATTACATATTTATAGGCATAAGCTATCTAGGGTAGCACACCACTATGTAGGCATCCACTAAAAAAGTCGTTGAAATGTAGGCACCAATCCTTTTTGGAGCTATCAATGCAAAACCCTAAATGAAGTGAGTGAACTGAAAAAGTGATTTTTCAACACTAGCTCCCCAAAGTCAAATCACAATCAAGTCACGTTTTTCTTATACAAGTTGCTCGACAAATACTTCTGTTTTATCCAACACATTATCTCACTATCTAGATTACGAACCTTCTACGAGTTTGAGTGTCAATTCTTGCGTTATTCGAAACTACATGATCAAGTCCACAAGAAGTCCATACTCATCCATTCAAGGAAGCACGAGTTGGTTGTCTCTTCTTTGAGAGGAAAAACCAACAATGGCAAGAACTCGCAAGGTGCAAAAGCAAGCCAACACAAGGGTGACACCACTTTCTCCGACGAAAACAAAGAAACACGACCCCTTTGCCAACAAATTCCTAAGAAAAATAGATTTTGCACACATTGCTATAGATCATGCCATATAGACAAGGAGTGTCGTACTAAGACCCAAGGTTTTTCTCCTAGAAAACCACAGCTTCTACAATTGCCCCTACTCCGGCTAGCCAATCCAAAGGAGCTACGTCTCCCACTGTTGCACCATCTACTCCATCTACCTCAATGGCTATTGGACATGTGGCACGCAGACAACCTCAACAACCTATCTCCTTTACTACTCTAAAGGATTGGTTGATTAGTCTAGTAGTGACTCACCTATTGCACTTACGCACTCATTCCTAGGACATCCACTACACCTTCTAGAACCACTTTCTTACCTTGCCGTAGCCGCCTTCTATTCTCAAATTTGTTTTTGAAGCATCTCACTACTCACCTCTGTGTTTGAAAATTTTTTCTCTTTTGTAAGGTTTTGTATTTCAATGTAAAGCTAGCGTATAAGCTTGCACCAATCCTTCCTGAGTTGGAAACAAGAGATGCATGCTATTTCTTTCATGGTTCCCTCTACTTAGAGTCTTACTCTTCTACCAACATGAAGGCTTTCCCTCCCGTAGTGGATCATGTAGCATCTCTCTTTATGCCATCATGGCAGTGACTTCTTGTCAGAGTGCAGCGGTGCCGAAGCGTAGGACTGAGAGAGAGAGAACGCAGAGAGAGAAGGGAGAGAAAGAGACAGTGGACGATGAAGATCTGCTGTATATAGAATGCTGAATACAAAGATATACATGGGCGCAGTGCGCTGGACTGCGTGTCTCCACCTCGACAATGCGACCTGCTGTCCACCTCGAAGTCTGCTGCAGTCTGCACTGTCTACTGTCTAAAATCTGTGAACAGAGACAAAAAACTGCGCGGCACCAGTCTGTAATCTGGGACAGAGAAGAGTGTCCAGACTGCTGGAAATGTCGACTATAAATAGTCGAAAACTGCCACGAACTGGGGCACCAGAAATAGGGCGCAGCCTGGAATAAGTCGGCTGCAGCCGACTGGGCTGCAGACAGTCGGACTACCACGTGGCAGTCCGACTGCACAGTCCGACTGTGCAGCTGCCTGCTGGTCCGACTGTGCAGGCTATGATCTCTAACACCCCCTCTCAGAGCCTGGACAGGGCAGAAGCCTGAGGGATCTGGAATGTTGCCGAAGTAGAGCCTGAGGAAGCGCCTTCGTAAACAAATCCGCAAGATTGTCCTCCGTCTTGCAATACTCCACAGTGATGGTCTCATCCAGAAGCTTTTCTCGGATGAAGTGGTATTGAATCTCAATGTGCTTCGTCCGGGCATGAAAAACAAGGTTCCTTGCCAAGGCAATGCAACTCTCATTGTCACATCGCAGCAATGTAGGACGAGTCTGGGGGCACCCAAGCTCCTCCAACAATCTCCGAAGCCACACAACCTCGCATGTGGTGGAAGACGCGGCCCGATACTCCGCCTCAGTAGACGAAAGGGCTACCGTGGGCTGCTTCTTGCTACTCCATGAAATAACACCTGCACCCAAAGTAAAGCAATAACCTGTAGTAGACCGCCTGTGATCCACGTCACCGGCCCAATCCGAGTCGCTCCAACCTGCAAGTACAAGATCTGACCCATCTGTCCCTGCGGGGTAATGAATCCCCAAATCAGACGTCCCCCTCAGATACCGAAGTATCCTCTGAGCAGCCTGCCAATGCACCATCTTAGGTTCACTCATGAACCCTGCCAAGAGACCAACAGCAAAACATAGATCAACCCTCGTGTTGAGAAGCCAAATGAAAGACCCAATCAACTGTCGATAGCGGGACGCATCCGCCAAAGGAGAAGCGGAATGGGAAGTGGCCTTCCAGTTCGGATCCATAGGAGTAGAGAGGGCCCGACAGTCTTCCATCTCAAAGGACACCAAGAGCTCATGTACATATCTCTGTTGGGAGAGAAAGATCCCCCTCTAAGACTGATAAATCTCATGGCCTAAAAAGAAATGGAGTAGACCCAAATCCGTCATCTCGAACGTCCGATATAAAGCTGACTTTGTCTCCTGGACCTGCTGTGCAGCATCACCTGTGACAATCAAATCATCAACATATAATACAAACAACACACAACCATCCTCAGAAGTGTGAACATACAGCTGCGGATCGGCCTTGGACCGCCGATATCCCAACTGAGACTGGAGGAACGAATCAATCTTCTCGTTCCAAGCTCGCGGGGCCTGCTTGAGGCCATACAGGGCCTTCTTCAACTTGTAGACTTTCCCATCAGAAGAACCAAAGCCTGGAGGCTGCTCAACGTAGATCTCCTCCTTTAAATCACCATTCAGAAAGGCCGACTTCACATCCAACTGAGAAACAGGCCATCTCCTATGGCCAGCCAAAGCAAGAACAACTCTAATGGTTGCCATACGAGCTGTGGGGGCAAAGGTGTCATGACAATCAATCCCTGGGCGCTGTGCAAATCCCTTAGCAACAAGGCGAGCCTTGTGCTTATCCAAAGTACCATCACTGAGATATTTAGTCTTGAAGACCCACTTGACTCCAATCACCTTCTTCTTCGGGGGGCGTGGCACAAGTGACCAAGTGCCATTCCTCTCAATAGCCTCCAACTCAGCTTCCATAGCTTTCTTCCATGGGGCGGACTGTAAAGCCTCCTTCACGGAGGTGGGCTCTCGATCCTGCATAAGACGAGACATCAAACAATAGTTGGAGCAAACAAGCTCCGAAGAATGCGCCTGGTGCCTCTGTGACTGCCGCGGACCATCCTGCGGTCCCCACTCCTCAGGAACCCCCTCGATCCCTGAATCACAGAGTGTGTCACGGGCCCAGCGAGGAGGAGGCCAAACCTCCCCTCGTTGTTCTCCATCAGCAGAAGACTCGGGAATATCCACCGGTGGTAACTCCTCAGAGGTGTCCGGTGGAACAGTAGACTCTGTGTCAGAAACAAAATCATAATCAAAAGGCACGGGCTCCAATGGAACTGTAGAAGGAGCCCAACTCTCCCCTGGATCTCCAAGAACGGGATGCTCCTCACTCGTTGAAGTAGCCGGAACCTCCACAAACCACACATCACGGCTAGTATATACATCCTGCTTGACGGGATCATACAATCGGTAGCCTTGGGATTGGGAGCTGTAGCCAACAAATACCTGTTTTCGAGAAGCCGCTTCAAATTTATCACGGTGAGCCTTGGGAATGTGAACATAGGCATCACACCCAAAGACCCGAAAGTAAGAAACATCTGGCTTCGTCCCAAAATAAGCCTCAAATGGAGTCATCCCTTCCACGGCCGAAGTAGGGGATCGATTAAGGATGTGGACTGCAATAGCCACAGCCTCAGCCCACAGAACCTGAGAGGTCTGTCGGTGCTCCATCATGGTGCGTGCCATCTCGATCACACTGCGGTTCTTCCGTTCAAGAATCCCATTTTCTTGAGGAGTATTGGTATTGGCAAACTCCTGGTGAATTCCTCTATCTGCACAAAACCGAGCAAACTCATTAGACACAAATTCACCTCCCTTGTCGGATCGCAAGGTCTTCAACTTCCGGCCTGATCGGTTCTCCTCAAAGAGAAGCCAATCCTTGAAGTGCGAGAAAGCTTCTGACTTGAGCGCCAAAAAATAGGCCCATGTCATCCTGCTATAGTCATCCACGATCAGCATGAAGTACGAGCTCCCTCGCAGTGGACTCATTCCTCATAGGGCCGCATAGATTCGTAGATACTAGCTCCATCGGTGAAGTAGACCGCCGCGAAGCTGTGTGGAGAATGGCATTCCTATGCTGCTTCCCCCGTATGCAGGAGACACATGGCTGCTGGCTCACCACTATATCCGGCAACCCTCGAACAAGCTGTCCACGTGACGCCCTCCGAAGATAGTCATAGTTCAGGTGACCAAACCTAGCATGCCATAACTCAGACTGTGACTGTGAGGTAAGAAGACGAGTAGAGAGGGCAATGGAAGACTTCAGTTTGTAAATGCCGTTCTCCTCATATCCAGATGAGAGAACCTTCCTCGATCCACGATCAAGGACTCGCACAGTAGAACTGTCAAACTCCACCAAAAGACCAAGGGAGCAAATCTTATGAACTGAAAGGAGATGGTACTCTAATCCTGGTACATGCAAAACCTCTGAGATATGGGTGCCACCTCGTCCATCCGGAATAAGCTGCATCTTACCCCGACCTGCAACAGAAACTAAAGAGCTGTCTCCAATGAGAACCTGCCCACGCGAAGGTCGCAGCTGGACAACACCATCTGATAAAGGAGTCATGTGCCGTGAGGCACCACTATCAACAATCCACTCTCGAGCTTGGGGAGCCGTCATCGCAGCATCAAAAGCATTCGGTGAAGCGTCCTCAATGACAGCTAGATAAAGAAATGTAGCTAATGAGGGTGCAGCCACCGCTCCAGAATCCTTGGTATCCTTCTTCTTGGTGTCCTTCGTGTCTTTGTCAGGGCAATCCTTCTTCCAATGGCCAGTCTTGCCACAAATATGGCATGTGGAGTCTTTGTCCTTGTCCTTCTCCTTGTCCTTCTTGGACTTGTTATCCCCCTTCTTCTTCTTTTGGTCCTTCCCCTTCTTCTGAGAGGCTTGACCTGTCAGCGCCTCCGTCTTGGAAGCATTCTGTCCCTTTAACTGTTCCTCTTGGTCCAAGACCATAGGAACCAACTCTTCCCACCGAAGAGTAGACTCTCGCCCCGAAGCAATGAGGGCAAAGTAAAATGTACCGAATCGTGGCGGCAACTGGGACAGTAGTGTGATCGCCATGTCTTCGGAGGAAATCGGCTTCCCCGCATTCTGAACCTGCATCTGAAGCTGCCTTAGCTTGTTAATGTGTTCCCTTAGCGAAGAAGACTTATTGACGGACAAGGTCCGCATCTGTACCTCCAAAGAAACCCTCTTCATCAGGGTCATCCGATTGTACATTTGATCAAGCTCCAGCCATATCTCACGAGCCACCGTCAAGTGCTCGATGTGAGCGATCACGGCTGTAGTGCATGATAGAAAGAGAAAGGATCGAATCCTTGCATTCAGTTTGTCCCAATGAGACTGGGCCCTGGCCAACTCCGCACGAGCATTGGAAGAGAGTTTGGACTCATCTCTTACCGAGGGCCGGTCAATCTCCTCCTGTACCAACTCCGCCAAATCATAGGACTCAAGAATGGCCAACATCATGACACGCCAAATGCAGTAGTTGTCGCCGTCGAGCTTCTGATCTGTAGGAAGAGCCGGTAAGACAGACACCTTCCGGTCCATAATCGCCTGGAACTCCAAGTCCATCTCTGTAGACATCTTCACCTGCAATGCCTTCACAAACGCAAAAGCAGCCCCCTCTGACTGGGAAAACTCAGCCTGTTAAGGCTCTTCCGCGTCCTAAACCTTCTTCACCCGCCGGAGGCGATAAAAAAGCAAAACCTGCACTTGTAGGCTGAAAACTCAAACTTCCTCTGCGTCAAACAGCAGTAAACAGCAGCAAATCCACCACCTGTACTCCTTTCCTGTGCGCCCACACTCGTTTCAGCCTTGTTCCAAGGCACAGCCCTCATGTCTGCCCTTAAACGCAAAAAACGCAAATTTGTGTCGCGATGGAAACTCCTCTTCAAGTTGATTCTGCGCTCAGTCAGCCCTCAAACACTGCTCTGATACCATGTCAGAGTGCAGCGGTGCGGAAGCGTAGGACTGAGAGAGAGAGAACGCAGAGAGAGAAGGGAGAGAAAGAGACAGTGGACGATGAAGATCTGCTGTATATAGAATGCTGAATACAAAGATATACATGGGCGCAGTGCGCTAGACTGCGTGTCTCCACCTCGACGATGCGACCTGCTGTCCACCTCGAAGTCTGCTGCAGTCTGCACTGTCTGCTGTCTGAAATCTGTGAACAGAGACAGAAAACTGCGCGGCACCGGTCTGTAATCTGCGACAGAGAAGAGTGTCCAGACTGCTGGAAATGTCGACTATAAATAGTCGAAAACTGCCACGAACTAGGGCGCCAGAAATAGGGCGCAGCCTGGAATAAGTCGGCTGCATTAAATGCAGCCAACTGGGCTGCAGACAATCGGACTGCCACGTGGCAGTCCGACTGCACAGTCCGACTGTGCAGCTGCCTACTGATCCGACTGTGCAGGCTATGATCTCTAACACTTCTATCCTTGCTCTTTCAATAAGAATGCTTTATCATTTTCATCCACATAGTTCTCGACACCACATGAAGACCAACATCCTCAAGCTCCTCTTCCTTCTTCGGCATAGACATCCAAGTTAAGAGAGGGTTTCTACCCTTCTTGGTATTCTACAAGTTTCAACACTTGTCTTCAACATCGGCCTTTCCCTCTTGCTGTATCTTCCCCTATGCATTACATGATTTCATCATCTTTGTACTAGGGCGCTTAGGCAAGTGAACAATTTTCCCACAAGGGACATTGTCCAAGTAGCACCTGCTGCATGACCATTCTTCAACATGTAGCATACTATGCATCCCATTGTGTAGAGCACCATTGGACGAATCCTAAGCCATTTCCACCAGCGGATTACACCACCATCCTTCTTCACATGATACTTCTTCACCTTTCCTTCGTCATCGACATCCTCAAGTGGTTAGGTAAGCTTGTACTATTGGGCAACCGATGTGCATCCTTTGTTTCCAATGCCATGGCTGCTTTGGGGTGAAAGACCTTGGGATAAACATTGCAAGTCTTCCCTTTTAGGCTCAATTTTAGGCCTAAGAGAGGGATATTGAGTAAAACACGCTTTACAACCGATTAGCATCTCTAAACACACCCAAAACATGCTTAATTACTGAAAAATGCAAATTTGATATACAATTCAAAAGAGTTTCAATGGTCTCCCAAAATCCTAATTTTTTGGGTATCCTTCAACATCTATAAATAGACAAGCTGCCCACCATTCAACCTCATGCTTTGGTGCAAGTTTCTCACTCTACCATACAAATTTCAACCATCAACCACCTACCATCTATTATCCAACCATCACGGACATTGCAACCCATCACTATTTAAGCCTAGACAGCCTGTTTTCAACCATCACCCTATTGCTTGGAGGTTTTCATCTACCGCATCATCATTGCACCTGATCAACTGGCATTTTTAACATCTAATGCCAAGCGATAGACTATTGCCATCTCTTCTATCGAACAATTGTGGCAATACTTGCATTTTTGCTATCCAGTAGACCATCTACATTAACAAACACCTCTCCTATTGTCGCCTCAGTTTCTTGACACTCTAGTGATCAACGTTTAGTGTTTCTCGCAGTCTGATACTTCGATTGGTGGTCACAACACTTGGGATCCACCTTCGGTGGACGTCACTCTTCGATACTACATTGCTCTACCCTTGGGTATTCTAGACACTCTTACATGCATTTACAACATTCATTCACTTTAGAGTTTCTTCTCTCTGTGTTTGAGTTTTGAGTCTTTGCATTTTGCGTTTTGAGTTTAGGATTTGAAATTTGCTTGTCTCTGTTTGAGTCTTTGTGTTTCAATCTTGGTCGTACACGCTATGTTTCCTCAGTGCAAACCCTAGCATATCTTCACACTCTCCCCATGTTCATGTTTTCTCTTGCATTGCACACTCTCACATGGTATTAAGTCAAAGTGAGAACTCGAAGGTTCTATGAAGAGAAGACCACACTCGGCTTGCTGTTTAAAGCAGATCTGTCACAAAGATCACTAATTTTCTACCTTGTTCAAGCCTTCTACCAAGTGTACAAGGTAACTACAACTTTTTTTTGCAGTGTGTAGCTAATTTCTCCTCCATTCAGAAGGCACAATACCAAAATGCAAATATTCTTATGTATTGCAAGTTTTAAAGAGTTATAGAGTACTAATTTGACAAGTTTGATGATTGGGATGAGCAAACTATTCAATATTTCTTCAATAGGCAATCGTATCAATCCAACTATCATAAACTGTGATGCAAAGATCAATATTCAAAGCCTTCTTTTCACTTTGATAGGTCGTGAAGAATGGAGCACCCTTCTCCCTCCCCCTTCTCTACACGTTTCTCACATGGCCTGTACTACAAGTCCTCACATTGCCATGATGGCTCCTACTTATATACAAATGCTTCCTTCTCTCTCCAAAGAAGATTAACTTGATGGTGCAAACTACTCCCTTTGGTCTTACAAAGTGAAGTGTGTCCTCCCTTAACATCTTTAACTTATCATGTGTGTCATGCAACAAACAAGGTTTAGAGGGTTGTTACTAGTTAGCAATCATGTCTATAATGCATAGTCATCTCCTACTTGTGATCCTCGATTTGAGTCAAACATGGATGTTAGGAGCTCTGACACTCTATTTGTCATGTGTTTTGACAAAAGAAGCAACTGCTTATTTCCTAACTCATTGCATTTCTTTTTCAATGGATTTGGACCACATTCACACTAGTCATGATAGTATGATGGCAATCGACATTTTCTTGATTATTTTATGTTTTGGCTTATGGAACACAAAAACTCTAAGAAAGTTTGGTAATTTAAAGAAACTTTGATAATAGGCATGTTTTGGGCCTGTAATAAAGAGCTAGACAATATAGAATGTATCTTTTAGCTCAATAGGAATCCCCTCTCTAGGTCCTTAGCCCATGTGTGCATGTATAGATGAGGCCCAATTGCCCCACCTCACCAGTGAGGAGTCACTTGCATCACTGATACTAGAAGTACTTCAAAGTTATTTTTCTCCTCTATTTGTACTTTTGCATTTTGCATTTTGCGTTTTCACATTTTTCTTTAAGATGTGTTGTTTTCGATCATTCTATATTTTCTTCATGCAAACCCTAGCATATCTTCACAAGACAAACACTTCCAATTCTACAACAATATTATCATTATATTGGTTATACGATAATGTCATTTTTATTGGATACCTAGTCACAAGAAACTAATATTAAAAGCAAGCAACTAGAACAAGCAAACATGAGTACAAACGTCCTATGCCTCCCAAATAAAACACAAAAGGGCAGCTCTCCAGCATGCGCTCATGCAAGCTTGTTTTATTCAATGCTAGCACCCAGTGAACTGTGTTAATGTCTAACTGTATAGTCTGTCTTGATATAGCATGTAAGAAAGACTAAAGAGAGACAGGCTCTCTAACCCTTGCCAAGGATGTACCCTAGACAGGCCAAGATGGAGAAACATTATCAAGGAGGGCCACATGCCATGAGATTTTGTCTGCCATCAAGCTCTTGTGGGAACTAACAAGGTTATCGAGAGTTACAAATCTGAAGTGGAAGCCGGCGATAGGATGACCAAGTGTGCTCGGCGCTTGGAATAAGGACTCTTGCAACCGATCACAATGAAGATAAGGTTCTGTGCACAACTCTTATCTATTCCATTTCTATGACCGTAATGCAGGCGGATCGGCACCTCACAGGCTAGGTGCTGCAAAAGTGCGGTCTTTTGAACTCGTAAAAACTGAAAACACAGGCTGCAATCCCGAGTCTTTTGTGTTGTCCCATATCGCACCTGCCTCAAAGCTCCATGCAAGGGTAAGAGGGCCCTTAATGCTGAAAAATGGCTCTGCTGTAACTGTAACTGGCAGCCCACAAGGGCGATCTCTGCTAAGTCTGCCACGCATGCGCACAAGCGAGAGGGAATGAAGACGAGGCATTAAAGGCTGAAGGATGAGCAATTTTATTGCCAATACGTCTAGTCTAAACTGGTCATTGAATACAAGAAAACGTGTTGGTTAAATCTGGGGACTCGCACCGGGGGCGGGAGTCTTAACTGACAAGGAGACTATAAATACTGACTTGCTGGTCTAACCATAAATATTACCGAATCTGCAGCCCGCGTCATGGACGCAGCATCGTTGTCGAGCCCCCAAACTCTACATCTTGATATTGAAAATATCCACGCGTCCGAGAGAGAGAGTAGATCACCATGATGTTGCAAATAATTGTCCATTTTCTTTTCAAACTTTGATGTTTATTCATGGATGGTCTTAAACCTCAACGGTTGTGGTTGACTTGCATCGTCGATGTCCTTGGCACCAGTGACGGTCAAATTTCGGGGCAGACCTAAGTGTGATCGCCGTTCTTCAGTTATAATGCAATGAACTTTCATCGTGGATCAAAAATTGGTGTCAATTAATTCACAAATGAGTCGTAGCTCTCAATAAGCAACCAAAAAAGGAGAAACTCTTCTAGTAGCCTCTATTTTTTAGGAGATTTTTTTATCAAAACGAATGGAGATATGCACTTGAGGGCAAACATAATCTTTGTGCTAAGTGTGTTTCCCTCCTAACCGTATAGGACAATCCTTGTGCTCAATGCTTGTACCTATATAGAGGTAGTCGCACCAATCAATAAACTACTTGAATCGGCCAAAAGCAAAATGCAATCATTACACAAAATCATGTAATGATTGCATAATCACGACATGTTTGCGTGCACTGTCATGATTTATCTAAAAGAGTATAATCATAGAAAAGCTTATCCATTAATCTTTCAGATCGAAAGACAGAAATTTCTATCCACACGTGTGCAAATACAATGTGACAAATTTGCGCAAAACACGAAACTTGCCTGACATTCCTCACGATGTTCTCAGCTGCTGAAGCCTCCTGCAAGGCTAGAGCTGCAGCCAGGGATGCCGAGTTCTTCAAGTTTAACACTTCCTGAAATAGATAGAAAAAACGTTGCTCTCAAAATCTGTTGTCTTTGTATACAGATCTATCCATATGAGAAAGTCTTCATATGTGTATCACCTTGGCAAGCCCAGACAAAGAGGTGGAAAGTGCGTCCCAAGACACGCTACCATCAGTCCACCTGCTGTTATGTATGGTCGGCTGGCTTAATCTTTGAGATTGACAAGGCTGACCCGCTGAAGCAGAACTCCTTTCACTGCAGCTTTTTCTAGCATGCGCTTTGGAAAGTCCTTGTTGAAAGGTTGGACTTGTTTTCTTGGCATTGGCAGCCTAGCAATTTTAAGAACGTTGATACAGTTAAAACAGGAATAGTGTCTTGGCTCCTCAAACCAGGTGTACATGTAGAAAACCTACTCACCGGAAATTAGAAGGAAAAGCACACAAAAATCACACCTGTTCACATCTGCTGCCTTTTAAAGGTATGCAAGACTTCACATCTCTGCTGGGTCCTCTGTCCCAGCTCTTGCGCGGGCGGGCAAGAGGCTGCACATTACCCCAACTCTTTCGCAAGCTCACATCCGATCCGTTAGTATGGTTTAAGGAGCTCCGCCTCCCAGTATCTGCCGGTTTGGGAGCAGAAGGCACCTTGCTTGTACTGAGAGATCGTCTAGAAGTGCCATGCAATGATACGGTACTTACAGTCAAAGATGATCGTTGCTTATTTACAGGAACCTGTTTTGAAGAGAGAGACACAGTGATGCAACCTTCCCTGTCAGAAACTTTCCTTTTAGACAGAGCAGGAAGATCCCTGTACTGAACTTCTCTCTCTTCGGGCAGTGCAGATTTCTTAGAGGGGGTTCTCTCAAACAGAAAGGTTCTTGAACGGGAAAGATTATCATCCGCATGGATAACATTTGAAGGTGAGTGCAATTTCAAAGCAGAGCGCTTAGGCCTTAAGTCGGCAAATGTGGAATGCCCGTTGTTCACTAGTTTTGATTCTCTCATTTTACCTGGCATTCTGCAGCCAATTTCGCCTTGTTGCTTATTCTCAGAAGAAACTCTGCAGGATCTTTTCCTAGTGCTGGATTTACCTGCTGAAGCCAGCGTTTCCCGACACAGGCTACTGAACCGTTTTTCGTCAGAACCACTCAGCTCCACTTGTCTCTGATTCTCGAAATAAGTGCGAGCGCCCTTTTCTTTACCTGCAGAAGGCGTTATCTGGCAATGCGAACTGTCGAATTGCTTACTAGCAGATACGTTGAAATTCAAATTTTCCATTGATTTCTGCACTTGTGCTCTGCTTCTTGCAGAAGAAAGCAACGCTTCTACAACTTTGGAGGGAGACTGCCTGACGGCAGGGCACAAAACCCCCTCGCTCGAAGCACTGCACGCAGAGATAGGCTTTCGAACGGTAGAACGGTCCTGCAAAAGCCCGGGAGGCAGGTCCTCGGGGTTTCCAATACACGAATGCCTTCCTGGGAGGGGCTTTACACCGACGAGGCGTGGGAGAGGCGTTCCAGGCTCCAGCCGTTCGACATAGACAAGTTGTCCGAGCTGAAGTCTATTGCTGGAGATGAGCTCGTTATCTTCGTCGGACAAAGAGACATACACGGCATGGGAGGAGTCCGAGACTCTGACATGGTATCCCTGCTTAGGCAAAAGGTCCTTACCTGCGAGGGCGGGCACGATGCCGATGACTTGCAGCAGGACGGAGCGGTGCTCGCCGGCAGGCTTTGCGGTGGAGTCGATGTGTTCGAGGAGCTTGAGGACCATGCCAGGCTGCAAGGAAGCCATGGAGGAGGCGGCGGCGAACGTCGTTGAAGCTCCGATGAAGCCAGGTGATGACAAAGGATTCAACAGAAATGGATTGTTTCTTCGGGACGAAGGAGGGGACCTTCGACGGCGAAGCGTGATATGCAGGCAAAGGCAAAGGCATGCGCCATGCGGGGGCATCTATCCATGGTGGTGGCTCTGATGATCATCATCATGTCGGATGTTTGCATTTTAGTTCGTTGTCGCGTGTGGTTATTTCAAACACAGCAGCTTGTCTGAGACTCGAGAGAGAGCCTTGAGGTTTCTTTCAAATTTTCCCCGCGCGTTCTGGGCCCTCACCCGCGGCCGCGGGCGGCCCCACGCCACAATTGGTCCGCGACCAATACCACGGACTGTCTTGCCGAAGACGACCATACTTGGACGTCGCAGCGCGCGCAGACAAGCTGTACAATTTACTTCACATTGTGAATCCCGACAACATGCCTTGCCGAAGACAAGAGCATCCTTCCAGCACGCACATACAAGGTACAAGGTACAACTTACCTACTATAATTCTCAATTTATAATGTTAATTTCAACAACATGCTCAACTTCTAGTGGAAGAGAATCACATACCCAGCTAGGTGTGGTTAGCAACACTTAGGCCAACAAACCCCTACTCCCAATAGCAACTAGCCGTGTCTGCGATGCCTCCTAAGTAGAAGTTCATGGCGTTGAACATTGTAAATATAATTTCTTTAAAAATGGCCCCTTTTCTCACATGGGAAAATGTAAAAAACTTCTTGTGAAGTCCATATCATGAAGTCTAAATATGTGTATACTCTATAGACTTGTGTGTTGCAACTTGCATCTACCCTAAAAATTTAAGAGCACTTTAGTTTACCATGGAGATTATCACTAGCATGGAGTGACGTTCCTGGTGCGTTTGTGGTATCCTCACTCTCCTCCTTCCAAGGTTGCCTCTCACCTCCTTTTGACATACTAGCAAATGGACCTTGTCTTGGGTCCCTTTTAAATGTTGCCCATGTATTCTAGCCCATCACATGTAGATAAATGTCCCACAATTGCTCCACTACCCACTCCAATAGCAATCTATTTTGCCAAAGATAAGGTGTTTGAGTAATTTGTCTAAGTAGCCAAACAAATATATCTCTTGCCTTGAGTACATGGGGATGAGAAGTTACTGCTACAAGATGGGGGAAGAACAAAACAATCATCCATAATGGGCCACTCTCATCAAATCATAGCCATCGGCAATGCATGGGGTTGCGTTGAGATGGTTGCCTCCATCTTGCCATGAGTTGAGGTCCTAAATGTCAAGATCATTGTAATGTGCTCGCAATAAAAGAGAGAGCCATCGCTCTCGATTCTTTCTTTATTGATTTCACAAAAACAATGAAAATAGGGAATAAGAGTAGGAGAGGGAGCTTGGCCTACCAACTAATCGTCATTTTCCTATCTCAAAAGAAGGTTGTCATAATAAAAAGCCCACTTGCATATCTTGGAAAAGTCAACTACCCTTTCCATTGTCCTCATAATAGGATATTATGTATCACCTCACATAAGATTATCGAAGGGTTGTTAGAGCTCCCACAAGCTAATAATCCCAAGGGCGCCCTTGCTTGTAAAAGGAGAGGGGTAGCATCCCAATATGCATACTCTAATGCACACAATGTATGATGTGCCCTCTTTGGCACTTTCAATGTTATGTAATATTCAACGATAAGAGTAATCAAGGATGTTGTGTGTTTTGCTCCAGACAAGTAAGATTTTAAAGTAATAACATTCAAAAATTTTGAAAGTATTGTTCTTTTAAAATATTAATGAGAATTTTAAATAGTAAAACATGAAGATTAAATTTTAGCTTTTTAAAAATTACTCAAACACTTAAGATGAAGCAATAAAATTATAGAACTCATCATTATGATCGCAAGGGCTCAAACAATTGTAATTCCAAGTCCTCGATCAAACGTTATGGCCATTTAAAGTTTTGTTCTATGTATAGTATGGACATCCCATATTTTTGCTATTTTTTTCTCCTAAATTCATAAACATGTGAATTGTCTCAAATTTGGGTTAAATCTCTCAAAAACCATTCAAATTAGCTTGCTTCAAGCTTAAGGCAAGCCCTCCTTTCTATCTGTAAAAACAACCCATGGTAGAATTAGAGACACACTCTTAGCTTGCTTCAAGCTTAAGGCAAGCCCTCCTTTCTATCTGTAAAAACAAACCATGGTAGAATTAGAGACACACTCTTAGCTTGCTTCAAGCTTAAGGCAAACCCTCCTTTCTATCTATAAAAACAACCCATGGTAGAATTAGAGACACACTCTCTCTCGGAGGAAATACCATGCGACAAGCGTAAGCAAATCTAGAGACCCCCTCTCTCTCTCTCTCTCTCTCTCTCTCTCTCTCTCTCTCTCTCTCTCTCTCTCTCTCTCTCTCTCTCTCTCTCTCTCTCTCTCTCTCTCTCTCTCTCTCTCTCTCTCTCTCTCTCTCTCTCTCTCTCTCTCTCTCTCTCTCTCCAACTACTATGTGAAAGCTTTATCAAAATCCATCAATTTTTTTTCCTCTTCTCCGCCCTTGCATAGAAGCTCTATCAAATTACATCCATCTTTTTCTCTATTCTCCATAATATCATAGAAGCTCTATCAAATTTACTCTAAACCATGGTCCATAAGAGATGTCGCTAAGTAAAGGAGGTTGTTTGAGAATGTACTTGTAGAGAGTTTGAAGAGAATACTCTAGTGATGGTCTTAAAGAACATCATCAATTATTTAGACCATACCAAATATAGTCATGATAATTGAGTTTAAGTGGTATGATTGCTTCATGATTTTGATTATGAATTAATAAGAAGGTTTAAGAGGATATATGGTTGTTAGGTCCATGGGACTAACAAATGTACGATTACTAAATCTGTAGGATCAATGAAGCTATTGACAATTGGACTCACCTCGAGGTCCAATGGGAGTATTGAATAATTCAGATCAACCTAGAAGGTCCAATGGGAGTATTGAATGATTAAGATCAACCTAGAAGGCCCATCCGAGATCTAAGTAGTGAAAAAGGCTAAGCATGTTGTGGCTGCATCACCTTAGATAGAGGAGCTTCGAGAGGCTTTGAGGTAGTAAAACCCTTAGTAACATATGCCAGGGATTTAGAACTTTGTGATTAGTATCTACTAGATAAGGATGGATGCCCTCAAATACTAATCAAGAGGTAAAACAACCTTGAGGGATTGGGAGTCCTTGCAAGGATTGAGATGGCTTTATCAAAATCAAGATCCTTATGGGATTCATAAAGTATAAAGAAATTGAACCTTAATAAAAAAGTATGTCTTTTAATGTTTGGTTGTTTATAGGGCTCATAATAAGGAATTGAACCTTAATAAAAAAGAATCGCCTTTTATTTTTGATTGTTTATGTCTTGTGCCTAAATTCTGTTTAGTGAACATTTTGTAATGGGATAGTAAAAGAATGTTGCTTTTATATATTCTCACAATATGATAACATTCTTTGATAATAAAATGCCTAAAATAAACCATCAAGAAAAGTGAAAGATCTCAATCGTGATGATTGAGTATTTATCACTAGGTGGATCTAATAAGTTGGATGCTTTTCTATATTAGATAGAGCTATTACAATGTGATTCCTCTTCGATTGAATCGAACACAGCTTAATATCATTTTAGGAAACTAGAGTGTGGTTCAGTAGTGGTCCTAATGGCCATGGAAGTTTGAAATTAGCCCACTCTCACCTTGGATTGGTTATAAAGTGGCCCTTCTTAGGTTGGAATTTGACTACCATCCAAGAAACTTTAGGTGTTTAGAAACCCTTAGGTTGATCCTTTGGATTGAGGCCCTAATGTTTTGTTATAGGTAAACTCTTATACTCCCGAACCAACTAAGTCTGTGAATCCTATGGGGTCCGAAATATATTGCTTATGGAGAGGTATTAGAGCAATTCTAAACATAGTTTACATTGGCCTAGCCAGGGGTGGGTACATCACATGTGGTATCAAAGCAAGAGTTTGTTGGAGTATAAGGTTTTAAGAACATAAATTTTTGAGAGCATAAAGGTAACAATTTCATTTTTAACTTATTAAAGTAATTAGATATTCATTCACATTGCTTGGAGAAACTTAGTTCAAGTAGTTTCCAATCCATTCTATATATTAGCCTTAGGGATCCTAGACCACCAACCAAAAGGCTCCCAAGCCTATGTGGCACAAGCATAAGAAGTTTATTATTCAAGAAATAGATGGCTTTTTCTTGAAGGGCAAGTGGGGGTTATATTTATTTTCTACAATATTTCTCTTGTTGTTGTTGTTGCTCTCTCTCTCTCTCTCTCTCTCTCTCTCTCTCTCTCTCTCTCTCTCTCTCTCTCTCTCTCTCTCTCTCTCATCTTAAATGATAGGATATTTAAATAGTTGAACATGTGCATACAATGTGTACATTCTCAAAAAATATCAAAAAGTGCACATAGAATATAAAAAAACAGGAACAATACATATAAGTATACGCGTATCCATATCTATGCACATGTATGTATTATATACATGCTCATATACACAAACATATATAAGTGAGAAAAAATGGAGAGAGAGAGAGAGAGAGAGAGAGAGAGAGAGGAAAGGAGAGAGAATAGACACGTGCTTATTAAAATGCACTTACAAATATGCACATAGCACATATACAAACATATATATTTGCAAACAAATCTATACATATACATATATATGCAATGTATATACACATGCATACACATAAAAACATGTGTATGCAACATGCACACATATGAGATGAAGAAAGATGAGAGACAAGAGGGAGTAAAAGAAAGGAGAGAAAATAAAAATGATGAGAGCAAGAGAGAGGACATACATTTATGAGACCCCATAAATAGATGCACATGTATTACACACACACACACACACACACACACACACACACACACACACACACACACACACACACACACACATGCATATACACGCACACTAAGAGACATATGAATGTGTGTATTATTATCTCTCTTACTTGTACACACATTCTAAACTTATTACTAGAAGGTCTTGTGGATGTCATGTGGTAGCCTCTCATCACCCCCCCAAAACCTGTTTCCTCTCTCCTCAATAAGTAATGAGGAATATGTATAATGATATAATATTGTAATTGATTAAGCATTAATATATCAATTAAGTATAAATAAAATATATCTAATTATATATATATAATTATTGTATTATATATGTGCATGTATATATTATTAATGATTATTTATGTTATAGAGAGACATGAGAAGAATAATAATAACAATTTCTAAATGTAGCTAATGGACTGTCAAATTCATGTAATGTTGTAGACTCAATGTGTGAAGATAATATGCATGCCATGACAAGCTCAATGTGAAAAAAAATCATCGTTGAATTTGTTTATCTTTAAGAAACTTTGAGAAATGGTCATAAAGGTTCTTTGGTTATTTAAGCGGCTTGATCCTCTTAATGTCATTCTTCCACTCCCTATACATTAGTGAGTGCCGCATCCTCATATATCTTATTTTCATGCATTCAACATTGTATTAATCTAAGTTGCAAAGGCTTTCAAAGTTTGGATTATGTTCCTTGCATCAACTTCTATGGAAACATGTTTACCTTATCACTAAAGCTAGACTTTGGTGGAAATAATGGTACCTTGATAATGTGGTGTCTAACTTGGAATGAGATGTAAGTTATAGTCAACTAAATATATCTTCCACTCTCTTTTGAAACCTTGAAGATGAATGAATTTTTTGGCCTCCAATATCAATTCCTTTTATAAGCCAAAATCCCCTGTCCCCCACCCATGTGTGATGTACCTATCAAACGCTCCCTTGATAGCCTAACAAACTTAGGTGATGCCATCTAGAATTCCTTGGAATATTAGGGACTTTATTGCCTAGGATTGTTCGAGTCTACCTTATAGGGAAAGCTTCGCCCCAATCCCATGAGAATCTCCCTGAAAATAAGGATCCTAAACAATATTAAGGTCACCTAACAATTTTCATATCATCAATCATGATAGCTATTTGTGTAAATTAGCCCGAACTGAAGCAGACCTATGTCACACTTGAATCAAATAGAGTGAGAAATGAGGGGAAGCTAGTGCATCAACCTCTCTATCCCTAAGGCAATGTCTCACCCCAGCAAGGTAATCGTGAAATGTTTCACCCTTGAAACATTTCATGCTCAAAATGTTGCCTTTCAACATGAAACATTTCACCCTTGGGTAGGTGCTAAGTGAAACGCCACATGAAACATCAAAATAACACATTCAAAGTACATATATTTAGCAAGTTTTGATAGAAATTTCTTTGCCCCCTTGGAATGAAACATATATGTGAAATGTTGCATACTGAAACATTTCATTAGCGAAACATGTTTTGCATTTCATGCCTACTAAAATGTGTTTCATGGTTACCATGCACCCCAATCCCCTAAAATGACATGATCTTGAGATGTATAATATTTCCTAGGACATTCATCGTTTAGCTCTTTCCTAAAATCTTCCAAGTTACGCTTTTAAAGAAAAAATCTTGGTTCAACCTCGAGACCAACTAACCATAGGACAGATCCATCGGGAATCTGCACTCCCACTTTTTTTATGAGGGAATTGCTTGGTTGTTTCATTATCTACCATGTTTAGTTCAATACATAAAAATAACTTATTTAATTAAGCTCTTAATACAAGGTCCATTCACGTAATTTAATCACAAACATAAAGACCATATCAAACCGTCTTTAGAAAATAGTAGCACTAATGTGTTTATCTACACTCTCTCTAAGGTGCAATGCTGATTTGGCATTCCATCCCTTACACCTAGATCCGTATCCAAAGCACATGGATACCCATGTCCAACCTATTGCAAACTTGTGGTCATCATCGTTCTTGCTTATTCTTTCATGCTATTATGAGTGAAAGAGAGGGAGGAAGTGAGTGTGAGTGAGAGGAAGGGACTTAATGGAGAGAAGCTCTGGCTATACCTTTATCCTCTTATTTCCTTTCATGGGAGATGTGAGGTTGAGGGAATGTGAGAGATATAGAGTTGAGAGGGAGTGACAGACATATTGAGAAGCTTACTTTACTCTACTTCCACTCTTCATCTTCTTATTTCCCTATTTAGATTACATACGAAGATATACATGAAGACATGAAGCAACCAAGGAACAATGCATGGATCACGGAATGTGCTTGCTGAGACATCATGACTATAATGAGGCAAGTTGGTAAGCATGATTACTACACTTGTGCTTTGAGTTATTCTATTACATGTGCAGTAGATAAATTTGTCGAAGGTCCCCATGCATGCAAGTCAGCTAGTAGAGATAATTATGACTAAGTGCATAATGCCCTTGAATTAGTAAGGATTGTGTCCTAAATCTAGGCATTGAGCTTGTAGAGCAAAATACATTTTTTATTTTGTTGTTAAGACCAAACAACACCTTGTCACAAGGTTACTCAAGCATGTTATAATACAGATTAGGAGGAGTTACACCAATGGTGACTCCAAAATGTATGCAAATAGTTAGTTCTTTATTAATTATTGGTTAATGATCGAGCGCTTGGATTTGTATTACTTCTAAGTGAAATGAAATTTGTTGCTTGCAAAGTCTTTTATTGAAATGCAATGTAAATGAAGATAAGAAAAAAATATGAAATACAACAAGGAAAAGGAGCATTGATTCATTGGGAGAAGGATTCTAGAAGTAACAATTTTATTATTTTGACCTTTATTCGATGCAGTCACTTAAAGGACCTTTTTGCATGTAAATAGGGGGTCTTAAGAGTAGGAAGAGAGGATAAAGTCTTTGGGCATGTGAGAGAGGGGCTAACTTGTGGTTGACATGAGGAAGAAGGATAGATATCTCCATACACTAAAAAGATTTGAGAAGCCATAGTGGAGGAATGGGGAGCTTATGTCTGTGAACACTCGCCAGTAAGAAATAAGGGTCCCTGCATGGAAACACACATCTATTGGGCCTTTCAGAAAAAAATTATCGTTATATTTTTTTAAAATTAAAAAAATTATTTACCAACTTTGTAGAAAGGGGGGAGGGAGGATCCCTAATCTTAGGCCCTTGCTTACTAATCATGTTGCCTCCAACCCCTTTTATCACTGCTGAGGGACGCTTGTGGCTCCACTTCTATAGTGTGGTCTTAGCCTTCCTACTTGTGGCACCTCTCACTGATACCAAAGCACCACCTAGCCAAGCATTTCATGCCACCAATGATTTTTAGCATCACCATGACGTGCAAACCCCATCCTAAACTGTCCCATCATTATGCCCTGTTGTCGCCAAGATTTTCTCTTCTATTTCCACAATAGCAACAAGCATCGCCACTTATGGTGAAATTTTCCACCTCATGGTGGTTCAAAATAGCCACATGGTCTTATTGCGTCCCTTTACAACCTACTAGCTTTGCCTAGATGTGAACTGGAGATCTTCAGTGTCTATCATCAACCCAGCTCCCCCTGGGCATTAAATACCATTATAAGGTTTAAAATACCGTCTTACAAATCTTCACTACCACCAACCCTACTCCATCACCACCTCCTTTTGTATCCTCTCCATCTCTTCTCCTCACTCTCTTCTACCACTTTCTTATGCCACTTATATGAAAGGTGGAGCCATAAGTGGAAGCACAAGCAGAAGCAAGTGCTATGGAGGTTCAAGCAAGAAGAGAGAGACCAGTGTGTGGCAACTCCAATAGTCACAATGTGTGACCTACCTTCCCTTATTCTATTGTCATGCAAAGAGTAAAGTTTAAAGTGATAGTGATGGGTGATCACCACATGTAATATACAGGTGTGCAGGCATAGTGTACATAGTAAATATAGGCGGCTAGACACATGTAACCTTTAATCCTTCATAACCTCCAACTTAAAGGCGAATGTGCCTCAGTGGAAGTGAAAGAAAAAAGGAGAAAAAAAATATAACTTGTACATAGAGCACAATAGGACAAGGAAAGTTGTTATCTTACTCTATGCCTATCAACCACTTAAAAGGAAGGCACATCATTCCACTAGGAGACTTTTAGTAAGCAAATCTATAGGATTCATATCCATAGGTATCTTGACAAGTTCAATGGACTTGTCTTCTATAGCCTCTTTGATAAAGTGATAGCATACATCAACGAGATTTGCAGGATTTGTATCTGTAGGTATCTTGATAAGCTTAATGAACTTATCTTCTACAACCTCTATGATGAAGTGATAGTGTGTCTCAATGTGCTTTGTTTTCACATGGAAGACCTGATTATGGGCCAACTAAATGTCACTCATCAAATTCGACTACAATGTAGAAGTCATAGTCATACTAAGATTTACAACCATATAGTCTAACCATAGGGCCTCCTTGCAAGTGTGGCTGCAATGTATTTAGCCTCAATTGTAGACAAGGGCATGCATTTTTGCACTCTAGATATCCAAGAGGTAGTATCTCCAGGATAGGTAAAGATAGTACCTAGAGATGGACTTCCTATTGTTAGCATATCATGCATAATCTGAGTTAGTGTAACCCACAACTCTTGTATCCTAGCTACCATAGCAAATGCATATATCTATAGTGCCTTTAAGATATCTCACGATACCTTTACAATGTTCCAATATTACTTGCAAAATATAGCCATATAACATGTTGCAACTCCCACTATAAATGCTATATTAGGATGAGTGGCTATCATGGTATACATCAATTTTTCCATCGCAAATGCATACGAAACCTTGGCTATCTCGGCCCTTGTATAATTAGATTGCAAACAATCAATTTAACTAACCTTCACATTAGAAGGTAAAGGACAACTAATAAGCTTACCATCATGCATATGGAACCAATCAAATATTATGTGTATGTACTCCTTTTGGGATAAGTAGAGAAGTCCCATAGATACTCTTTTTCAATTTGCATGCTAGGTATTCCTTGCCTTTCTCCACAAAGCCCTTAAGCTATTGCATATAAATGTCCTCATGCAAGTCCCATGTAAGAAAGCCGTCCTAACATGCATGTGGTAAAGATCCAAATCCAACACAACAACCAATGGCAAGACCAAGAATAGGGTAGTCATTTTCACCATAAAAGAGAATGCCTCATCAAAATCAACTCCCTTTTCCTACTTAAAGCCCTTAGCAACTAATCTGGCCTTATATGCTAGCTTAGGGTGTACACCCACTTGTGTGGCAATGTACGCTTTCCATCAATCAAGAAAGCTAAATCCACGTAAGTGGCTCAACAGAGTCTATCACCATGATATAATCCATAGAGGGCTCATAACAATCATGGGGATATCCCAAAGACAATAGCCCATCTTATATACATCCCCGTATCCAAGAAATATACATTTGACAAACTTTGGATCTAGCTTATTGCGCTTGTATTTGGGAATATGGTAGAAAGTCTCACATCCAAAGATTATGCCTACAAGGAAGGTTTCCCAAACCATACCTCCTCTGAAACTCTACTACCAAGAGTAGTGCATAGGTTTTATTAATCAAATACACAACAATGACAAAGCATACTATGGACTCTTTCTTGAATAGTCATGTTAAAGTGCTTTGCAATACCATTCTAGGGTGGGGTGTATGGGGCGATCACCTGATGCTTAATACCCCCTCTCATCACATAGCTGCTCAAAAGCCTTTGAGTTAGATTGTATGTATTTCAGTCTATACGTAGCCTAGTTCTCAACCGTTGTAAGAAAACATTGAAACATAGGCAAAACATATGATTTCTACTTAATGGGATAGGCCAAAACCTTATGCAAAAAATCTTATATGAATGTAATAAGATACTTTGTGCTATTGGTAAACTACTACTGCTATTGAGCTCAATGCTCACTTTGCAAAGCTCAAATGTTTCAGAGAAAGGCCCTGATGAATGTTGGAAAGGGTGGGAGTGATTGGAAAAGCAACGGAACTGATGTATACCTCAATGAGTGTTTACCATGGAAACTTTGAGTGAAGCCTTATTCTTAGACTGAAGTGAATGTTAGTGAAGCTCCTTGAATGCCAACTCTAATACTAGTTGAAAGATGGAGCCGGAAGTGGTAGCACAAGCGAGAGCAAGAACAATGCAAGAGCTATGGATATTCAAGCAAGAAGAGAGAGACCAGTGTGTGGAAACTCTAATAGTCACAATGTGTGACCTTCCTTCCTTATTCTATTGTCGTGTAAATAATAAATAATAAAGAGAATGATGGGTGCTTGCCACTCGTGGTGTACAGGTGTGCATGTACAATGTACATAGTAAATGTAAGCAATTAGGCACAAATGGCCTTTAACCCCCAATATTATAATCCCCCGCTGTCTTCACCACAACAAACATCTCTACCTTCTTATCCCCACTTCTTCACCGTATCTCCTCCATCCATAACCCAAATCTCTCCACCCACTTACCACACCTATCACCATTCTTCTTCTCTACCCTTGTCCCAAACCCTCCTTGCTTCCCACTAGAATCCACTCCTTCCACCGATACCTCCTCCACAAATTCTATCCCTTCCACACCCGCCTTCTCCCTCCACCCATAATCCCCATCTTTACCACCCTTGTTTACTTTCCCTACCTCCACCCTCTTCCCCTTCGACCACAAATCACACCATAATCTTCTCACCCCTTTCTTCATCCATTTCCCAAGATTCCATGAGGAGAGGGGGGCCATTGTGATTGCTACCACAACACCACTGCAAGTTGTAAGAGGAGGAGAAAGTAAGCTATCGAGGTCTAATTGGTGTGCCACAAGAGTACCAGCTGGCACAGTTGAGACAAGCAACGAATGAAGGAAGAGCTTCCATTAGCCCACTACTCAATTGAAGGTATGCCACACTTAATTATGCATTTTTAATTATCATGAGTGTAGTATCCTTATTGCCTTGTAATAATTTGGGAAGATGGGCAACATGGAATGATTATGTCAATTGTTAACCTCAACACAAAAAGAAAGTGAAAAAAGTGGAAACGTGCAAGCTAAGTGTCAAAGGCGGAAGTGCATTCTTAAATGCAAGGTACTTTTTGTAAAAGAGCGCCAGGCTCCCTTGTGTGCAAATTTTAAAGATAGGTGGGCACTGGAAAGGAAGCTAGGAAGATAGAGGACTATGGGAAAGAGGGCCTAGGCTACAATCGGCCATGTAAAAAAGGGGATGACCGCCCAAAAGGGATTTAAGGTTTTGTATATAAAGTTAAAAAGTGAACGAAGAGCTCATTCTTTGGTGTGTGGCAAAAGTGGATTCTTTTTTTTTCTCTCATACTCTTCTCTTTGCTTGTTGTGAGTTCTTGAGGGAGGAAGTGTGAGTGTGTGAGGGTGAGGGATCGTGGTGGTGAAGCCTTCCATCATCTCCTCTCTTCTTTTACTCTTCTCTTCCCTTCTCTCGTCTCACACGTGGCTATGGAGGATGGAGCTTGGAGGTGGAGGCTTGAGGTTGCTTAAGCTCACATCATGAATCGTGGAGCTATCGGTGTGCTTGAGGGAGGAGGGCACTGAATGGGACATCAAGGTAAGCTCACTACACTTCTAGAGAGGGATAGCGCGTCGGCTATGTGAGAGGTATCCATTAGTGCTTGCTTGAAACACTTGAAGGAATAAGCGGTCCGTGGGTCTTGGCGGTTGAGTATGAGTGCCCATTACATTTGGTTTAGTTGCCATGACCAATTGATTCAAGCTTGAGCACTTATGCACTTCAAATCGAGCATTGAAGTAAGGTTCACCCCCAAGCCGGTCACCCCCGAACCAATGCTCTTTTTAGGTAGGAGATTTGGGAGTTTAATCTTTGAAATAAGTAAGTATTTTGTGTTGTTGATGATTAGACAAGTAGGAGGGATTATTTTAGTTTTCTATTTTGAATTTATGTTGGATTTAGAGTAGATTAGGACCAATAACTTGCAAGGAAACAGTAGGGTTTTTTTGTTGTGAAACATACCCAAATAGGGCACAGATAAGAGAAAAAGAGTGCTGGAAGGATTTATGTCACTAGAGAATGATTGGAAATGTCGAGCCTTAGCCAAGGAAGGGTTTATAACCTAAGAGGCCAAGGAAGGGCTCATTTATGCATGAGAGAGAGAGAGAGAGAGAGAGAGAGAGAGAGAGAGAGAGAGAGAGAGAGAGAGAGAGAGAGAGAGAGAGAGAGAGAGAGAGAGAGAGAGAGAGAGAGAGAGAGAGTTGCAGGTATAAGACAAATCGAGCACATTAATTTTGAGCCCAATCTTGCAATAGCCCAGGTAGCTCCAGGCCTTCCTTGTGTTCTAATCGGTAGTTTTAGAGGGTTACATGTTAGGCAACAAACCTTGGGGATCTCCGGCATAAATCGCACGACATTCAAGGTTGTGCCCATCGCAGTTGACCAATAGTCGGCGTTCGACTTCTAGAGTTGGGGACCAGTCAAATCATTCAACTATCGAACAATTTGAGTCGCCAGACCACCCGAGTCGACAGACTAGGTCTAGGATAGTTGGACCAAGACCGTCGACAGACCAGCACCATTCAGACAATCTCGTGTTTGATCGAACGACCTGGACTCACCATTCGGACCACGCATGGCCAGTTAGACACGCCCAATCAAACTTGGATCGTTTGACTCGCATGACTCAACCACTAGAGTCGAACCTTCTGACTCTAGGAATCGGACCAACATGGCATAACAAAAATATGACAATTTTACCAGCCTCTGACTGAAACTAGCCAGAGTCGACCCCAAAATCATCGAGATAAATAACCCGGCTTACAAAAGCCAAGAACACATAGGAAATCGTGAACCATAGCCTAGGGGCAGTCCCTAGTGCCCTAGCCGAGGGCCCAACCCCACTTGGACCCGAAACCAACAAAGACCATAAATTTACCCTGACCGAGTAGAGGGGAGCAGCAGAGACCCTAGACAATTACTAGGGGTAGCCAGGGAACACATCTAGAGCCATATTAGGCTATGAACGAAAAGGGGGGATAGCGCGAGTTGCATTCTTCATTTTGCATTCGCACCCCACATCAATTTTATCACTTAATATGCACTGAAAAGCTGAAAGCTTGATTTTGCACAGTGCACGGAAGAGAGCATGAGCACACATCCACCAAGTGAGTTAAGTTTAGGAGTGTCTGTAAATAACAAGGAACTCACTCAGACATGATAACCCGAAGATGCCGCAGGGAAGCTAGGAGGAACATGCACCATTGGAGGAGTGGATCTACTTGATCTAATCAATCTCATTGACAACTTGGTGCAGAGAGAGACTGTGGGCATGGCAGAGACAAGCACTAACCACATGCGGGACGAGGAGCTCGACCTAGGTGGTCTTCTGATAGAAATCCAGTGGCTTGTTGCCAATTACGATCTACAAGCCCGGACAGACCACCACGGTAGGACGTCCAAGGATGTCGCGACATACCTAGGAGAGGAGAGGAGACTAGTGCGTGAAGCTTTGAGAAGCCTAGTGATCTACAATCAAGAGCAGCAAGCCAAGGGCTTGCGGCAAAACATGGAGGTGCTAGCTCTAGCAAATAGAAATAGAACAGGCCCTGATGTCGAGGGGGAAAGAGAGCTAGAAGGAGATCTTATGCTGAGTGAGCTCTTCATTAAGCGTATGTTAGACAACGCTTCCACCGAACAAAGTCCCATTGCAATGGCAACCTGGTTTCTTGCAGGATTAGGGGTTACTCAGGGATCCAAGAGCCAGTCTAAAATCCCTATAGTTGTAAAGCAGTTAGACAAATACTAGCCAAACAATGATCCTTACAGTTTCATGGAGCAATTCGAGTAGGTCTGTGAAGCCAACGGCCTCACTTATCTCGCTCAACGACGATCACAAGCTTTCAGCTTATGCTTAGGCGACAAGAGGAGAACTTGGTACACCATTTTAGATACCGCAGAGCGCAATGACTTCAATGACCTCAAGAGTCTCTTCATTAAGAGATTCTCGGAGGCGTGCTGGTATGACTGACGAATGTCAAGAAAAGGGATAATGAAGATATCCGGGATTATGTGACCCACGTGAGAAGTCTCTTCAAGAGAATCCCAATTGGGGACCAACCGAGAGAGCAGTGTCTATAGTATTCATTAATGGAATACGAAGTGAAGAGCTCTACAAGGCCTTAACTAGCAACTCGAGTTTAGAGTGAGACATGCACTGATGAGGGTCTTTGAAGAGGCCATTAGAGTGGACGACAAACTCAAGGAGAGAAACTACCCAAGTACTCTAGATAAAGACAAGGGCACTAACTCAAGCTAGGAGCTATCGGAGATGAAGATGGAGCTAGCTAGATTACAAGAGATGATGAGATGACCAACATGCCCTCATGTCCAATGCATGTATTGTGGTGGAAACCACATGCCGGCTGAGTGTCAAGACCCTCGGTCCCGACCTTGTGCTAATTATGGTAGGCTTGGCCACGATGCCATGCATTGCAAACTACCGAGAAGACTCCCATACCTACAACCATACCTAGCGAATATGCCACCAAACTTCTTTGGAAGGGGAGCCCCGTTGGCTCTGCTGGCACCCAATGACGCCAAGCTAGCCATTCCTAGGATGGAGATAAACCATACGGGCATACCTAGACCACATGGACCCTACGTGACCCATCCACCAAGTGAGGCTCCAGTCACTATGTGGAGTCCTCGACACGAAGAGCCTTACGTAAACCCTTACATTTTGTATGACGAAGAGGGCAATGCAATCCTTATGGACTACCGACCAATACCAATGATTGTGCTAGGTAGAGGGAGAGGTAGAGGCTTAGGAGGGCAGACCCAAGAGCCAATCACATGTTGGACTTAAAGTCACTAAGGACATATCTCTTCTCACTTCCCTGAAAGGGAGCAAGAAAATTGAGACAAGGCTGATCACAGATGCGCTGAATGCAGAAACACACACCTCTTTGTTGATTGCCCTGGACATGAAAGCCATCCTCTAACTCAACAAATGAGCCATCAGTCCCATTGGGGTTGTTCGGTGTTGAGATACTCGATGGGGAGGCCACATCTATCCCATTACATGTCATGACCTATGCATAGACAAAGCAGGTTGGCATATCATTGCCAAGACCTAGCAATTTAGATGCAGCCTCAATCGAGAGGAGGAGCCGTAGGAGAAGGAGGAAGAAACCAAACGCAAAGGTCACGATGAAAATAGAGAGTGCCACAACGCTGCTTGCGGGAAAGAAAGTGACAGACGTAGAACCAGAAACGTCATCCCTAAGGACGACTAAGAAGGGAAGTGCGAAGGTTGGGGAGTACCCCAACCTAAAGCGCCAGCTCGAAGCCATCGAAAGGTGAAGGAGTAGGTGAAAGAAGCCTAGGAACACCTAAAAGACACCCAGCCCATATTGGAGGACAAGATCAATGATCTCTCAAGCATAAGCACGACGGTGTCACCTCCATGACCAAAATCGAGAGATGCAATTGCACCACAAGCAGTGTTGTATAAACAAAGCCTAAACACTACAAGCCATTGAATCAGCCAAGGCCATTGGCCAGGAAGAAGCGCAGGGAGACAGGAGAGCGGCAAGTAGCTAGCAATCTCGTCACCTCGCTGATAACCACCCATGTGACACTAAGCCTAGGAGATTTGCTTAGGCAGTATCTACAGTTGTGGTAAGAGTTGAAACAATGGGTTGAAGGAACAATGAGGCAAGGTGCCGCCGACCTACACGAATATGACATGGAAACACAAATATTGAGTCCGATGCTGCACCCAATACCAAAATCCTTGCACGTCAATGCTTTCTACGAGGACACTGAAATGCATGCTAAATTGCCGGTCTTTGCTCTAGGCAATGCCACAAGGAAAGGAATTGTAGACATGGGAGCAGGAGTTAGTGTGCTGAGCCGTGTAGTGCTCCAAACCTGGGGTAACTTGCCAGTTGAGATGGCCAGGTTTAATGTCACTCTGGCTAGTGGAACAAAAGTGAAGCCATTCGGTGTATTAAAGAATTAGCCAGTAAAAATCGCAAGAGTCCAATTTTATAGTCATGAAGGTAGAAGTGGACTATGATATCCTGCTAGGCCAACCTGGATACGGAATGCGAGAGTCATAGAAGACTGGAGCAACAATTTAATCTTCCTAGGCAATCGAACGACAGCCATAAGAGTAGAGATGGACACCTGGAAGACCACGACAGTCGACCTAGACACCATCTTCTCTATGCTGAAGGGTGACAGTCAGAATAGGAAATCTCCCTTGCCCTAAGGATGAGCGAGACTGAATGCATGTCCTTACTACAATCGATCTACCATCTTGAACAATGAGGAATATGAGCAAGCTATTAAAGCAATTAGCAATACCTGAGAAGAGCCCTCGATGGCAATCCGCATGATGGCTAGGAGCATGCTAAGAGGACCCAACCCGGTCATATTCCAAGTAGTACCGAACAACATATGCGAGCTTTCCATGAGATCTTAGAACACCTGACCAACAAGTTAGCTGGCAACCTGTCAACAACCCTTAAAACCACTCAAAGATCTCTTAAACAAACCTAGGTGGTGATGGACCAAACTTCACGACTTAAAGTTGGGGTACAATTGGGCCTTAGTCTCCAACGAGAGGGATGAGACATGTCAAGACCTAGGAGATAATGAGCAATCAGGTGAAGATGGCTCTAACAACGAATATGAGGATGGTTGTTCTTGTAGTGACAAGAGTGAAGGAAAAATTGACATGATAGAATATGACACTGAAGGACGAGTGATAGAGCAAATACGAGCAGACTCCAAACCACACAAGGAAAATGCCATTAGAATCAAAAGAGGAGTCATGTGCATGGATTGTGAGCACACCTGGTTGGAGCACATAGGTACAATAGACTTTGAGCAAGCAGGCCTAGCCCAACCAAGTGCCATGTCATTTGCTTTAGGATGGATTCACCATCTAAACTACGACCACATGGAGAGACTCCCTCTTCTAGCAAAGATGGAGAGTTTGATTTCGAATCAGAATTAAGCTCAAATAGTGATCCTGAATTACCTCGACCTCCTAAGACTAGATCACCAAAGGGGACTTACCTCTCCACATCAGACGTTGAAGGTTAAAGGAGGAAAGAAGGAAACATGCTAAGGATGTATAGGCAAAGGAGTAAAGAACACCGCAAGACCTACCAAGAAGATTCACCAAGTTCAAGAAAGGCGACATGGTAGTGATCTTGCTAGGAGCCAAACAGCATGGGCAAGCAAGAAAGCTAATAGAAGGACCCACTAAGGTCAAGGAGGTCAATTTGACCAATGAAGGGGAGACACCCCAACCTGTCTTTACAGTGACTTGGTTGAGAAAGAGGAAGCAAGTCTCATTGCTCTCTTGCGAGAGTATGTAGACGTGTTTGCTTGGTCCCTTGATGAGTTAAACAGGGTGGATCCAAGTGTAGTGACTCACAACATACCCATGACACCCGATGCAACATTGGTCAAACAACGACCATATATAATGAATCCCAAGCATGCTCACACAATAAAAAAAGAGATTGATAAGTTGTTGAGAGCAAGTCTCATTTACAAGATTGAGAACATAGACTAGGTCTCACCCATAGTGATCGTGCTGAAGAAGAACAAAAAAGATAAGAGTGTGTGTCAACTACAAAAAGGTAAACATTGCTATGAGGAGAGATAATTATTCATTGCTGTATACCAGAGCACATGCTCGAGAGAGTGGCTGGTAAAGAGGCCTACAGTTTCCTGGATAGCTTCTCGGGGTATAAACAGATGCAAGTGCACCCTGACAATAGGCACAAGACTGCCTCTGCCACTGAGTGGGGAGTCTTTGCCTACATAGTCATGCCCTTCACCTGTGTGTTCATTCCACTCGGAAGGAACACTTAGATAAACTCCAAGCTATCTTTGAATGGTGTCGATTATATCGTCTCTCGTTGAACCCCTTAAAGTGCTAGTTCTGGGTGAAGCACGAATGCATCCTAGGGCACATGGTGTCGAAGAATGGTATTGCATCTAACTTCTCAAAAGCCAGGGTTATCGTCGATCTTTCACCACCAACTGATGTCAGGGAGTTCAATGCTTTCTAGACCATATAGGGTATTATTGGCAATTTGTGTTGAACTATGCATTAATTGCTAGACCTCTATACAAGCTGTTAATTATATTCGAGTGGACTGAGGAATGCAATGCGTGTATGAGTAGTTGAAAAAGGCTCCAACTATTGCATTGATTCTACGAGCCCCAAAGTGGACAATCACTTTTCATGTTCACATTGACGCGTCTAAGTTCACTGTGGGAGCAGTGTTGTGCTAGCCTGGTGAACACAAGTTAGACTATCCTATGAGCTTTGCTAGCAAACAGCTCATAGATATGGAAATGAATTATTCAACAATGGAGAGAGAAGGTTTAGCCATGGCGTTTGCTATAAAGAAGTTTTAGCATTATCTATTGGCTACGCCTTTTTACCTTTTTTGTTGACCATCAAGCTCTTGCTCTACCTTGTTAATAAACCGTGCGCTACAAGACGCATAGCTCAATGGTTACTTCTGCTTTTAGAATTTGACTTCTTTGTGGTCATGTGTAAAGGAAAGCAGCATTATATGGCTGACCATATGTCTTGCATCCCCACAAGAGAAGCGACTGGACAAGGCATTGCAGACGAACTACCTAATGCCCATCTATTCAGCCTATCCAGTGTAAAATTTTATTCAGAGCAGATTTGATGCCTTATTGGAGGGCAGATGACAAACGACCAATAGAAAAAGCCTGACTTAAGCGTCTCGTTCTCAAAATCCAACAGTATCAGTTGATAGCAGGCCAACTCTATCATCTAGGGCAAGACGGATTGCTATGTAGATGTGTGTGCAAGCATGAAATGCACAACACGTTGACAGAGGCACACGGTGGAATAGCAAGAGGGCATTTCAGCGGAGACACAATAGCCTGCAAGGTGCTGCGGTCTCAATTATGATAGCCTACTCTTTTCTGAGATGCAACACGATTCATAAAGCACTGTGATGAGTGCTAAAGGACCAAGGTACTAGTTCACAAGGACAAAATGGAGTTGAGTCCAATCATTGCAAGGCAACAATTTGAGAAGTGGGGAATCAAATTTATTGGGCCAATCAGTCCTATAGCACAATAACCACAAGTGAAGTACATCATTGTTGCCATAGACTATCTCACGAAGTGGGCAGAAGCATGAGCTACAAGAAAGAACGATGCTAGGACTACTGCCAAGTTCCTTTGGGAGCACGTAATCTCAAGATCTGGTTGTCCCATCAAACTTGTTAGTGACCAAGGCATGCACTTTATCCAATGAAGTGATTGCTCATCTCTTATCTAACTTTTTAATCATCCATAAAAAATCCTCACCATACTATCCTTAGGCTAATGTCTAGGCTGAGTCTACGAATAAGATACTAGTAAACATCCTGACCAAGGTAGTCTCTACTTCACGCAGCGATTGGGATAACAAAATCATGGCAGCCTTATGGGCCTATCGCACAGCCTATAAAATGGCTATGGGACATACCCCCTTTAGGTTAACCTACGGGACTGAAGCAATTCTACTTGTAGAGTTCTTCATTCCTAGCCTGAGAATCGCTCAGCAAGAAAGATGGGATGGCAAGGAGGCATGGACAGAGCTTCTACTTGAGCTAGAATGCCTATCAAAAACTTGACTTCTAGCCACCCACGTGCTAATATGAAAGAAGGAAAGACACAAAAGCTGGTTTGACAAGCATGTTAAGCAACGAGAATTCGAATTGGGGGACTTAGTGCTCTTGTACTTTTTCAAGGGTCATAAACAAAAGATGAAGTTTAGAGGGCTAGGGCCTTTCAAGGTCCATGTCGTCATAGCAGAACCGGTAACGTGGAACTCGATACCCTGGAAGGAGAGGGCATAGGCTTCTTCAATGGCAGTCACTTCGAGAAGTATTACCCTTTCACGCACCCATTACATGAGCCTCCAATGCTGGAGTCCCCTGTCAATGTATGAGTGGCCACTATCACGGAGATTGATGATGAGGATGAGGAAGTAGTAGAACCAACCTACTGAAGCATGATGGTCACTGCCAAGCAAACACACACCTTCAGTGCATTGATCGATGAGGGAGCTGACTTTAATATCTTAACTCACGATCACTGGACTCACATTGGTAGAAGACCACAGTTGTAGCCCACCAATGCCAAACTCAGCCCATATGGGGGTCGATCATATGCACTCTTGGAAAAAATGCAAGGTTGTAAACTCTATCAAGTTTGAAAACATACCAATGATCTTGTATGTGTTGCCGAACTTCAAAGATGTAGATACGAAATCGCTGTTAGGATGCACATTTAAAAAGCAAGCTCATTGCAATGTCGACTACTACGAGTCCCAACGTATCCACATCGTCATAGGCAATGTATGTATAGTCATCGCTTTCAACAAGGGTTGTGCGAGTCCTTCAAAGTCCACAAAGCCATTGGTAAATAAATCCACTACCAAGTCTAAGAGGGGGGGGTCGTGACTCGTCACCACCCACCAAACCTAAAGATCTGTACACCGTTGAAGCCAAAACTAAGACCCCTGAACCAAGGCTTCAATGGGAACCTAAACATCAAGGCCCACCCCCTAGGAGCACACATCCTCGGCCCCACAAGGCTAAGAACCCACACTCCAAGCCTAAGAGGGCAAGACGAAATCATAGTCATTGACATACGATCAAGCTGTGATGGGTTCCCAAGGCCTTATTGCAAGCGCAAGGCTGCTCTGAGAATAAGACCTGGATCTGGGTACCTAGAGCCAAAACAACCAAAGACCCTACCCAAACACTGCCCTCAAGCTTGACCACACAACACATTAGGACATATTAGACACTCAGGCCACAAAAGACTCAGGATGCTAAATCCATAGAATCTTTGAAGCCCAACCCCGTAAAATCTAAAGCAATCTATAGGCCTAAATGGCAGCCCACTACTAACAATGTCTCAATCAGGATCTATTAGTGCTCCTCAAACCTTAGAAGCACCCTTAGCATCCGCAGTCCAATAGCCTATTGAACAAGAGGCCAAGCCACAACTGTAAAAGCAACTAGAGCCACCACAATTAGCTATTGAACTCTCTAGTTTAGTCAAAGCCCTAGCCGTTGCAGGCCTTAGACCCTCTTATGAATGAAGATCAATTCTAACCTTGGCCGTGAACTTCGTTGAGAATACGGGGGATGACTTGGTTGCTTGCCTTGGATGCTACCTTTATGACACTCGCTAAAAGCTACAATTTAGGTCTTTTGGATGAGCCTATAGTGATAGAAGTGCGTGCACTCCCTTGTTCTTGGAAAGAATCAAAATTCATATTCATTAAGGCTTTTGAAGCAACGAATGGGCTAATTGCCAACTGAGATCTCCAAAGAACACACATGAAACCAATGCCTCATCATGCCTTATCACAAGAGCACTGTCCTTGCCATAGATAGAGAAATAGAGGAGTTAAAATAGCTCGCTAGCATAGACTCCTCTTTCTTGAGGAAATGGTATGCTCTCTGACTTCAATGGGAGCTAGAGGGCTACCAAATCATGACTAATGCTGAGCAATGACGTGCTATCAAAACCTTGGAGCATTACCCCACTTACGTACCTCCAACCTCCTATAAGGTGTTGACCAACATCCGTAATCGACCTCTAGAAGAGCACCTCCTGACCCACTCGTATCTAGATCAAATTTTAACCGAGGAGGAGTTACACATCGCAAGCCGAGTAAACTCCGGTGACTCCCTCACAAATGTTCTTACCTACATCGCTCAAGTTGCCATTCGCCCATTTGACATGGACCATTATGCTCGATTACAATACAATTTGAATTTCTATACTTCGTTCATGAGGAAGTAAAGGCCCCAAACACAAGTACCGAAGGCCCTTGACCTCTCGAACTCTAAATCCTGGGAAGGATCCTTCTCATTCCCAAGGGGGGATGGGGAAAGGTGATGCAAGGTGAAATCAACATGTAGAATGAAGAGGTGAAGTCAAACATGTAAGGGAAAATGAAACACACAAGGAAAAATTAAAGTCTCAATCAATGCCGAAATAGATGAAAATCAACTCTTGATTAAGGAAGAGTGTCGTAAAATTGTGGGAAATGAATAGAACTGCTCGAAGGAAAATTTTATTCTTATGCTTAAGCATGTCTTCTTTCCATAAAAGCATGATCAACTCTTGTTTATTTTTCAGCAAGAAAGTGCCTTAAAAACGCTAATGGTGAGCCATGATATATGATAGGAACCTAAAATGGCAGGGCAAGATAAAGGTAGCAAGGTTCCATTCACGGAGGAACAGTAAGCAAGGTATGGCTAGACGGTGGAAATAAGGGGATACAACCAGTTCACATTCAAACACGCCATGAACCTAGAAGATGCCATCATGGAAGAGCCGCCCATAAAATAACTCGTGGTGCACCCTACAAAAGTACATAGAGAAGGTCGACTACAACAAGTGTATAGAATTTCTGAGGAGCTTCAATGCCAAAAGGAATTGTGGCACGGTGACAATCAAGAAAGGGGAAGAAGCCCACTAAGTGGAGGTGGAATTGAGCCCTACAGTGGTGGAGAAAGCCCTGGGTTGACCAGTAGAGGATGACAGAGAGACGCCCAAAGAGGGACGTGTATAGCATGCTGGGGATGAACAAGGCTGCCGTACTATGCACACTGGATGGGATAAGCCTAGCGGACATCCCAAATCCCGAGATCAAGCTACAAGCAAAGATGGTTCATGCTCTCTTTTCCAGTCAAATGTACAATGCCCTTATGAATAGCATCGGGGTGTCACTTTTGGAAAGCATTGCAGTTGGATCTTGAGATGAGGTAGATTGGAATGCCTTCATGCGAAAAACTATTGAAAGCTTAGTGAAAGCTTTGACCACGGGCACAATAGCAATAGGAGGGGAATCCCTGGCCTCCACAAGCAAGATTAGCTCGAAAGAAGTCCTCCTCCAAGGCATCTACCATTAGGTTTAGTGGAATCGTGATGGCCATCATTTAGGAGGCCTTGAAGGACATAGAAGGAGGTGAAGAGGGAGTAGGGAAAACCCCTTACCGATTGCATCACACGAACATGCATCGTTTAGTGAAAGGACTATAAGTGATAGATAAGAGCAGGAGACACAATCCTGCCAAGGAGAGCCAAAGGTGTCGAAGAAGCGAACCCCATCGAAGCTACAAAAAGAGACAAAAGAAATAATGATAAGGGAGGAACGGGCAGAGTTGAGGAGGGCCCAAAAAAAGTCCAAGAGGGCCGAAGATGACAAAAAGATAAAAGCAGAGTAAGAGGTAGAAGAGTTGAGAAGAAAGGAAGATGAGGACATAGCTGAGGCCATACATAGGTCAGTGGAGGAGACCTTGGGTATGGAAGGACCAACCACCATGAGCCCCCGAGGGGAAGAAGAGCTGAGCAGTAGTGCCAAGGCCTTAGAAATCAAAGCAGTCCCAATAGTAATGGGAAAGGGTAAGGCCTTAGTGCACCCCTTCCCCCCAATCTTCACGTCCCACTCTTTGACCACCTCGACTGCCCAAGGAACTCCAACCGTCAACATGGACATGAGCAAGTTAATGTCCATGACATAGTTTTTGGTGACAAAGATGCAGGAGATAGCTCCAAATTTGTAAGTAGGGCCCCCCCTTGCAGGAGCCAAAAGACTGGCCATAGTCGATGATGCTGAATCAAGGCAAGATCCCGAGAGGCAGAAGCTAGAGACCTCCATGACTACATCGCCTACAATGCATGCTACCACAACATACGATGATTATGTCAAAGAGCTGCTAGCACAGCTAGAGAATGCCAAGGAGGAGAGGGGAGCGGCAACAATAATCGAGCTGGAGATCGAAAGAGAAGCCTCAGCTACACTCATGTTGAAAGCAACCTGCCAAGCAGCAAAGCATCAAATGAGAAGTCCGAGAGCTGAAAGAGCAGCTCGAAGCAAGAAAGGAGAAGGAGAGTGGGAAACGAAGTGGGTTGAGGAGAAACAAAGCCGCATAAGCCTACAATAGCTCAACGAGGAACTAGCAGAGTTGAGTGAAGAGCTGCAATGGAATATGAACAATATCTTGGAGGCTACGAAAGAGCTAGAGATCGCAACAGAGGAGAGGGCACGAAGATACCAAAAGGGAATAGAAGACTTGAAAAAATAGACTCCCCTATAGTTGGAGGAGCAAGGTAGACTAGAAAGGGAGATCTAACACTTGGAGAAAGAGAGGGAAGACGCCATCGAGAAAGCAACCCAAAGGCCATGCAGGAGGAGCTTTAAAATCTGAAATAGGAGGTGGAGGAGATAAAAGCCGTGGCCAAATCTGAAAGACAACGGTAGGAAGGAAACCAAGACACCCACGCATGAAGGAATGAAGATCTATCTAGGAGGCTATCGAAAACTTTCATGTAGCTCTCTATGGCACAACAAGCCCAGAGGATAGTCGAGGAGCAGTTGAACCACTGGAACAAGGGAAAAATACACATGCTAGATGTGTGGAATAAACATCATCAGGTGGTGATGATGCTGTCTCAAAGCATGGAGAAGGGCAAGGAGGAGTTGGAAGAGAGGGCCAAAAAAGTGGAAAGAGTACAATTTTGAGCAAGTGTGAGAACTTGCTAAGCACTTGACCATAGCGAAATGCAAGCGGGTGTTAGCAAAGGCCAAAGCCAAAGCCACAGAAGTAAGTTCAGAAGCGCAACAACAAGCCTTCTTGGGTGGCATAGTGCTCCATGTAACACAAGCAGAGGGCAAGGATTCCGTGGAGAGGACAAAAATGAAGCTAGAATTGACCACCATAGCCTTAAAGTACGGCTTGCATGAGTGAGCTCTCCCAACTGGCATCGGCCTAACAAGAAAACAACAATGCTAGTATTTGAGGCAAGCCGGTCTCTCCACATATGAGCTGAAGGAGCTAGGTTGCTTTGAAGAGCATGAGTTGCCACATCCAAGCTCAGACCCCACAAGAGCAACCTCCAGACGAAGGGCAAGATTTTGAGCAAGAGCTAGAAGAAGAGCAACATGCTCGGGAGCTTAGCCCACCACTACCAGATGAACCCCAAGAAGATCAGAAGGCAGCCAAGTACCAGAGCACGTCATTGGTGCTAGGAGAAGAAGATGGAAATTGATAGAGCAAGCATAACAGAGAACTAGAGCACAACCCCAACAACTTCCTGGAGAGCCCATGCCACAACGTGAGAATTGCCATCTTGTCAACTAGCACCAGGAGGTGAGCATTTGGGAGCAATGAGAACTCCAAGATCAGCCCTTTGAACTATCATTCCTCTACCCACAGGGCCCTAGACCGAGTCCTACTAGTGGAAGTAGTGGACAAAATAATTCAAATGGCCGACAACTTGGTAGATTGATGGGTCATGGAGTGGAGCATAGTGATCACTCGATGGAGGCGGGAAGCTCCAGACTATTGGCAGGGACAAGGTGTACCGGATCCCCAAGAAAGTCTAAGGCCTTGAAGCACAACCCAAGTGGCGAAGGAGGATCTGGGACATGACCCTTGATGCATGGATGGCATTCTACGGCACACTCCTTGAAGAAAGGAACGATCCTATCTACATGCCCTACCCTGACAGGCATGGAGTGGACTACAATAGGGAGGAAAATGGTAGGTAAGACTTCCCCACAATTTACAATGCCAATGCAGAGGATCCCGATAAGTGACCTTCAAGGTAGGAGACCTTTGTCCTTCAATCACATGCTTCCTCGAGGATTTCTTATCTTGTATAGACCCCGCTTTTATCACAACTTGTAATTATCTTAGGACCATTAGGCTTCTACTAAAGCAATCGCCAGCTGTCTAGGAGGCCCACCTACCTCCACTCTTTTTTTATCTCAACCTAGGAATAGATAGTTGTGCCATGGCCTGCCGATGAGGGCTATGTTGTTACCCTCTTTTTGTATGAAGATGCTTGAAGACATGAACGATAGCCAGTTTACCAAGTGTGGACACCCCTTTTTATCAACCATACCTCTAAACATCAGGGCTAATCTCAAGAGCTACATGCGAAGCTGTGCCTTTGAGCAAATCCCTTAGGCCACCCCTTGATGCATCATCAGAAGAAGACCGGGGTACAGCCTAGGAGTGCCATCGTATCTAGAGAGAGAGAGAGAGAGAGAGAGAGAGAGAGAGAGAGAGAGAGAGAGAGAGAGGAAGAGAGGCAGAGGAAGAGGAAGAGGAAGAAGAAGAAGAAGAAGAAGAAGAAGAAGAAGAAGAAGAAGAAGAAGAAGAAGAAGAAAAAGAAAGAAAGAAAGAAAGAAAGAAAGAAAGAAAGAAAGAAAGAAAAGAAAGAAAATAAAATAAAAAGAAAATGAATGAGGACGAGAAAGAAAGAAAGAAGGAAAAAAAAAAGTAAAGATGAGAATCAAAGAAATCACGACGGGCAGTTCACCCCACATAGGCCACACTCACTGCACCTAGGGGTTCTTAAGTTAGGTGCGACCAGTGGCTTTAGTCGGTCCGTGCCATCCCTAACCCCCTAGCCTCATTTTGATTCCCCACTTCACACTTAGGGCACATCAAGGGCAGGACATATCTAGGGAGATAACACTCATAGACATGTCACCTCAAGCTATACGCACTGCACCTCCCTTATGCACAAACTGGGTCCTCAAGTGGGGAAAAACACCCAGGATTGCTTGTGGTTCGCAACCCAACTCCCAGTTCCACTAGCACAAGCAAATGCACCACACGGCAAAGCAGACACACCCCCAGGTAGTGCACATTCTTTTCTTTTCAGGTACAAATAAGGCTCCAACCCCCAACGTCGGAGGCCCCATCATCCATGCAATGCACTCCCGGCCTCCACCACCTTAACTGGTTGAACAACTTCTTTCCAAGACCGATTCCCACGAGACCCCATCATGATTGACTCACACGACTACCCTTTTGAATCATCGAAACTTCACCAACTCGAAACCGCAAGTGTCCTAGAACTAGCACATGCCTAGGAGGAATGCCATCTTATATAACATGTCACCATGCATATGAAACACAATAGATACAAACCAAGGCAGCCCAATCAAAAAGTGAATGAAGAAGTTCATTTGGAACAGTGCAAGACAAGGCAAGCTCATAAAAAGAGGGAGCTCCATATACTTAATGAGGTTCTCTTAAGGATGCGGGAGGCCCTGTTAAGGATGAAGGATGCTCTTTCAAGGATGATGGTAAAAGCATCGAATATTCTAGCAAGGCACTCTCAAGAATGAAGGAGAATCTTTGAAGGCCCTCACAAGAAAAGTGCAAGGTGCAATGTAATTCATTTTATGAGGAATACAGGTTTTCTCTTGTGTGAATGGTGAACTCTGAATAGACATAGGTGAAGAGATAACGCAGCTTGAAGGGAATGGGGGAAAACCAAGTTCCATTAATGTCATTGGAGCCTTGACCGGTGAGAAGGGAAATCCGTCCAACACCATATTCAAGTGATAGATCCACTCTAGGTCAATGTCAAGGAAGGACATGCACCAACTATATCTTCAATTTCAAGATCGGTCCACCCAACACCATCCCCCACAAGGGCTTATATAAAAACTCAAAAAAACCATCTGGCTACACCTATCCCACCTTCCAACTACTACCCATTAGTGCCATGGGACTGGCACTAAACTAGGAGGGGGATAATGTTAATCTCAGCACAAAAAGAAAGCAAAAAAAGTGGAAAAGCTCAAGCTAAGTCAAAGACAAAAGTGCATTCTTAAATGCAAGGCGCCCCTAAAACTTTTTGTAAAAGAGTGCCAGGATTCCTCCTGTGCAAATTGTAAAGGTAGATAGGCGATGGAAAGGAAGCTAAGAAGATAGGAGGACTATGGGAAAGAGGGCCTAGCATCGGCCATGTAAAAAAGGGGATGACTGCCGATCACGGTGGTGAAGCCTTCCATCATCTCCTCTCTTCTTCTACTCTTCTCTTCCCTTCTCTTGTCTCACTTGTGGCTATGGAGGATGGAGCTTGGAGGTGGAGGCTTGAGGTTGCTTGAGTTTGCATCATGAATTGTGGAGCTATTAGTGTGCTTGAGGGAAGAGGGTACTCAATGGGGCATCAAGGTAAGCTCATTACACTCATAGAGAGCGATAGTGCATCAGCTACGTGAGAGGTAGCCATTAGTGCTCGCTTGAAACGCTTGAAGGAATAAGCGATCCATGGGTCTTGGCGGTTGAGCGTGAGTGCCCATTACATCAATGTTTGTTAAGGATACTACTATATTAAATGCAATCAGTTACAACTAGAAGTGGTTACCAAGTTGTTTGTTTGCACATTGAAATATTGGAAATTGGATTAATAATTGGTTGCTTGGGTTTGTCCTTTTCATCTAGCACTGAAACCCACTACAACTCATCAACACTTAACTCATCAAATCCCAGCTCATCCATACATAACTCAACTTGTCAATTGTTAAAGACACATTAGATAAGCTAGTAGACTAGACCATAGTTACTAAATGTTTGAAAGAAGATATATAGTGGGAGATGGATGACATAAGGAGACTATTGCAAATGCAAGTGTTGTTGGATCATCTAATGACTTAGTAGCTAGTTTAATACAACATAGACTATTAGATAATTTGTATGTCCTCCACATAGGGGCACACATGGACAACTCATTGTTGGTGGGACTTGGTGTTAAGTTTGGTTCTAGAGACAAAGCAAATTTACCTTGGCTACCAAGAAAATAGAAAACCATAGAGCAAAGGATGACCCTTACAATTTCATATAGCAATTTGAGCAAGTGTATGAGATACACAACCTCACCAACTACAACAAGAAAGATAAGGAATTTGGACTTTACTTGAGTGGCAAAAGAAGAACATGGTTTATAAGATTGGATGCAGATGAGAACGTGTGCTTATCTAATCTTAGGTACTTGTTTGTCATGTCACTTATAGAAGCCAAATATGGGAACAATCTCATCATCATATAGCTTATGAACTTGTAGCAACAAGAGCTTGAAAGGATAAATGCTAAGGCTATCACAAAGGTATTTGTTAAGGGAATTAGAAGTAGTGTTGAGTTAGTGTAGCTTAGGACCTCCTCACAATATTTAGACAACACCAAGCCAAACTAGTTACACTCATTGATACCTTACAATAACCATGGCCATATCAACAGGACATTCAATGTGTGCATTGTCAAGGAAGCCTCCTATCTGAGTGTTCTAGACCTCCTCAAGTTTATACAAACTATGGATATATTGGACACAATGCAACTTCCTAGCAAGCACCTAAATACTTTCCCTATGCAACCCTTTCAACAAAAATCCATATCCATAATAGAATAGAGTGCAATACTACCTTAGGCCTCTACAAATAGCACTACCAACTCCCATTAGATAAAAACCAGTAGCACAAAGAGTTTAGATTAATCTCTCTCACATACCTTGACCCCTAGCCCCATTAGTTACTCATTCTCCAAGTGATGCTCCCACCCACTATAAAGACAAGTTGACCAAAGAAGAGGAACACTCAAGACCATATGTAGCCTATGACAAGGAGGGTAAAGCTATTGCCGTGGATGATTGACCCATACCGATCATGGTGTTAGGGTGAGGACAAGGAAGATTCCTAATGCAATTCAAAGACCCCATTGAATGTTGGAATTGTAACAACAGGGATGCATATCCTTGAGATATCCATAAAAAACAAAACCCCTTATCAACGATGCCCCAAATGTGAGAAAACATATATGTATCATGATTGTCCTAGACAAAAAGCCAACAGGAGTAAGTCCATTCTCCCACAAGTGCCCACCATGCTCTCATGCTCTTTGGAATAAATATGATCCACAACAAGGACACGATACCGATATCTATCAATGCTATCACAAGATCTCTAAGAAAAAGAATTGGTGTCAATATCCCAAGACCATCCACTGTAATGAATTTGTCATAGGAAAGAATAATGCAAAGAAGAAGAAAAAGAGAGTAGCTAAGAAACTCACATTGCAAAGTGAAGGGATTACCATTGAATCGACAAAGGTTGTGTCTTAGTGCTAAGAGTGCAATTATTGCTTTGCAAGAAGGTTATGACCTTAAAAGAAAAATAGCACCCTAACATAGAAGAGGAATTATTAACATGGGTGCAATATTTAGTATAGTCAACTAGTTAGTGCTTGAAGCATGGGGAAATCCACCCATTGAGAGTATGCATTTCAACCTTACATTGGTTAATGGCTACAAGGTCTAGTTGTTAGAGTATTGAAAGAGTAGCTTACCAAGATTACATGAATTCACTTCATGATACATTTTGTAGTTATGAATGAAGTAGATTACAACTTACTTTTAGGCCTCCCTTGGATGCGAAACGCTCAATCATTGAGCACTAGGATAATGGACTGGTCTTCTTGGGAAACTAACTAGTGGTAGTAATAATGGAGTTGGAAAGTTAGAAAACCATGTGTGTAGACATTGATGCCATATCCAATGTGCTTTGAGAAATGAAAATTGTGCTAGCATTGTGAATTCCATTTAAAAATATACTCCTTGCTCTAATGATGAGTAGGATTGGATGCACATTCTTTTTACACTTGAGCTACCCTTTATTACTCTTTGTAGAGGCATAGGAATATAGAAAAGCAAGTGAATCATTGAGTCTTGAAATGAAAGAAAAGCTCACCACACCTAATTGAACCTAACACGATAGAATTGGTGATAGCTACTATGTGGATGATGGACCCAAGACCATCCCAACCTAATATCATGGGGTTAAATGCCCTTACCAACCATTGGGATTTAAGAAAGCTCCTCACCCAATGGCGATGGTGTCTCAAGGACAAACGTTATTTAAAGAATTACTTCAACAAGGAGAATGGAAGTGGATAAGGCTGCATCAAACATTATTTGATTATCATGCCAAGTTGGTTGAACCACTAATGAAGCTTGACAAGCTTGAGAAGTAAAAAGTTAGTGATCCTAAAAAACACTTTGCAAATGAGGAGAGCGAAAAAGAGAAAGATGATGAATCTTGAGAATATGACTTGAATGGTGAAACCATAGAGAAAATTGCAACAGATCCTAAACATAAATAGGTAAATAGATTGCTTATGGATGTAGGAGTCATAAGAGTAAAGTTAGAGGTGGAATGGCTAAAGTATTTGGAGGTCCTTGATCACAAGCAAATAGTATTTTAGTTATGTCACCTCATTTAGTCTCTTGATATCCTTAAAGTCGAAGAAGTGCAAAATGGGGACCAAAACCCACTTCAAGAATCAGTCATGACGAGCTCAAAGCCAGACGATTGTATGGATTTTGACAAAGAGATTCTATATGGCAACTCCATCCAAGCAATTGTGCATAAAATTGCCAATGTCTTTAAGGCGGAGAAAGTTGAAGGAAACTTGGAAGCTTAAAACTTTAACAAAGGTAACTAGAAAAAGCCATAAAATCTCCTAAAAAGATTCACTCAATATAAGAAGGGGGGGTGTGTGCTCATTCTATTGGGAGTTGAGTAAGAAAGAAGGTCCAATGAATTGATTGAGATAGTGGGAAAGGTCAAGCAAGTGAATCTTGTTGAGGAAGGAGGCCAAACACACTCTAATGTTCTTTTAGAAAGAGATGAGAGTAACCTCATTACACTCCTTAAGGAATTCCATATTTGCATGAAATTGCACTAATCTCAAGGGATTACTACCACATGTACTCATCCACATGATACTAGCAAACCCACAAGTCAAGCCCACTAAGAAAAGACCGTACCCAATGAACCCTACATATGCACATCCTATATGAGAAGAACTAGAAAAGCTTGTCAAGGTAGGGTTCATTGACGAGATAAAACATAAAGATTGAGTGTCACCGAATTTTGTAACACTCTCCCATGAGTTGAAGGCTCTGAATCGAATAGAGGCTCTAGCCTTGACCCAATTCATTGACTGGTTGGGAAGCAGTGTTTTTTTAAGGAAACCAATGATACATTATCATCATTGGCAAATTTATTAGGATTGCACTCAAGAAAAATGGAAAGATTTGAGTATGCATAATGATAAAAAAGTGAATGAAACTAAAAAGAGGGACCATTATGCATTGCCCTACACTGAACATATGATTGAGCCCATGATAGACAAGGAGGCTAATAGCTTCTTCAATTGTTTTTCAGGATACAATCAAGTGTAAGTTCACCCTGATGATGGGCACAAACTACCTTTGCCATTGAATGGGGATGTTCACATATATTGTCATGCCCTTTGGGTGGACAAATGCACCTACAACCTTCCAATGCATAATGTGCATCTTAAAGGACATGTTTCACAAGAACCTTGAAGCCTAAGACTTGTGATAGCAACACATCCTCAAGTCATCTAGGTATATAGATCCATACCCACTCAAAGCGTGACTACCAAGGTATCAATATCTTATGAACCTAAAAAGGATGTGCCCCAACACAAATAGTCAAAGAAACACCAACTTTGGAACCTACACATGCGAAAATAGAAAACACGATCGTAGCTTGTAGTACACAACCTAACTACTCTAGGAGACTATAACATTGGGGAAACAAGTAATTATTGCTATAGTGGCTTTGATGAGTGTTACAAGGCCACAACCACTAGTAGGGATAAAGGCACGTTACACTTGTCAATCAATCTACCAAATGGCTACAAAACATGCCAAAAAATTTAATATTCCAATTGTTGACTATTTTACTCAAATTGAGACCACATTTATGATAGTCACTTGAGCATATGCAATGATAGATTTGGGAATTGCAGATGAACAAATAATAGAGCTTGGAAGATTACTTAGGAGGATAACAAACATATATTTTCAAAAAGTAAGCAATTCAAAAAGATATATTAATGATGCTTCTAGAGAAGATTGCTAAAGCCATGCACCTTCAATTGGACCATATTCTCAAGAAAGTCATAGATTGAATTTTGAAAAAAATTAAAGTCAAAGTATCTGTTTCTCAAGGCTTGCTACAATCAATAGCTCCATATGCCTACTATGATGATAGTCAATTAATGACTAGCATAGAATAGCAATGTGTTATAAAGAGCTTGCATCCAACTCACAACACTGCAATTTGGCTTTATGCAATTCTCATTATTCATAATCCACCATATCCCTCTATACTAGAGCAATATCCCTTGTTAATTTAAGTCCTTCTAGAAGAAGAACTTCAAATGGCAAGTAGACTTGAAGACCCCAAAATGTTAATGGACATAGTTACTTATCTTTGCGAGCTTCCATGTCAATCATTTGACTTGGATGTACTTGTTGAGATCCAATATACTCCAAATTTTTTCAACTGGTGGCTTCCTCAAACAATCAAATAAAAAACCATTTCTTAATAAACGACACCTTTTGTGCATGCAACATAAAGCTTGTTTATTTCCCAAAAAAACTAAACAAATTTCAACAAAACCAAGAACTAACACACATAAAACTCAATGTGACATTACAGCTAGGTAGCTATCTATTGCCATTGCTTGGGGTAGGGGGACCAAGAAACCAAAAACCAAATGATAAAAGATTCAATTGTAGCAAATTTTTGCAAAAATGGAATTATTGTTGTTCAAATACATTACTTTTGTTCGTATAATTCTCATAACTTTTGTAAATATATGCAGATGGCTAGCAGGGTTTCTAATTCTACCTATACAAATAAGTGACTCTAGATTCACTACACTAATTAATGGCCTTAGGAACAAAGAGAAAATTACATTTACCATAGATCATTGCAACAAATATAACTTAAAATCCACCACATGTGGCCTAGGGGATCTCAAATTTTGGTTGATTAAAAACTATCTTAAGCTAGTTAATGATGACATGGCCAAGAGACTTGTCACTAGCTATGTAAAACTAGTTAATGATGTGGCCTAAGCTTTATGTGAAAGTGTGCAATGAACCATCTTGCTTGACCACATGCTTAACCTTTATTCATGATAATAAACCTAATTTTAAAGTGAGTGTGTTAGTTTACTGTGGGAGGGAAAAACAGATAATCAACAAAGTGACACTTACACCATAGATTGTAGACTTGGGATTAGGAATATAACATAAAGAAGGGAAGTATAAAGGATCCATAACAACTCTTATAGTTCTATCTTTCACTACATGTTCACTTACAACAAGCCTCACTCTTCCATATCAAGGATCCCAAAGTACCTCATGGAAGGTATACTCATAAAAGAGATTGTGACTAGAGATTTGAGCTATGTTTGGAGTAGAGGGAGTTCACGAGACCATCATTAAGGCCAAGAAAGTACTCACTCAAGATCCTGGTACGAGCTCCTCTAAGTTGAAGGGAATGGTTATCAGCTTTACGAGTGTACTCATTAGACTAATTAATGTAGGATTAGGACTCTCCACCAGAGCACCACCTACCATAGTAATTGTCACACCAATAGGGAAGGCCATCATTCTAGGAGACACTATGTAAGGATAGTCTCACTTAAGAGGATCTAGGAAACAAGCTAGAGGAAGAGAAAAGGAGCAAAGACAGGCTAGATGAAAAGAAAAGGAGCAAAGAGAACAAGCTAGGGAAAGAGAGTAAAAGGAAGAACACAGAAGAAGTTAAACTTCTAGCATAGAACAAAGAAGTTAAAAGGGGAACAAGAGGAGTAGAGAAAATAGCAAAAACAATTCATTTACCTCAAACTTTGATGAAGAAGAGACTCTCAAAGAAAGAGCAATTGCCTCTTGTTAACTCTCTCAATGGAGTAGGCACAAAAGGACAAAAACATCCATAAATGATGAGTAGTAAAGTTTTCCAATGTAAATGCTACAACATGTTGTAATTATTTATTCAATGAGAAAATTTGGGGTAGGGCTCACTCTCTGAAAATTGTAACTATTTTTTGAAGTTAAGTGAGTCTCACTGAATTTCCAAAATATATGCAATGTAAGACCAGTCAAGTGGCTACAGACTAGGTTAGATTCCCAAAAATGGCGAAAACCCTAGAGAAAATGTATAAAAGGGATGAAAGAGAATGAAAGAAGCTATTTATGTGAGTGTAGACTTGTAGTCTTTTTACTTTTGATTATCCTTTCTATTACAAGATGAGAGAGAGAGAGAGAGAGAGAGAGAGAGAGAGAGAGAGAGAGAGAGAGAGAGAGAGAGAGAGAGAGAGAGAGAGAGAGAGAGAGAGAGAGAGAGAGAGAGAGAGAGATGGAGACACTGACACATGATGAAGGGTAGCAGGCATGCTCCCTTCTCAGTTCATTCCATCAACACACAGTGTAAAAGTCAACTGTGTACCACACACATACACAAAGCAAGTAACCTAGTACTAACCATGGTTAAGTGAGTATGACTTAACCTTATTTAACTAAGGTAGGACTATGAGCTTGAATCTCGACACTCCCCCTCAAGCTCAAGTGGGGTACTTCACTCCAAGTAGCTCTCTGAAATGCACAAACTTATCTTTACCCAATGACTTGGTAAAGATATCTGCAACTTGGTCTTCTGTCCTCTCATGGACCAAATCAATGTCACCTACAATCACTTTTTCTCTGATAAAGGGATAGTGTACTTCAATGTGCTTAGTCTTAGCATGATAGACAGGATTATTGGCTAGGAGCACACTACTCATGTTATCACAATAAAGTGTGACATGCTTGACTTCCTGCATGCCCAGGTCATTAAGAAGCTTCATGAGCCATGCTACCTCACATGCAGCTAATGCAGTACCTCTATACTCTGTCTCAGTACTAGAGAGTGCAACTATAGGTTGCTTCTTACTACTCCAGCTGACCATACTACTACCAAGGGAAAATGCATACCCACTAGTAGATTTCATGTCATCCGTACTTCCTCCCTAGTCAACATCTGTATATCCTGTAAGCTCCAAATACTTACCATGCTTATAGAGTAGACCATAATCTGATGTAGCCTTCACATATCTCAAGATCCTCCTCATTGCATCCAAGTGAGGCTTCATAGGCTTCTGCATGAATTGGCTAATCAGTCCAATTGAATATCTAAGATCCGGTCTAGTAATGGTAAGGTAAATTAGGCTACCCACCATTTGTCTATACATAGTGACATTCTCAATCTCATGTCCAACATCTGCAAGTAGTTTAACATTTTGTTCCAATGGAGTGCTCAAAGACTTGCAATCCAACATACCATACTTAGTTAACATGTCTTGTGCATACTACTTTTGCAACAACCAAGTACCATGAGGTGTAGAGATAACCTCAATCCCAAGGAAATATATCAGTTCACCCAAATATTTGACTTGAAATTCAGCATGTAACATTTCCTTGATCTCTCCAATTCTTGTGACATCATCACCTATAATGGTCAAATCATCCACATAGATGACTAATATCATATAACCAGCCCTTGTCTTCTTTGTAAATAGGCTATGATCAGCCTTGCCCATAGTGAAACCAAGTTTCTGTAAGCATGCACTTATCTTAGCATTCCAAGCTCTAGGTGCTTGCTTCAGCCCATATAATGCTTTCTTCAATCTACATACACGTGTAGGAAAATCTGGATATACATAGCCCTCGGGCTGATCCATGTATACTTCCTCAACAAAATCACCATTGAGAAAAGCATTCTTCACATCCATCTGATACATACTCCATCCTTTAGATGCTGCCAAAGCAATCACTGTCCTCACGATTGCCATTTTAGCAATAGGCTGAATGTCTCCTCATAATCAAGACCATATTGTTTTGCATACCCTTTTGCCACAAGTCTTGCCTTGTATCTTTCCAATGTGCCATCTGATTTGCACTTCACTTTGTACACCCATTTGCAACCAATAGCCATTTTTCCTTCATGTAAATCAACCAAATCCCAAGTGTCATTTTCAACCAATGCTAAATATTCCTCATCCATTGCCTTACACCAATGATCATCCAAAATAGCTTCAGAAAACTTTGTGGGTTCCTTGAAGCTAGTGACTTTTGCCATATATGCATAGTGCCTCACTGTGTAACCACTGTATGTAAGCCTATCCACAGGCTTCTTGGCTCTTTCTAATCTCCTCAATTGAGGTGTAGTACGAGACTCTCCTCTCTCATGAGGTGGTATGTATCTATGTCTCACACCAAGAGTCACAACTAATGGAATACCAAACTCACTATCCAAGCTGTTAGTGCCAGGTGAATCATAACCACAAGTAAGTGGCCTTGTAACATCATCAAGTTTGCCTTTGACTTTATCCACATTTCTCCCCCTCACTGACATACCCATGTCAGTGGATAAAGATGCTGAAGTCCTCAATCTACCTGTCCAAGGACTAACTGATGTAGTAGCATCTTTAGAAGGCCCGGAAATTTTTACACTTTCATTTGTACCTCTATGTACATAAGTCTCCTGACAAACATCATCATCATTCAACATGGTGATCTTCTTCTCATGCCATGATTTCAGCTCATCAAATACCACATCTCTTGAGACCAATGTCTGATGAGTAGAAGGTTTGTAGCATTTGTATGCTTTTCTATCTTGTGCAAAAAAAGATGGCCTTTTCTACCTTTGGATCAAGCTTCTTCCTCTTTTCATCTGGAACATGTACATTTGCCAAGCATCCAAAGATCTTAAGATGGCTAATGTCCTTCTTTATCCCATAAAGCCTCTCATGAGGAGTCACCTAAGGTATACTTGCTGTTGGTGTACGATTCATGACATACATTGCAGTCATTATAGCCTCTGCCCAATATGCATTTGGTAGGCTTTTATCATTCAACATGGCTCTAGCCGATTCCATGATTACCTTGTTTTTCCTTTCTGTCACACCATTTTGTTGTGGTGTGTACCTACATGTCAATTTCCTTTTAATCCCATGAGCTGCCAAGAAGTGATCAAAGTCTTTAGAGACATATTCTCCACCACTATCAGATCTCAAGCATGAGATGTAGAAGGCCAATTCTTTCTCCACGTGTCTCTTGAAGTCCTGAAAAGCATCCATGCCATCACTCTTGTGCTTCAGCACATACAACCATGTGTACCTACTATAGTCATCTATGAATGACACATAGTAACGTGATTCCCCAAGAGATGCATTCTGTGAGGGTCCCCATACATCAGAATGTACAAGCTATAATGGTCTAGTAGTAGTGCTTACATGCCTCATAAATGGAAGCCTTGATTGCTTTTCAATTTGACACGACTGACATATATGTCCCAATTTCGCATGCTTGAACTTAGGGAGTCCAAGTACAACTTGCTTATGCTGCATATTCTTCAGATTTTGAACATTTACATGACCAATCCTTTTATGCCATATCTCAATATTCCTTATTACAGCATTGTCATGTGAGTACATAGGATCATTAAATGCTGGAATTTTCGTATCCAATGTAAACATCCTGTCATTTCTTTTGCCTTTAGTAATGAGTTTGCATCATTGACCATACTCTTCAATGTAGCATCCATCTCTATTGAATCTAACTTGTAGATTCTGTTCAGCCATTTGTCCTGCAGAAAGCAAGTTTTTGGTTTGGAGGGTACATCTAACACATCATAGAGACTCTTTTTCTTGTCACCATGCATCATCAAGAGAACAATACATGTATGCATAATGTCATGCTGCATATCATCCCCTGTGCAAACATATCCATGAGCACCTTCTACCAATGTGTCAAACCACTCTCCATGAGGATTCATGTGGTTAGATACCCCTGAGTATATATACCATACATCATCTGCTTGCCTTATGTAGGTAACCCTTTCGTCACATGTTGCATAGCAAACAACTTGTCATCCTCCTGCATACCACTGGAAGAAGCATAATTACCATGTTGCTTTCCTCTTGCTCTTTGAATATTCTGCTTCTTGTAGCAATCCTTGTCCCTATTGTTTTTAGACCCACTGGAACTTGTATTGAGTCCAAGTTTCACTTCTTTATGCAATAGAAGTGCTACAAGTTCATCAAAGTCAGGCTACTCTTGACACACTGAAATGGAAGTATCAAACTATTTTTACTCCTGTCCAAGTCCATGAAGGGTAGTAGCCACCAAATCATCATCATCAACTTCAACTCCAATTGAGCCTAGTTGTTCTACAATGGATCTGATCTCACTGGCATAGTCTTCAATAGACCTTCCATTCTTGGATGTGTGGCTGAATTTTTGCTTTAGTTGTGTCTTTCTCACATGAGTGACATGTCCATAATTCTTCATCAATAAGTCCCAAGCAACTTTTGGGGAAGTATAGTTTGCAATTTGCATAGCCTTTATGTTTGGCATACATAATGATAGCCAATGTAAGACCTTGCTGGCCTTTTCCAACCAAGTTTTGTGTGCCTTTAGTTGATCCTGTGTTGGAGGTCTATCCTTTGGTAGCTTGGGCTCATCTTCAAGACTTGTGATTAGGTCCCAATAGCCTCTTCCAATTAAAAAATTAGACTTCTTGAATTTCCATAGAACGAAATTGTTGTAGTCCAGCTTCTCACCAACTATCTGAGTGATAGTATCATTCTCTCATGTGTTTGCCATTTCAAAGTCTTTAGCTTTGAAGAACCAATCAATTTCTCAAAATGCTAGCTACCAATATACTTTAGTGACTTGTAGTGCAACCGATCTTTATTATAAAATTGCAGCAATAACCACTATTGCATTTTCAGACAGTACATGTCTTTTATTCCCATTTAACTGCAGTTACATTACATCAACAACTTTGCATTCCAATCTAATATGATGACTGCATAAGATCCAATACATGCAAGAAATAAATACTCAGTATTCCTTCAAATGACTGCTCAGAGACCTGCTGTACAAGGTAAACATGATCTGCAGAAATTGTTTCCAACAAAATTTTTACATGCATCAACAATGAGTCTGTAGCCAGTGCACATGGTGATATTACCTACTATGGCAGATTGGACCGTCTCCACTGACAAGCTTGGGATTGTATGCAAGGGTTTGCAAGTATCCGTATTCCAAGTGTCAAACTCAACAAAGCATACATGGACATGTACATTCCGTGTGTGCAGTAGCCACACTGAGAGCCATGAAAACCTGCAATTTTTTCTTTCTTGCTTTGCATTTCTCTATCTGTGCCTTAACACGTCTTTACAAGTGCAACTAAATAAACCGTGAACTTGTCATCTGTTTGTGTAGCAATAGTGTGCTGCTTCTGCAATTCAGAGTGCCACCTCAAGTTACCTCTACTTTAAGTTGCCAAGTCCTGCTCCCTATTGTGTTTGTCATTTCAGAAAAGTTGAAAATGAATATCCCAACAATGATACTGACCACCCGGATGAGATTCTGCTGAAGATTCTGCTGAGCTAATAACAATAACTTCCATTATTAAACCTGTGCAATCATGTCTAACTGGAGTGAGCTTCCTTTGGTTGATTCATGGTAGTATTAATCCATCTTCTTATTCTGCAGCCTTGGCTAGCGTCTAGTGTTATACCACAAAAGCTTGTATTGTTACTTTTCAAAAGGTGCAACTTCATGAATATCTTCTTGAGAACTCTTGCTTGCTTTGTCTCTCTTATACAAAAGCTTTCTAATATCTTCATGAAACCTCTTGGTATAGAGAACTAGTTTGAAGAAAGGATTGGCTTGTTTAGTGATTAGCTTTCCTCTGCAGTCTAAGATTATTCCATGGGAATCCCTTAATTCTCCATTCCCTGTCAGCTCAAGCGAAGGGAGGTCACAAGCATGCTGGGTTCAGTAGCAAATGTGTTGACTACCACAAACATGTTCATCAAGAAGAGTAGCATAACCAAGTCTTCCCTGAGCACTAGGCGTGTTGCTCTAGGGACTATCCACACCATCATACCATGATTGATTTCCTTGCCTCATGTAATCTTCTCAGCACCCTCTCTAATCTAGTCTACAGCATGCTCACTTACTAACAATCTTCTTCAGCACTGCGAGGCACCTACTTCTACACCTTTGAAGATGGCATCTGCAGTATGCACTTCTAGCAACGTGATAGCCACAGCCGCTGCTTCGAGAGATATGAGCAAGAGAGCTCCTTTCTACCCGGCAAGGCTCTCCCTGCGTGTCCGATGCCCGTGCGCAATGTCTCGGTCAGAGCTACCATAGATGTGGCTTCTAAGTTTACAACTCTGAAGTCTTCCACAGTAGTGTCGAAACCTCAGGGAGGTGAAGTGGTGGCAGTAGATGAGGGACCAATGCTCTGATACCATATTACAAGATGAGAGAGAGAGAGATGGAGACACCGGCATAGGCAGGAAGGGTAGCAGACATGCTCCCTTCTCAGTTCATTCCATCAGCACACTATGTAAAAGTCAACTGTGTACCACACACATACACAAAGCAAGTAACCTAGTACTAACCATGGTTAAGTCAGTATGACTCAACCTTATTCAACTAAGGTGGGACTATGAGCTTGAATCTCAACACTTTCATGCATTTGAGAGAGTGTGTAGGCAAGGGACAAGTGTTGAGAATCTCTTTTATTATTTCTCTTCTTCTCCATCCCATCCTCTTGCTAAGTTGTGAATGTGAGCAAGAGTATGTGATGTTGAGAGAGGAAGGGAGCAAGGGAGGCAATATGTGAAGCATTTTATCTTCTCTTCATATCTTCAAGCTTATCCTTGGCATCTGCTCTCATGCATGGGTAATAGCTAAAGTAAGGAGGTGAGCGAGTGAGCATGTATGTGGATCATGGAGTGTGTCTTGCCAATACAAATGATGACTATATGGTAAGTGTTGATAAGTTTGCTCACTATATTTATGTGTGCATGTGTGAGTAGGCTAACTAAGAGATAATTGCATGCTACATACATCAAACCAATTGAAATAATAAGGATGTGTCCAATGGGCCTAGTGTTGGGCTTGTGAGCGTAACATTTTTGGTTTCATTGTTGTTAGGACCAAGGGTATGTTGCCCACATAGTCACTCACATCCTTTGCATAGTTGAATAGGAGATGTGTATGCATATCAACTTTGAAATATGTATGAATGTAGTTTTTATTGTCTTATTGCATGATGTTGAGTACCTAGACTTTTCTTGTTCATTAAGTCGAATGAAATTATTCCTTGAAAAATATGTTGTTGAACCATCTTGTGGATAAGAATAGAATTAATAATTTAAAACAAGGAGAAATAGAAGAATACTAAATTAATGCGACAAATTGTTTGTGAATATGATGTATTGCTTCAATATACTCCTTACAATGAACTAAATGTATCTTTTTGCACATGAAGAGGGGTTATTTCAGGGGGAGGAGAGAGAAAGTCAGTGAGACATGTTATTGTGGATGGGAAAGGGAATTTTTCTAGACATTGGAATAAAAGGGAGAAAGAAACAAGTATATCAAACATGCATAAGGGGTAACCATTGGCTGGTAGGAAAAAAGAAGGCTAGGGCAAAGGACAAAGAGGATAAAATAAATAACTAAAGTTAAAAGCTTGTCAAAAAAAAAAAAGGACCACACAAAGAGAGAACTCAAAAGGGCAAGAACGCCGTGAGTTGTAGCATTGAGTGTCCTTGCTGATCGATAGCAAACTGATCCTCTCACTCCTTTGTACTACACACTTTGTCATCAACAACACCATCAACCATGAATTGATCACGTACTTTAGCGTTGACATTATCTTCAATGTACGACTCTAACTTCCTCAATGATGAAAAATAAGGAAAGCAATGGCCGAAGTAGAAGCACTAATTGATGGATGAAATGATGAAGGCTAAGGCTACAGACTAAGGGCCTTTTCTTTTCCATAAAAATCGTTATCAATTATTCGCAATCATCTTCATTCTATATATATATATATATATATATATATATATATATATATATATATATATATAGAGAGAGAGAGAGAGAGAGAGAGAGAGAGAGAGAGAGAGAGAGAGAGAGAGAGAGAGAGAGAGAGAGAGAGAGAGAGAGAGAGAGAGAGAGAGAGAGAGAGAGAGAGAGAGAGAGAGAGAACATGTAGTCTACCCTTATCTTGCGCCAAGAAGAGGAGAGAGGCACCCTTATTTGTCTTTTAGAAAGCTTAAGGTATCCAATCTTAGCAAAGTTTGTGGGTAAGCTGAACTAGGACATTGGAGACTTAAAGGAGTATATAGAATGGCACTTAAGAGGAGTACATTGGGAGTAGGCCATGAAGTTGTATGAGAAATCTCTGTCTCTAAGCAATATCCATGTGCCTTCATATTAAGTTAAAGAAAACAATATAAGTGTAAATGATGTTTGTATAATGGTTAGATTAATTTGATCAAAGCATGAGTTGATAATTTTAGAATCACTACTTGTAAGTGTGCTCTCAAAGGGTAAGACCTTAAAGGCTCTTAGCATTAAGACACTGGAAAATATTGCACTCTTTAGAAGAGAACAATGATGTAGAATATCTTTTGTAGAAGCATTGCTTGGTAAAAGGATGATTAAACTACATTTGAAGTTATTGCTAGAAATCCATGAAAAGGACTAGATTTGCCCTTAGCTTTGCTATTATTAGTATTTATAGATACGAGAACCAAGAGTCCTGTTTTTCCATGCACTTAAACTACTTGAATATATGTAAGAATTTGAATATTTATACTTCATTAATGCTTATTCACTGAGATTTTGATGCTGAAGATGCATTGATGCTTGGGGAAAAAAGCCATATTTCTACTAGACAATTGGATGATGCTCGTTATCATGTCTCCTTTGGTGATTCTTCTTATAAGATTATTTGTAGCAACCTCATTTTTATTAGAGGTGTGAAAGTTGGCCGTCTTTATCCCTTGCTTGCTTTTAAATCTACATACGTCTATTGGTTGTAACTCATCTTCCTTATGTATCTCTATGGCATTATTACCTTAGATACATGTCACTTGAAGGAATGAAAATTTTGACTCATTTGTAGTATCTTTCACCCCTGGACTATTCTTCTTTAGGTTCTTGTGATCATTGCTCATATGGTAAGCAAACTCATAATGCTCATAAGAAGTCTAGTTCTATATGTACTAGTAAGTTGTTGGCTATTGTTTATTCTAATATTTGTGGTCCCATTCTCTATTACTCTTTGGGTGATGCTATGTATTTTAATTCTTGTGATCATTGCTTACATAGTAAGGAAACAATGTAGTTTTACATGCATGGTGAGCCATTGGCTCTAGTTATGCTAATATTTGTGGTCCCGTTCTTTGTCAATCTTTGGGTAGTGCTATGTATTTTCTTACATTCATTGATTATTTGTCACATAAATTTTGGGCCTATTCCATAAAGTAAAAAAATATATGTTAACTACTTTTTAGCAGTTTGTTGCTTTGTCTAGGCATCGTTTGAAATGCTTAAGATTAGATAATGGAGGTGAGTATGTATCCTATGCTTTTGAGCAGTTTTGTGATGATCGAGGCATTAAGCATTAGTTGACTGCTCCTTATATCCCAAAATAGTATTGTCAAGCGTATGATAGGACCATTCAAGAAAGTGTCCGTAGGATGCTTAGTCATGCAAGCTTACCCCATATGTTTTGGGATGAGGTGCTTTTGATTAACAGATCCCCATGCATTTCTCTTAGTGGTAGAGTTGCAAAGGAGGTATGGTTTGGTAAACCTCCTTCATATGCACACTTGAGAGTCTTTAGATGTGAGACATTTTTCTATATTCCCAAAGACAAGCGCAACAAGTTGGATCTGAAGTCTCTCAAATGCATCTTTCTTGGATATAGTGATGTAGGTGAGATGGGCTATTATCTTTGGGATCCATAGGCTAGGAAAGTTATCCACAGCCATGGTGTTATGTTTCATAGCGATAAGATACATAAGAAACCTGAGCAAATGATTGAGGTACACAGTGTGATCTTGTAGGAGAAATCTCTTGTACTCTACAACTAGCCCTCGTTGAATAGCTTGCAGTTGTTGTTTATACTCTAGTGCCCTAGTTTCACCTATTGTGTAGGATCATATTGATGTTGGATGGGGAGGACATGATGTACAGGCTCCACAGCTAGTTTTGTGATGCTCTACTAGAGCCTTGTATCCTCCTAATCATTATGGGTCCTCTATGGATGGTGACCAAATATGTTAAGCCCCTTACTTTTGAGGAGACTATGCTTAGAGGTGATAGTTCTTCTTGAGAGAGGGATATGCAATCTGAGTTCAACTCATTGTAGGAAAACCGTACGTGGGATTTGGTCTTCCTACATAGTGGAAAACGTACATTACCATGTAAGTGGGTGTATAAGCTGAAGAATACCCTTAGTCGTCCTAAGCTAGCATATAAGGTCCGTTTGGTTGCAAAGGGATTTAAACAGGAAAAGGGAGTTAACTTTGATGAGATATTATCTCCATGGTCAAAATGACTACCCTTTGCTTTGTTTTGGGCTTGCTTGTATAGTTAGATCTAAACTTGTATTAGATGGATGTTAAGATAGATTTTAACATGGGGACATCCATGATGACATTTATATGCAACAACCTAAGGGCTTTATGAAAAAGGGTAGAGAACACTTTGTGTGCAAGTTGAGGAAAAGTCTACTTAAGTAGGCACTTAGTGAATGGTATCATAAGTTTGAAGCCTTTATGCATTCACACCCTTATCCCACAGTGCTATGGATCCATTTCTCTACATGAAGAAGACTCATGATGGTAGCCTTATTATTTTGGTACTCTATATTGTGATGATATGATGATTATTAGAAGTGCTCATAATGAGATGGATGCTTTAAAGACTCAACTCAAGAGGATCTTTTAAATCAAGGATGTGGAGCATGCTTCTCATATACTTGATATGCATATTACGCGAAATCACTTTAAGAGACTCCTCCACTTATCGATTGTAGGAGTACATTCACAGGATACTTGAGAATTTTCATATACAAGGCAGTAAACCCATTGGAACCCCTTTGCGTTCCCATATGAAGGTTAATTAGGTATATTTTACCTAATCAGATGATGAGAAGACCCAGATGGGCAAGATTCCATATGCATCCACAGTGGGTAGCTTGAGGTATACCATGACAACCACTAGACTTGACATATCATTTGTAGTGAGAGTTGTGGCTCATTACATGGCAACACTTGGCTGTTGATATTGGGATATTGTGAAGGATAATATGAGATACCTTAAGGATGATGCAAACTTGTGCCTTTGCTATGCCAACCAAGACAATGGAGTCATAGATTACACTTAGATTATGTCAGTAGATATGCAAATAGTAGAAAATTTACCTTTGACTATGTCTTCATCTTTGTTAGAGGTGTTTTATTTGGATGTCTAGGGTGTAGAAATGGACTACCTTGTCTATTATTAAGGCTAAGTACATTGTAGCCACCACTGAGGCTTCTTGTAAGTGAAAAAAGAACCCAAGAGTACATACATAAAAGAAATGGAGACTTAAGAACATAGAGAGATAGGGATGAAATATTATTGTTCTTCTTTCTTCTTCTTTCACATAAAATAACTAAGTTTGTAACATGATAAAAGACTAATATGAAAGTACCATATGCATGTACATGCAATTGCTAAGTGTGAACTCACTAAAGAAAGAAGAGATGGCACAATGAATACACCATAACCAAGGATGGACTATGTGGGTGTACTCTAGCTATAGAATCACTAGTGTATCCTCATATCGATCACCTAACATGCTAGTGAATAATATATTGCCACATCACCAATGCATGTAGTGGTGGATGCCAGCTCATGTAGAGCTCAACATTTCAACGCTCCCCCTTAAGCTTAGCATGAGCTTGTAAACTCCAAGCATAGTCCTCAAGCATTGAAGCTTCTTAGCTGCCAAGGCCTCGGTGAAAATGTTAGCAACTTGATCCTCTGTATTAACATAAATCGAGTCATATCACCTACCAAAATTCACTCCTGAATGAAATGGTAATGGGCCTATTGGATTCCTAGACAATTGAATGTTGCTAAGGTTATCGCAGAGATGAAAACCTTCTTGTCTACCTACATCCCCAAATCACCAAGTAGCTCGCGTAACCAAGCTATCTCACATATTGCAATTGCAACACCTCTATACTTTGCCCCTATACTAGACAACGTAATTGTCAATTGTTTCTTGCTGCTCCAAGTAATAAGAGAATTCTAAAAGAAAACATGAAACCATTGTTAGATCTCGTGTTTGAGATACTACTAGCCCAATCTGCATTTGTATAGCTATGCAAGTCCAATGATACATCTACATCATAGAATAAGGCATAGTCCAATGTGGATTTAATATAGTGCAATGTGCATAGCACTGTATCCAAATGTGGCTTCTGTGGAAGCTGCATAAATTGACTCTCCAAACCAATTTTGTAGTTTAGTTCTGGCCTAGTGATCACCAAATAGATAAGGCTACCCACAATCTTCTGATACATAGTGACATACTCAATCAAGTCACTCTAATGTCCAGTAAGCTTCTTCATTATATCCAACACATATTGTCTCTATGACAACAATATACACTATGGAGTCCTTGTTATCTCTATGCTAAGAAAATAATGTAGCTCTCTCAAATCCTTAATCTCAAATTCAGTCTTGAGGAGAATCTTATCATGCCATGCCTTAGATACTTACTTTAGCCCGTATAAGGCCTTATGAAGCCTACATATATAATCTGGGTGATTCTCATCCACATAATGAGATGGTTGTTCCACATAAACTTCCGCTTGCAACTCCCCCTACAAGAAGGCATCCTTTCATCCATTTAATACATGATCTAATATTTTGATATAGCCATTACTATGACAACCCTTATAATGGCTATTTTAGCTAGTGGAGCAACAATCTCCTTATAATCAATACCAATAAGTGTGCACATATCCTTTGGCAACTAGTCTTGCCTTATAGCACTCAATATATACATTTTTTGACTTATGCTTGACCTTTTAAACCCATTTGTAGGCAATAAATTTATTGCCTTTAAGTAAAGGAACATATTTCCATGTATCATTATCCATAAGTGCAACCATTTCTTCATCCATACCACAATCCCAATGCTCATTATCCACTTAATCCTTAAAACAAGTGGGTTCCACATTCTACACAATCTTAGCCATGTATACATAGTGATGAGATACATAGCTATCATATTGTTAAAGAAGAGGAGAAAGAACGGGGATGCAATGATAGATCTTGAACAGAGAAGTCCACTCTCATACTTCTTCTTCTCTGCTCCACACAATTAAGTCAAATACACTAGCATTGTATCTAGGCCTACCACTAAGTGAAGGTCTGATTGAGGTTGAGTTACTAACTCAACTTATTGACCATACACATTGCACAATCCTAGTTATAGTTGGATACAGCTAGATAAATCGGATGAGCTTGATCTTTAATACTCCCTCTCAAGCTCAAAAATACTATGTACCCCAAGCAACTCTCTAAAGTGACAACTTATCTTTGCCTTGTGGCTTGGCAAAGATATCAGCCACTTGGTCTTTAGTCTTTACATGTAGGAGACATATCTGCCTTGCAAGTATCATCTCTTGTATGAAGTGATAGTGTACCTCTATATGTTTTGTTCTGGTATGATACACATGATTTGTAGAGAGAAGTACACTACTCATATTGTCACAATACAATGTGATTGGAGAATCTATTTGCATGCCCAAATCTATCACCAACTTTAGCAACCAAGTAATCTCACATGTTGCTAATGTGGCAGCTCTATACTTTGCCTCAGTACTAGAGAGTTGTTAATATTTTTTGCAAAAGAGCTATAAAATTAGGAAGTAGAAAGTAATAAGTGTGTACAAAAAGAAGCAATAAGTGTCAAAATAAGTGAAAAGTGGAATACGTACAAGGATCAAGAAGAACCCAAAACTAACGGCCTGAAGATACACTGACTGCATCCAATGGGTAGAATTCAAAGCCTGGAGTAAAAAACACTCATCAAGAGAGAAAAAATATAAAAATAACATGAAGACGTTAGGTGCTCCAAAAAATTAAGAATTAAAATCAATACCCAGAAGGTTCAAATAAATTTTTGTATATCATTCTTGAGCGTTGGGCTCACTCTTGTGCAAATTGCAAATTAATACACATTTAAGGGTGTGTGAGTGGAGTGAGTTAGGATTTTTAGATAGGTCATAGGACTCTACAAACAAGCATGAAGAGACCATAGGCAGTGGGCATCCTTGAAACATAGGCCAGTCTAGATCTTAAATCAAAGGTCACATATATATAGTGAGAAAAATCTTATTGTAACTATTCCATTGACTACAACAAAGCACACTTATCTCTTTTCTTCTTCACAATCTCGTTTTCTTCTCTTTGTGGCCATCTCTTGCATGCAAGATCTTAGAGAGACAAGAAGAGTCTTGTGAGCTTGCTCTTGGTTACTGTAGCAAAACTCCATTGCTTTTCCTCACCTTCTTGGGATCTTCCTAGTTTGAGAGACGGAAGATTAGAGACTTTGTTGTAGAGACAGCAAACCAAATGGGGCTTGGGAGAGAGAGTGAGAGAGGGAGAGCATGTGAGAGAGAAGAGAGGGACTTGCATTGGCTTGGAGAAACAAGCAATGAAGATTGACTCCTTGTATGCAAAGAACAACAGAGTGAGAAGTACAAAGCTTGTGGTAGCATACGTCAGTGGAGTCGTTGGAACGTGGGAGTTCTCAATGAGCATCTAAACTACACATGGTGAGTTCCCATGTATCAATATTTTTCTTTGGTTATCTTCTTAATTCATGGGTTGCAAATTCTCATCCATGATAAGTCAAGTGAGTGAGATGAGATGGTAGGAAACCTCATGGGGTGAGAGATCATGAGTAGACTTTGCTTGAAGGAGCACATGATTGATATGCATATTTCTGTCTAGATCCTGCACATAGGCAAAGTGACTCTACATTTTGGTTCTGTTGCCATGATACAATGGCATCTCTCGTGATGAGTTTCCAACCATGGATGGTGAGTGGAATACATCGAATCTGAGTGAGATGGGCTTTCTCGCCACCATGACGGGTTTGATGTGAAAACCTTGTGTGTCATAGTTAGGATGGATGAGTTAGAGATTAAGGTCTCGATAGGCTGTAGCCATGGGTATCTTGTTGATAATCGTTGAGTTGAGGACTTGGGAAATAGAAGTCATAGAGACCCCTAACGAGGATACTTGAGCGTTAAACCAAATTAGGTGCTTAGAGAAAGAGAGTTGTGAGAAAATATAAATTCTCATCAGGGATAAAATCATTGTGGGATACATCATAAACACATTGAAGTGGCAACTAGAATAGTTTACAAAGCTTTGAGACTTTAAGGAAATAGGGAAATACTTGGTCAAACATAAATGAAGAGTATTGCCTAGAGTGAGAAACAAAAGAATTCGTAAGTAGAAGACACAGAATAATTTGTGAAAGGACAAATAACAATCATGAGCAATCACAAAGGTGTTAAGGGGAATAGAAATTGTCATTAGAGACAAAGTGCGTTAGAGGCAAAGAATGAAGAAAATTACATTTCACCTTAAGTCACAAACCGCGGTCAAGTGCAAAGGGAAAGTGCTTATCCTAGATGTGGAGATCATTGAAAGTCTTTATTTTGTCTCAAGGATTGCTTGCACCCCTTAGGCAGAAGAACATTGTAACTAACAAGAAATTGACCATAGAAAGGACATATCATTTCAAGGATCATAACATGGGAATTATCAAGGACCTCTTTGATTGCAGGTCTTAGTCAAGGATGGACACAATTAATGACATTGTGGTCTCACAAGGCCTAGAACGTCTCGAAGAAGGTAGCCTCTTCTTCTCCCCTCTCCCCTTTTGATATGACTATTGCCTAGGCCTAGGTCCTTTTGGACTACCTTTTTTCAAGGCAAACTACCTCTCTTGCACCGACCATCATCCTCCATCAAGATCATCAAGGTGATATGTGGCAAGCACCCCACCTTGCTCTTTCTGCCACCAACCCTTATCAAATTCATCCTCTCACTTTCTTCATTGATGCTATGGTTCTTCTCTCATCTTGAGACAAGAACAATGCCAAAATTTGCCTCCAATCCTATTGAGAATACTATGGAGATCTCTAAAGACCAAGTTCTCAAAAAGAAGGAGCCCATTGCTAGCATAATTGCCCAATAAACCAACCAAAAAGACTCACCACCACAGTAGGGGGCCCCGGTCCCTCAAGAATCCACCTTTGCCACCACCCTCTCTACCAAAATTGCCCTCCTCAAGTCAAAGGGCCACAAAAGGAAATGGGAGGAGTGGACCACAAGGGACAACAAGACCCATGCTCTCACTTCTATCCTCATGAGTACACATGATACCTCCTCTATAGCCACACCCCTCCCTACAACTTGTCTCAACAACTCGTGGTGATCCCACCCTAGTTCATCAACTGGGAGATGGCCCATCAGCCATTGAGCTTTGCCAATGGGTTCTTGACTAGGCAACGAAACTAGCAGCAAGAACTCATGGCCCAGGTGGATTGCCTCAAGTAAGCCAATACTACCCTCTCTAAGCAATTGTAGTTGATAGAAGAACACTACTCTTTGTGAGCATTAGTAAAAACTAGAGACATGCTAGCATACTCAGCTAGCCTTTGTCAATGATGTCTGGAGCAGAGCACAAGGATTGGAGCAAGAGAGCATATTCCTCTAAGCGTGCACGGCTGGAGCAAAGAACCTGGATAATGTGACCCCATTCTCCCTAGAGATCATTAAAGAACTCCAACACGACTACAAAATAGAGTGGCTCAATAGATAGGAGAAGCCTTGGCAAGAGTTCTGGGTTGCCATGATTGACTCATCCTCCTAGCTTTCGTCTCTCCTCGACAAACTAGATGAGCCAGACTCCAACACCCAAATCACTCCCCTTACCTTAGCCTAGTCCACCATGACTCCACTCCATCCATTATAGCACAATGACAACACACTTGTTGGCTATGCTCCCTCCCACTCCCACTCAACATCAGGCTCCATAGCCAAATTCAAACTTGTCACTCTTCCTCAAATTGGACTACCCACACTTCAGATCCTTATAGACCAATTACCTAGGAATAAGCACCCATGGCCAAGCATCCCCTATCCATTGCCAAATGCAATGAAGTTGATAGGAAGGAGCCCAAAATACCCCAAAGTGACGAGGATGCATCACCTCAATCCCTGGATCCAAACTATTTTGACTTCTTTGAGAATACCAATTCCATCGATCCAAAGTGGTAGCTCATGGTGGAGTACTGCTAGGTATTAGAGTAGCGAAATGCCAAAGCCAAGGAGCAGATTGAGGTGTTTCAAAAAGTAGTGCTATGGTAAGCAAATATAATCCTTTTGCTATTTCAATTACAAGGTTGGTAACTAATTTATGAATTGATAGTCATCTAGCCTTATGTTGTCACTACTTCAATCCATCCCTTGATATTATCCATGCATAAAGAATCATTCTTGCAATAGTGCACAACTTGTATTCCTTCTAGGATCAATTTCAATGATACAAACCTATTGGTAGTCCAATAGGCTTTTTGTAGTGCTATTTGTTGATGTTTTTTGTTAACTTTATTCTCCATAGATTTTTCAATACTTTATCATAACTACAATAATTATTGCTTTGATACCATGTGTGACATATCTACTACTTACATCTATCCTAGCTACCATTGTCCACACTTCACAAGAATAATTGCTGATGGGTGGCCCTAGGTCTACCTCACAGTTTGCCTTGACCCACGAGGATCAACTTAAAGGTTCCAAAAAGTCCTAACAGTCTCTAATAGCATTCTAGCGCTCAGTGAGTACTATCACATCATAATCCTTTGAGGCTGAGAGCAGGTTAATCAGCACACTTGGTTCATAGTGAATGAGAGATGAGAGGGAGAAAAACTCTATCCTTATGCCCATAAGGAAAAATCTCATCTTCGTTCTGCTAAAATGATACATGATCGAGAACCCTAGGAAAAGTTAGTGTACAACTCTTTTGCTAATTTTTCCATATTATAAAAGCACTCAACTTATTGGGTTGATCATTTTCTATTGAGGAAAACATGATTGCATGCCTCCCATCGGCACATGGTTTTACTTAGTTTTCTAAACATAATAATACACTAACACATTGTTTGACATTCAAAAGTAGCTTCCTTGATTATCCCTTAATAGTGGGTTCATTTTATGTCTTCATTAAGCACAACAAGAAAGCAACAAAGAATAGTCTTTTGAAAACATTTACATTATCAATTAATAATTTTTATATTGGATTATTGCTCATAGAGATGGATATAAAAGTTAGCTCTCTTCTCCAAAGTGATAGCCACCCCATAATTTTTCAGCTTCTGATACAAGTACTGATTGCATCATACTTGTAAGGATTTCTTCTCCATCGTAGGATCAACTATGCCATTACCATTTTTTAATCAGAGCCCTCCTAGTTATGTGTTGTCATAGGAAGAAACCATCAGTACAAGACCATCCTACCTAAATTCTAGCTAGACAATCATAGGTAGAATGAATGTGGCAAATAAATCACAAAACCAAGATAGTAACCAATCACTCATTCTCAATAAATATTTTACTGAGTTAAAGAGAATGACCATGCTTTTCTAATTTTATTGATCACATTAAGCGAAGTAGAATTTCCACTATTCAATTCTTTGATGGAATTTACAATGCACCACTAGCTAGATTTATATACTTTTATCATTATGCATATTTTGCCATGCCAGTAATCTTGAGTTTTTTTCAATTTTCCTAGTATGCATGTTGGATAATGATTGTAGGCTACTTAGGCCACCTCAACTTATTTAACTAATGGTAGTTGAAACCATGCATCCACCTACCAACATGAGTCTACTAGATTTCTCTTGATAGTCCATGATCCTATGGCCTTAGGTGTAGTGTGAAATTATGACGACCATAAAGTTATGATTTATAGACCATTAGGTTTATAAAATCAAGAATAACATTGATATGGCTTTGTGTATGTATAAACCTCAAATTGAGGGTTGAATTGAGACAAATTATGACACCTATTTGTAATTTATAGTTATCTTTTATTCATCACAACCAATGAATAACGTTAGTTATAAATTAACGAAACATAATTTAATATTTAATATACTTACATTTAATTGGTTCAATTAATAAATATTAGTTATGAATTAGTGAGATATAATCTAATATTTTATCTATTCACCGATTCCTATGTTTAATGGACGCATTAGTCTAAGATGTAAGTCTGTGTCTTTTGCCTAATTGATTGAACATTGAAATTTTATTTAAAAAAAAGAAATATTCTATCTAAAAAAATTTCCTAATAAAAAAGCATCAATTGAATATTAATGAAAAATACTTGGTTACATGCATTTTATATGTTAGTATCATTTACCGTACTGCTCCTGCATTAAGGGTTGTTGATGAAGTGCCTACCACATGGGAAGGTCCTACTTCATGTAATGGTCCCACCATGTTTGAGGGTTCCACTTTGTTGAATGATCTTGCCATGTGAAGCTTCTTACACACGGGTCTTGAAAATTAGGAAAAGAAAAGGACATATAAAATAAGAAAATGTATAAAGAAATTGTAATCAATTAGTTTGGGATGCACATCATGATTGTTACCTTGGGATGTGCTAGGAGCTAAGACTTTTCCCTCTCGCTTCACCCTCTCACATTTTCTCCTCTCATGTTAGCATGGGTCTATCATTGTTCGTCTCTCCTACCATATCCTTTCACAAGTTGTCCTTTATTTATATGTGAAGGGGTGTTGGGGGGAGGGGGGATTCACTTGCCTGTGTCATGGGAACATTGAGGTATCAAGGTGGTGGCAACGGGATAGGATATTTTTTTGGGTGGGGACTCATATGTCATTTTATTATATTTTTTCTAATTTTAGGTTAATTAGTAAATTTCCATGTGTGATAAAAATATCATGATATTTTTAGGAGGGGTGTGGGGTGTGTTGACATAAGGAACTATGGTGGATTTTTAAATCCAACTGGGAGAAGAGGAGTTGTTGGATTTCCATTTTCTTAATTCAAAATTTAGAAAAGGGTTTGATATGTTAATTGAAGGGGGAGGGGAAGTACAAAATATCTAATATATTTTTGGATAATTTTTTTGTTGAAGAAGGGAAGAAAGCATGTTAGATTTTTTCCAAAAAATTTTAATCCAAAAATTGGGGGGGGGGGGGGGGGGTACTTGTATCAAGAGGGGAGGTGGAGTGAGTGTCAATTTTATTCCCTAAAAAAACCACTAAAATTGGATGAAATATGTGTGAGGGAGAGAGATAAATTAATTCTTAAGCCATATATATATGTTTATGTATATATTCTTGTTTATGAAAAAAAGGGAGAGGGGGGGAGTGAGTGTCAAGCTCACTAGAGTAAAAGGCTTGAAGGAAAGAGTAATTAACATGTGTTAAAGGGGGGGGGGGGGGGGGTGTCAACAAGAGGATGTAATGTCCCTATTGTAATATTTCCGCTTTGAAATATTAAAGAACCTTAAACCCCACATGCCCCGCGCAATAAGGCACCCCAAAGTGATCTCCCACATCGAAAAATGTTGGTAGATAAACGCTTACCCTGCGCGCGTGATAATAATCCCCATCCGCGTTGTGCAAATAAGGCCGGGGTTAAAAATCGCAAGCCGCACGAGAACACCCCTTACGAAAGGCAAATGGATAAATGATTAAAGTAGTGCAAAATTTTTTATTATTTACCCCCTCCCCCAGTCGATGCACGGCAGGGGAGAGGGAGTGGAGCTAAGTGGAGAGAGGGAGGAGTGTGGTATGGGGATGCATGAGGGAGGGAAGGCATGAAAGCCCTCCACGTGTGTGGATCTTCCCCCCCCTCCCCCCCTCCCCCCCGCCCCTCCTACACACTATAAAACCTCCCCCCTCGAGCTTGGGGAGGAGGCATGAAGAGAGAGAAAGAGGAGGCTCTGGCTGTCGTGCTGCCGCCATCCTCGCCTTCACGGGCTGCTGCCGCCGGATTCGCCTCCAACTCCAGGATCATCATCATCATCTCAATTCCTCCAAACATCGCCTTCACCCCTCCCTTCCAATCATTCCCCTCCATGCCACGTTACTATAACAGAGGACAAGAAGCTTCTTAAGATAAGCTTCCATAAGCCTTGTCCACATGGCTTATCCCCAGTTTCCTAAAATCCACATTCGGAAAAGGGCATTCCTGCACGAGGGGAAAGCAGGCAGATTTTGAGGTTGATTTGCCAAAGCTTGGAGGAAGTTCAGAGATTGCATAGAGGCAAGGACAAACCGCGGAGTCCAAGTCCACTACATCAACGATGGCTCCAAAACCAAAGTCGCAAGGCACACGCGCGGAAGTCTTAAACCCAAGTTTACATGTGGACATCACTGCAAGTCCTCATATCCAAGTTCTTAGAAGTTTAATTCCGCATTGGGCACGCTTAAAATTCATGGGAAAGTTATGAATGTAAATTACTTATCCGTTTTACGAGCTTAGTTGCATGTTGCCCTTTTTCATGCATTTCCAAAGTGACGAGCCTAAACGCATATTGCATAGGTTAAAAGGATGAAAAATTTGTTTAAATTCACCCTTGTCTTCATTGCAAGAAAGAACAAGCATATATTGCATTTAGGCAATAACTTCCTTGTTGTGATTCAAATGAGAAAATCGTTAACATCAGTTAGATGTTGTCCAAAGAATTTCATGGCATGAAAATGAAACCATGGACTTGCATGTTGCATGCGAAGATGCTTGTAGAATGGATTAAGTCAACAATAGTCTTATGATATTCTTCATGCATGAACTTCATTTATCGAAGTTGCATCTAGAAAAGGTTGCATGTCATATTAAAGCCTGAAATTCAATTGCATTAAACAAAAGGTTGTAGGCACAGCTCCTTGATGTAAATCCATGTAGGTTTCATGCAAGTTATTCCCCAAGTTGTCAATCATCATGATTTTAGCAAGGAAAAGAAATGGTCATTGCAAACCTTATAGTTGCATAGAAGTAATGAATCACATATTTGCACGTAATGTGATGTCTTGCAACTATTTACACCTTCAGAACAACTTTAGCATCTTTAAGAAAAGATCGTTTCTTGTCGCAAGACAAGTAGACCAATTTAGCTAAATCACTTGTAATGACATAACCCACATGGGATTCTTAAAAGCATAAGTAGTTAGTACAACGAACACCTCCAAGTGCTAGCTAGGGTTTAGTACGTTAAAATTCTGCCTAGTATCGCACTTGGGACGCCAAGTCGAGACCTTCAAACCCAAAGGTCCTACCCGCATTCATGGGATGTTTGGGTTAATTGGACGCCCATACAATAACGATCTAGGGTTTTACCCTAAGGATCGATCAACCTAATACTAAACTTTCGATTAAGTTTAGAAACCCTAGGGCCAAACATTATTGGCCTAGTAAGGTTAGGGTTAGGTTGGGTCAAGAGGACTCCCAAACCCTACATCTTGACCAAACATATTTCTTGACCAAGAAACGCCGTTGATGGGAGATTGAACCCACAAGTTAGATGCGACTCCTATGCAACAAGTTGCAATGTCACATGGTTTTGTGTTAAATCACCAAGTAGAGTTGCCACTCCTTAGAAGAAGGTTGGCAAGTTCTAGCGCAAGTCTAACTTGCAAAAAGATGAGTAGTCATCCTGGTACATCACCCTTCTTGGGCTAATTTTCCAAGTTAGAGGAAGTTATGTATTGCCTAGTAAGAAAAGGATCAATCAAGATGGGGCGATGAAGTTGCCCAGGATTTATTGTCTTAACTTAAGAAACCTAAGGTGTTGGTTAATTTGGGTTAATAGGATATAAACCCTAACCCAAGGATAAAAGGGTAAAACAAGTAACAAAACCCTGGAGGGATCTTGCCAAGTCACAATTGATCCCGGATCAGATGCTGGACACATTCGGAGAGATGGATTCACACCTTAGTAGTTGGCCAAATAAACGGCCACTGGACTGTTTGTGTTTGTATGAGTTAGGAGCACTGTTTGTATTACTTTGCTCAATGAACTAAGGATGGAAAGATAATTAATGCTTCAGGTTGAAGGCCTCTTATTCTCCCCGAATTAATGTATCAGCTTGTCCATCTCCCCAAGAATAATTGTACTCCGAAAGGACTATGCCCATATGAATAAAATAAGAATCCTTTTATCAATGATTGTCTTGACTCTTAGTATTGATAAAAAAGGTTAAGTGATTAGGTCTCTTGGCTGAAAGCTGAATTGGGCATGAAATGTAATGTGAGAAATGTTTTAGCGAGTTGTTAACGTTAAGAATCTCAATGCCTAGGCACAACCTCAGGTGCAGATTCCTAGTCTGACCCCTGCACTAAGTACGGCCATGATTCAAGAGAAGAAGTTTCTTCTCAAGCAAATCAAGCCATCAGAATTTGATGGCAAGGGAAGGTCCATCCAAACTGATGCTGAGATTTGGATCGAATCCATGGAGGATTACTTCGAAGCGGCAGGTACTACACCCGCAAACCAAGCGATGTTCGCCAAGTTGAAGCTTACCGGCGAAGCAAGACTTTGGTGGAATGGTGCAGAGACCAAGGGATCTTGGAAGGGTCCGTTACTTGGGAGAAGCTGAAAAGAGCTGTGCGAGGAAGATACTTACCACCTGCCTACCACACATAGAAAATGAACGAGTTCTATGAGCTGAAACATCTTGGTTTATCCCTTGATGCTTACTATTCAAAGTTTGTCTCTCTTTTGAAGTATGCACCACAAATGGATATGACACAATAGGTGTCAAAGTTTTGTGCTCGATTAAACCCACCCGTAAACACTCGCCTCGAATCAATGCGCCCAACAGAACTTCTGGACGCACTCATTTGAGCTGCACCCATAATTCAGGAAGTGCAGACTAGGCCAAGAAATAACAAGACTTGGTCTTACAAGGATCAAAACAAAGGAGTGTATAGGTCCCAGGCGAAGAGAGTTCAAGGTCAAAACCAGGGACAAAGGAAGAAAGCTAGGACCAACAATGTCAATAATTTTGTTCCTACCCAAGGTAATGGCCACAACCTCCGTTGCTTCCATTGCAACGAGCCCGGTCATTTCAAAAGGCAATGTCCCAAGCTTGGTGGAGGACAACGTCAAGGACCATTCCAAGGAACCGCCCGTGGCCAAGGAGCCACCACCCAGGGCAGAGGAAGAACCGCCTGTGTTGCCAACAAGGAGATGTGCAATGAAGAAGACCCGACCATGGAAGCAGACTTTGAGAGGGTAACAGTCCATGTTGCCCTTCACAAGAAAGGCCCGAATCGCCAGTTTTTGGTGATTCAAACACCATCGGATTATCAAGGTAAAGGCTTCAAAACCTTGATTGATTGTGGCAGTACACATTCCTTTATTTCACCAGTATGTGTAAGAAGATTAGGAATAGCCACAAAAGATGCACCTACCTTGCTTGTAGAATTAGCAAATGGTCGTGAGGTCACTTATACCAGGCAAACTGCTAAGGTGGAATTCCTACTAGGAGGAAGGTCGATTCAGGGTTATGAACCTAGGTATCCATGAGTGTTTGCTCGGAATGGATTGGATTAAACCTAATGATGCCCACATTCACTGTGGAAAGGACCAAATTTCCTTTTGAAATTCTGTGGTCACAACTCAAGGAGAGGTTGGAAAGCCGAAAATTCAATTGGCCAAAGTATCTCAGATAATAAAGGGAGTCAGAAAGAAGCTACCTGTCTATTTGATTAAGCTAAATAAGATAGATCAGAATCAGGAGTCTAGTGAAGAACCTTCATGGCTAAAGGAGTACGCAGACATATTTCCTGAAGAGCTGACATAACTTCCACCTCAAAGGGAAGTTGATCATGAAATCAAGCTAGTGCTAGGAGCTGCACCAATCAAAAAGAGGCCATATAGAATGTCCATCCTAGAAGCAATTGAGTTGAAGGAGCAACTCAAGCAACTGTTAGATCAGGGCTACATTTGTCCCAGCAGTTCGCCATGGGGAGCTCCAGTGTTGTTCGAGAAGAAGAAAGATGGAATGCTTCGGCTATGTACTGATTACAAAGGGTTGAATCAATCAACCATTAAGAACAAATATCCCATTCCAAGAATAGATGAACTTCTTGACCGTCTTCAAGGTGCGAAGATCTTCTCCAAGATCGATCTCAGGGCTGGATATTACCAGATAAGAATCAAGGAAGGAGATATCCCAAAGACGGCATTCAACACAGGATATGGGCATTTTGAGTTCCTAGACATGTCATTCTGGCTGACGAATGCACCTACCACCTTCAATAGGTTAATGCAGGATATCTTTAGACCATATCTTGATGACTTCGTACTCGTCTTCTTCGATGATACCTTAGTCTACTCTAAATAGGAAGAAGTTCATGAACCCTAGCTTCGCATTGTCCTAGAAACAATGAGGGTACACAAGCTTTATGCCAAGAAGAAGAAGTGTGCATTCTTCAAACAACAGATTGAAGATCTGGGATTCATTGTATCAACGGAAGGGATTTCAGTAGACCTGGCCAAGGTCAGAGACGTTCTAGAATGGCCAACACCAACAATTGTCAAAGAAATATGCAGTTTTCTTGGATTGACAGGATGGTACAGGGTCTTTATCAAAGAGTATGCTTTGATTGCAGCGCCATTGACCGATCTACTGAAGAAGCAAACATCAATTGTATGGTCAAATGCTGAACAATCTAGCTTTGGTAAACTAAAGCAAAGCTTGGTATCAGCACCTATCCTGAAAATTTCGGACCTCAGTGAGAAGTTTGAAGTAATGACTGATGCTAGTACACTTGCCTTAGGATGTGTGCTTATGCAAGAAGGTCATCCTGTAGCATACTCTTCAAGGAAACTGAAGAGCCATGAGAAGATTTATGCTACCCACGATATGGAGTTGTTAGCTGTCATCCATGCTCTCAAGGTTTGGAGACACTACTTGCTGGGTAACAAGTTTACCCTAGTGATGGATCATAAAAGTCTTAAATGGATCTTTACCCAGAACGAGCTCAACATGAGGCAACGTCGATGGATTGAAGTGCTGGAGGAGTATGATTTTGAAATCAAATACCGGCCTGGAAAGGAGAATGTAGTTGCCGATGCACTCAGTCTCGCAAGGCATTTCGAAATTCTCTAATCTTGCAAGATCCATCAACGGCTAGATCTTTAGCCACAAAGGTATCCATGCCAAACAACCCAATACTTGAGCTAGCTAGAGAAGAGGCATGCCATGATCCAACCTATTAGAAGATGCTAAGGGAGATCCCTGTCAAGGATCAAGACTCAAAGCTACAAGCAAAGTATTTAGAATTCTCTATCAATAGTGGACTTGTCTACTATAGAACGAGATTATGTATACCGGCAAGCCAGTCCCTCAAGCAGAGGATACTTTGGGAAGCTCATGACTCCCCTTTCTCAGGACATCCTGGCTATGCCAAGACCATCAATGCAGTCAGAAAAAGCTATTATTGGGAGAGGCTTAAAGGTGACGTTCTCAAATATGTCACAAAGTGTTTGTCTTGTCAACGTATTAAGGCTGAACATGTCAAAATGCCAGGAAAGTTGCAACCACTTGACATTCCCCAAATGAAATGGGAATTCATTAGTATGGATTTCGTTGTTGGCCTACCTTAGGTTCAGGGAGGTTACAACTCCATTATGGTTGTGGTGGACATGCTCACCAAGGTTGCACATCTTATCCCTGTTAAGACAAACTATAAAGCCTTGGACATCGCAAATTATTTATAAAGGAGATATTCAAACTAGATGAGTTGCCCAGAAGAATCATTAGTGATCGTGACTCTCTCTTCACATCACACTTCTGGAGAGCTATCTTCGAAGCCATTGGAACTCAACTCTGTTTCAGTATAGGTTACCATCCCCAAACCGATGGTCAAATGGAGCAAGTCAACCAAGTCATTGAGGATATGCTAAGGGCACATTGTTGCTGTGAACCCAAAAAGTGGATCCAATATTTGCCACTGGTTTGAGTTTGCCTACAATGCTTCTTATCAACAAAGCATTCAGATGACCCCTTTTCAAGCATTGTATGGGCACGATTGTCGAAGTCCTTTAAACTTCTTAGCTCTAACCTTGAGGGTTGAAGCTTCAAAGCAAATGCTGGACGATATGGATGACCAAATCAAGTCAATAAGACAGGACATCCAAACCGCCAAGAATAGACAGAAGGCATATGCGGATTTGAAACATCAAGATAGATCCTTCGCTGAAGGAGACATGGTCTTCATTCGCGTATGCCCAAAGAAGAGTTCCCTATCCTTGGGTGAATGCAAAAAACTAAGTCCAAGGTATTGTGGACCCTACAAGATTCTCAAGTGCTTAGGGCCTAATGCCTATAGACTACAACTCCATGAGAACCTAAAGGTTCATAATGTATTCCATATCAGTCTACTAAAGAAGTATGTACCTAACCCTAGTCATGTGCTTGATGATCAACAAGTTGTAATGCCTAGCCAAGGAGTCCTTGAGCTACGGCCTGACAGGATCTTAGATGTTAGGGAGATACATTTGAGATCCAGAACCTTAAGAGAATACCTCGTCCAGTGGAAGGATTATCTCGAGGAGGATGCCACTTGGATGGATGAAAGTACTCTCAACCAACAATACCTCGTCCAGTGGAAGGATTATCCCAAGAGAATACCTCGTCCAGTGGAAGGATTATCCCGAGAGAATACATTGTCCAGTGGAAGGATTATCCCGAGGAGGATGCCACTTGGATGGATGAAAGTACTCTCAACCAACAATACCCCCAGTTCTTCTCAAGATGAGGACATCTCGATTCCTCTAAGGGGGAGTGAATGTAATATTTCCGCTACGAAATATTAAAGAACCTTAAATGCTGCACGCCCCGTGCAATAAGGCACACCAAAGTAATCTCCCACATTGAAAAATGTTGGCAGATAAACGCTTACCTCGCGCGTGCGATAATGATCCCCATCCGCGTTGTGCAAATAAGGCCGGTGTTAAGAACCGCAACCGCACGAGAACACCCCTTACGAAAGGCAAATGGATAAATGATTAAAGTAGTGCAAATTTTTTTATTATTTACCCCCTCCCCCAGCCGATGCATGGCACGAGAGAGGGAGTGGAGCTAAGTGGAGAGAGGGAGGAGTGTGGTGTGGGGATGCATGAGGGAGGGAAGGCATGAAAGCCCTCCACGTGTGTGGATCTTCCCCCCTTACACACTATAAAACCTCCCCCTTGGAGCTTGGGGAGGAGGCACGAAGAGAGAGAAAGAGGAGGCACTACCTGTTGTGCTGTCGCCATCCTTGCCTTCACAGGCTGCTACTGCCGGATCCGCCTCCATCGCCTTCAACTCCACGATCATCATCATCATCTTCAACTCCTCCAAACATCGCCTTCACCCCTCCCTTCCAATCGTTCCCCTCGACGCCAGGTTATTGTAACAGAGGATAAGAAGCTTCTTAAGATAAGCTTCCATAAGCCTTGTCCACACGGCTTATCCCTGGTTTCCTAAAATCCATGTCCGAAAAAGGGCATTCCTGCACGAGAGGAAAGTAGGCAGATTTTGAGGTTGATTTGCCAAAGCTTGGAGGAAGTTCAGAGATCGCATAGAGGTAAGGACAAACCACGGAGTCCAAGTCCACTACATCAACAATGGCTCCAAAGCCAAAGTCGCAAGGTGCACACCACACGGAAGTCTCGAACCCAAGTTTACACGTGGACATCGCTGCAAGTCCTCATATCCAGGTTCTTAGAAGTTTAATTCCACATTGGGCACGCTGAAAATTCATGGGAAAGTTATGAATGTAAATTACTTATCCGTTTTACGAGCTTAGTTGCATGTTTCCCTTTTTCGTGCATTTTCAAAGTGACAAGCCTAAACGCATATTGCATAGGTTAAAAGGATGAAAAATTTGTTTAAATTCACCCTTGTCTTCCTTGCAAGAAAGAACAAGCATATATTGCATTTAGGCAATAACTTCCTTGTTGTGATTCGCATGAGAAAATCGTTAACATCCGTTAGATGTTGTCCAAAGAATTTCATGGCATGAAAATGAAACCATGGACTTGCATGTTGCATGCGAAGATGCTTGTAGAATGGATTAAGTCAACAATAGTCTTATAATATTCATCATGCATGAACTTCATTTATCGAAGTTGCATCTAGAAAAGGTTGCATGTCATATTAAAGCCTAAAATTCAATTGCATTAAACAAAAGGTTGTAGGCATAACTCCTTGATGTAAATCCATGTAGGTTTTATGCAAGTTATGCCCCAAGTTGTCAATCATCATGATTTTAGCAAGGAAAAGAAATGGTCATTGCAAACCTTATAGTTGCATAGAAGTAATGAATCACATATTTGCACTTAATGTGATGTCTTGCAACTATTTACACCTTTAGAATAAGTTTAGCATCTTTAAGAAAAGATCGCTTCTTGTCGCAAGACAAGTAGACCAATTTAGCTAAATCACTTGTAATGACATAACCCACATGGGATTCTTAAAAGCATAAGTAGTTAGTGCAACAAACACTTCCAACTGCTAGCTAAGGTTTAGTACGCTGAAAATTCTGCCTAGTATCGCACTTGGGACGCCAAGTTGAGACCTTCAAACCCAAAGGTCCTACCCACATTCACGGTATGTTTGGGTTAATTGGATGCCCATACAATAACGATCTAGGGTTTTACCCTAAGGATCGATCGACCTAATACTAAACTTTCGATTAAGTTTAGAAACCCTAGGGCCAAACATTATTGGCCTAGTAAGGTTAGGGTTGGATTGGGTCAAGAGGACTCCCAAACCCTACATCTTGACCAAACATATTTCTTGACCAAGAAACGCCGTTGATGGGAGATTGAACCCACAAGTTAGATGTGACTCCTATGCAACAAGTTGCAACATTGCATGGTTTTGTGTTAAATCACCAAGTAGAGTTGCCACTCCTTAGAAGAAGGTTGGCAGGTTCTAGCGCAAGTCTAACTTGCAAAAAGATGAGTAGTCATCCTGCTACATCACCCTTCTTGGGCTAATTTGTCAAGTTAGGGGAAGTTATGTATTGCCTAGTAAGAAAAGGATCAATCAAGATGGGGCGATGAAGTTGCCCAGGATTTATTGTCTTAACTTAAGAAACCTAAGGTGTTGGTTAATTTGGGTTAATAGGGTATAAACCCTAATCCAAGGATAAAAGGGTAAAACAAGTAACAAAACCCTGGAGGGATCTTGCCAAGTCACAATTGATCCCGGATCGGATGTTGGACGCATTCGGAGAGATGGATTCACACCTTAGTAGTTGGCCAAATAAACGACCACTGGACTGTTTGTGTTTGTATGAGTTAGGAGCACTGTTTGTATTGCTTTGCTCAATGAACTAAGGATGGAAAGATAATTAATGCTTCAGGTTGAAGGCCGGGAGGGAGAGGCAGCATCAGTTACCCCCGGATTCTCGAGGCCCGCATACTAGTCTATGGGCGGAAACTTGGATTAGTAATCCCTGAGGATTGCTGGATTGCCTTCAGGTGGATTATGGATTGCCTTCAGGCGGATTATGGATTAGCCTACGGGCTGGATTATATGATGTATTCCAAAGATAAATAAGAAATTGTTGTAAAGGAACTTGTTTGACATTGTTTTTCTATGTTAGTGCTAAGATTACGTGAAGGAACCAGTGACTAATTGGATAATTAAGGAAGCTGTTTTATGCGTGTCCAACTAAATGTGGTAGGTAATTAGACAACTAAAGCAACCCCTGAGGAAAGTGCAGTGGATGTGGCCATGGGTCCTTGGCCATGGGTCCGTCCTATGGAGGGGTGGTCCCGGTTGGCCGGGAACTTTTCTCGAAGGGAATGAACAGCAAGGAACATTGACCTAGATTGTAGGTTACTAGAATCCCGATTAATGCTGTTTTAAGGGAACGGAATGGGACTATGCCTTATGGGCAGAGAGGTCGAGCTTTGCATCCCTCTCATTTCCTATTCTCCTTGAACCAAGTGCAACATGAATCCACTTCGACCTTGACGTTTCTTCGTAAAGTAGTTCGCCTGGCGTTCGGCGCTAGTTACTCTCTAGAAAATTGACCATTAGGAAAACCCTGATTTAGGTCGGTCCTAAGTGGGAATGGCCCGAAATGCTTCCGCTTCGTGGCAGATTCGGGAGGACCTAGGTCGCAAACCGCGTGACATTCCGTGGGAGTGCCGGGCGGCGCTTTCTAGACTCTCTTCCCGATGGGCTACTAAGACATGTCCTGCAAGTGTAGGTGGAGACGTTACACCTATCTTGCAAAAAACAAATAATTATTATCCCCCTCCCATGTTCCCCCTAACAATTATTGATCCCCTCGACTATGCAACTGATACCTAGATTGTTGGATTCTTCTACCACACAGAAGTTTTGTAGCTCATCCGAATTACGTGACATAGTTCATTAAACCCACATTGATTTGTACACATAGTTTCCCCCATATGCACGATCATGAATGTTGGAATACTCGTAAGGACTGACTCGTAAGAACTATGCAGGAATGAGGAGCCAAGACAATAAAGTTTTAAATGTTAGGGGAAGGGAAGAAGGAGAAAAGGAATAAAGTGCCTGACATGAATTAACTTTTGATTAATTAATTAAAATGATGATTACTCTTCTCTCTCCCCCCAATTTCTATGACAGATTGTTGCCACACTCCTCTACCTCTCATAAACATTAAGTTCCTCCCTCTCCCCTTGATTTGTCCAATCAATGCCCCCTATTATAAATATATATATATATATATAGTTCTCACTCGCTCACACACTCACTCTTTCCATGTTGGCTAACATATGTACTCTCCACTCCCATGAAATAAATAAAATTTTTAGTATATATTAATATACTAAACTCACGCTTAATCCCCCTCAATCATTGTGATTCAGTTGGTAAACTCCTTCCCATCCCCCTCACATTCTCTCTCTCTCTCTCTCTCTCTCATGCATGCATTCTCCCCTTCTATTTTTTTTCATAAATATGTGTGTGTGTGTGTGTATTTTTCTACTGCCCCCCCTCAATCATTGTGATTCAGTTGGTAAACTCCTTCCCATCCCCCTCACATTCTCTCTCTCTCTCTCTCTCTCTCTCTCTCTCTCTCTCTCTCTCTCTCTCTCTCTCTCTCTCTCTCTCTCTCTCTCGCATGTGCATGCACACACATTCTCCCCTTCTATTTTTTTTCATAAATATGTGTGTGTGTTTGTGTATCTTTCTACTCCCCCCCCTCCCCCCCCCCCCCGGCGCCCCCCCCGTCTTTACCTATAAAAGAAGGATAGCTTGTGAAGAGACAAAAGGAGATGAATACACTGGAAAGGCTAAAGATGGTAGCTTGATAGTGTTGATCTTTTATGTGGATGGTATGGCGATAGTTGGGAAAATAAGTATGATATTAATGCCTTAAAAAAATGTTTAGTGGAAACCTTTGAAATGAAGGATTTGGAACATGGAAATCACATTCTTAGCATGCTCATAATCAAGGATAGAAAAAGAGATTACTCTTTCTATCCCAAAGGGTTTATGTTAGTACCCCATTGGGACGAAAATATCATTCATATATTTGAAAATAGCTTGTGAGAGAGATCTATTAAATAGGCATGACTCACCCGTGTCTTTATCGAGACTCAATTCTATCAAATGATTGTTCTCATCAACTATATTGGCTAAGGTAAGACGATATTCTTCAAATATGTATATATGAGTTCAAAATCAAGGGCATGCTATAAGAAGTACATGCATGGATTGGAGGAGGGCCCTTTGATGAAAAGGCCATAGAAAGTAAGATGCTACATTCTTGATTGTGGTGGTCTACTCTTTTCAAAGATAAGGCTAATTTCTTTGAATACTATGATGAGTGTTAATGAACCAAGCTCTCAATCAGAAAGAATAATATGGAATAAGATAGACCTTTTTCCTACAATCACTCATCAACACTTTGAGAAGTGGAGAATACATTCTATAGACCCATCAACCTTGCTGCCTACTAGTACTCCCAAGCACTCTACATTATTGCTACTCACTATATAACTAAATGGGTAGAGACTAGGGCCATAAAAGGAAGAATGATACCAAAACCATGGTGAAATTCATATGGAAGCAAGTTATCTTTTACTTTAGTTTTCTTATTGAGATTTTTAGTGATTAAGGAACTCATTTCTTGAATGAGCATCTCATGCCTATGTTTTAGCTCATCTATTACAAGTCTAGTTCTTACTACTCTCAAGTGAATAACCAAGTAGGAGAGACTAAAGAGATCCTTGTTAGTGTCATTAGGGGAGTTTTGAGGACTTGAAAAAGCCTTGCAAAAGATCTTAGACAGAGAAAATATTTGAGAAAACAATAACTTTGTAATTTTTTAAAAAGTTTACTTTTTTAAATAAATAAACATATATAAAATTATTAGAAAGTCACTATCATCATATTATAATTTCTTACGTAGCTAGAAATCTAAGTGTTCACATAAATGTGACAATGATTGCCTAAATAAAGATCCTACCTTCTCTGTGTATTGTAGAGGCGAGCTCAACCGCCAAGACCCACGGACCGCTTATTCTTTCATGCGTTTCAAAGAATGAGCTCCTCATTTTCTTTTCAAATTTATATACAAAACCCTAAATCCCTTTTGGACAGTCATCCCCTTATCCCCTTTTTTACATGGCCGTGACTGTAGCTTAGGCCCTTTTTCCCATTGTCCTCCTATTTTCCAAGCTTTCTTTCTATCGCCCATCTACCTTTACAAATTGCATAGGAGGAAGCTTGGCGCTCTTTTACAAAAGGTTTTAGGGTTGCCTTGCATTTAAAAATACACTTTTGCCTTTCACTTAGCTTTTGAGGCTACCCTTGTGCTTTCGGTTGTTTCCCTTCTTGCTTCTTTCGTTGTGTCCGATCCCCTTCTGGGGCACCTCTTTTAGGTCAGGACTTGCTCTTTTCCACTTTTTTCACTTTCTTCTTGTGCTGAGGTTAACATTACCCCCCTCCTAGCCTAGTGCCAGTCCCATGGCACTGATGGGGTAGTAGTTGGAAGGTGGGATGGGTGTAGCCAAATGGATTTTTTGAGTTGGTATACAAGCCCTTGTGGGGGATGGTGTTGGATGGACCCACCCTTGAAATTGAAGATATAGTTGGGGCAGGTCCCTCCCTGATGCTGACCTTGAGTGGATCTGTCCCTTGAATGGATCCCCCTCTTGCCCTTCGAGGTTGCAACGACTATATCATCCTTGAGAGAGCATCCTTTATCCTTGACAAGGTCTCCCTCATCCTTGAGAGGACCTCGCTAAAGTAGTTGGAGCTCCCCTACATTTGTTCAGAGATTACCTTCTTCTCCACTATGCCTACTTGAAAAGAATTAGCTTCTTCATTCACTTTTTGAGGGGGGATTCCTTGGTTTTTCTATGCGTCGTGTGGATTGCATGGTGATACATCGTGTGACATTACCCCCTCCTAGACAACGGGTCCAAATTCCATGACATTGGCAGTGTTGAGTTGATGAAGATTCGAGGATTAAAAGAGAATTCATGTGAGTTGATGGGACCTAAAATGGGCCGGAACTGGCTATGGCACTAGCCGGACCTCATGCATACGACAGACAACCCCACCACACGGCCTCGCGGGCCAGGAGTGTCTAAAACTCACTTTGCACTAAATGCTTATGAAGATTTTGTGTTTGTATCCAATATGTAGTCCAATGTTCACCTTCCCTTCTCCTCAGAGGGAGATCCCATAACATATAGACATAATGCCTCGTAATACACACATAAGGAAGCACCTCTCGGCTGATTGCCACAGCTCCACTGCGACTCTCCTACACCTTGGGGATTGGCCCCAAGATGCATCGCTTCAACATATAAAACATAACACACAAACTCCACTCTTTCATAATTCAGCATTCCAGGAGATTTTGATTTGCCTCACAAAACTTTCCCCAATGGAAGCACCCGTCTAAACCTACAGCTTGGGTTTCCTGTCCTCTCAGCATTGGACAAAGTTTATCAATCAATTGCAATGCATTCCAAGAGATACCACGTGACATGCTTGATGCAAGTTGTATGATGATTGTGCACAACCATTTTATGATTAAAAAACTAGCCATATGAGGTGCGAAAAACAACCCTTTCATGAATTTTAACTAAGCATTAGGTGCTGCGCTGCTTTAGGGACTAGCACCGGAATTTTCGTGCTACTAGTCACCTATATTTAATTATGGAATGATCCCTAAATGCTATGCACAAATAGGAAAATCAAAATTTATATCTTTTCAACAATTAGATTGTCGCACAAACTTTATCCCCCCCTTACCATTTAGGTGTTGCTGCATTGCATAGGTGTAAATGGTTGTCTTGTGGTGTCATTTTTGTATGAAAAAAATAATGAACACATACTATAACACAAAAGAAGAGGCCAAACTGAGGCTTGATCTCATGCTTTAACCTTGCCAAACATTCACGCACATAAATCTTTATTTTCTACATTTTTTGAGCGCGAAAACCCCAATTTTCTCTATTTTTCACTATTTTTTATATTTATTATTCATGGAAAATAGGTATTTTATGATTTATTTGTGTTGGCTTATTATTTTGACTGAAACTTAACATTTTCTCTTAGTTTATCCCATTTCCACTCCTTTCTCCCAACTCAAAATCGAAAAAACCCACTAATTTCCATTAAAAATGACATTTTACAAGTTTTAAAGAATTAATAACAGCTCTAAATCATTACGGGTTCTATATTTTTGTAGTTATAGCCCTCAAAAATGATGCAAACAAGGTTCAAACAAAAATTCATCGCACATGAACAACATTTGGACCATGAAACAACAAAAACAATCAAATTTCTTTGTAAAATTGGAGCATACCGCGTGTCTTGCATATTGCGGGTTTTTTAATCCATCCATCAAGCGTGAAGAAACATGGCGCCTTTATCCTCTTCCTAATCACGAAAAAAATGGCCACCTTCATCCCCACGATTTTCCAAAAATTGAGGCTCCAAGGGGAGCCCCCAAAAGGTATATCCTTGGGCCCCCCCAAATCCTATTCACACTTGGCTTTTTGGCACTTGGCCTTCTGGGCACTCCCTCTTCCGCATCCGATTCTTGGTCCAAAAAATCATGGGCGTCCATTTTGAAGCCTGCATTGCCGGGCATCTCCCAGGGTCTCGTCTGTCATGCCAAAAAATTATGAAAATTCTCCGACTGTTGTTGAGTGGCTCTTTTAAGCACTTTCCGGGCATTGCCGCTTAAAATCGTATTGATTGCCACCGCTGCCTTCGACGAAGTCTATTTTTCCCATGAAATTTGTAATTTTTGGTTATTTTTAAGCACTTTTCGGCATAAAAAATCATCTGTCATTGGCGACCACAGGATAGGGCGACTCGACCTGTCGAATCCCACGAAGAGATCTGCACATAAACAATGAAAAGGAGCATCAAGCTAAAACAAAAATTCCGCAACATAACACATCACAGGTCATACCCTACCCCCTATCAAAAGCAAGGTATGAAATCCACGAGGAGTAGGCCTAGCATAATCTGACAGAAAGTCTGAATCCAGTCGCTAACCAACTGCTCCAACATAGCCAAGCTAAAAAGAACGATCAAAGAAGTCATCCTAAGTGGTGGTTTGAACTACCTACCTAACTAAGGACAACTCAACCAGTAGCTCCTACTAGGTGAGGACTCCTATAGCCTGATCAAAAGGTATTATCTTTTTTAGCACAAATTTTTCATTTTAGCATCTGATTGTCCATACTCGGGCATGTAAAAAGGAGGGAGCTGAGTGTAGTGACCCAAGGAGGACAGGGCATCGGCCTCAGGTCCTGTCTCGGTACCCAAGAACCTACCAAGCCCTCACAAGGCGACACTTAATCCTTTTCTAACACTCACTTTTATTTTCGCTCCAACCTTCTTTTATTTACTTTACTTTTCAGCTAGATGCCACCCCTAGGAAGATAAGGCATTGGCCCAAGGTCTTGTCTCATCCCCAGGAACCTACCATGCCTTCGCAAGGCGATAAACAACAGCTCAAGGATTTTTCTTTCTTTCCTTTTGTTATAGGGGTTAAAACCCCTTTTTACACATCTCCGTATATTCATATATTGTCTTTCATATCTTTAGGGTTTTGTCTCTTTCCATCATTATTTTAGTAGGCTTCTCTAACTACCTCACAACTAACAGGAACTCCTAGAACGACCGCCTAGCAGGTTGGCAGAACAGGGTCACTAGAATTACCTTCTAAAACAGGTCTTTCAATGCATGACAATGACTTGCAGGAGCAAATGACTACTCAGACTTCCCCTAACATACCGAACCTAAACCTGGGACTTCATGCCCCAAGTGCCGGTCCCCAACAAACAAAAGAAAGTAACCCTCACCCACACATATATCATTAATTGCTTAAGGGAAAAAACTAGAAAAGGGGACAAAACCACCTGGAATGGCCACAAGAAGCTTCTTTGCAGCAAAGGCTCCCTCCAGCGATGTCGTCAACCTGTATGGTGCAATCACTAAAACAACAAAGCATTAAACGTACCTACACCCAACAGAGATAGAGCCCTCTTGGCCTAAAGAAATAGCACTTTTCACTGCAAACTAACATGCCCTCTTGGATTAAAGAGACAGATTATTAAAACCTGAAAACAACTGGCCCTCTTGGCCTAAAGAAATCAGACATTAACTACTTAAAGCTATTGGCCTTTTGGCCTAACGGAATCAAACAAAAAATCTCATAGAGATCCCTCCTTGGAAGAAGACAGATATACGCAAATATGCTCCATTCCAAGGGGAAAAATAGGGCTCTCAGCCCTAAACTAAATGCATCAAGTTATGGCCCATACCTCCTGTATATGTAGCAAGAGGCGTGCACATAACATGTCTTCTGATCAACCTATGGGTCCAAGATAATAATGGTAGATGGGTCTCGGCTACTCTTTGCATCACCCATATCAACCATCGCCTACCATATAATGCGTGGTATAATAACATTCTCCACAAGTGACGAGGTCCTGTCTCATTATCAATAACAACATCCGGACTAGGATACTAGTTGAAAAAGAGGTCCTCTTCATAAGTAAAATTAGCTAAGGAATCCACAAACTGATTCCAATAACGTGGAATCAGTTGAAGAGATATGCTCTCAAATTCATCCAGTAAGGTTATGGTAGTTCGATGATACATACAAAGGAGAGGATTCCAGATTGTATATGTCCCATTGAGTTGATTTAAGATCAGCTCGGAATCCCCTTTTATGAACAACCACCTAATGCCACCTTTCTTAGCAATATTCAATCCCATAATCAAAGCTTTATACTCCGCCATGTTGTTAGTAAATCCTACCCCGAGATAAGCAGCCAATTTCATTGTAACTCTACGTCCGGGATCTCAAATAACTACTCCAACACTTCCTTTTCTGTTAGGGCCCTTGGACGCTCCATCAAAATATAATGTATACATCCATAATGGGTTTACATAGCCAGCCATTAAGAACTCCCCTATTCATAATTATGATAGTCAAAGTTCAACATATTTAGAGGATGAACTGACGGCTCCATCGCACCTTCTTCATTAAACTCAACAGGGATGCTTGCCAAGATTTGTAATCAATGATGGTAGAAAACTTTAATCTCCCACACAAAGGTACCGTCTTCTTGCTCAATCACTTTGTATCCCTTGCTCCACTAGATAAGCCTCCCCTGATGATATCTTTGCTCGAGATATGGGTGCCCCAAATAAGGGATTAACCGCCCCATCAACCAATTTAAACTCTCCTGTAGGTCTCAAATCAACCCCAGCATGGACCTGCAATGCATTTAGCGCGTTAGCATATTTAGAAATAATAAGGTTTAATCTTATTAAGATTAACCTTATTCTTAAATTCCACCCCTTGTAGATCAGCTAATAGAAATGTGGACTTATTTTTACCTATCCGAACTATATTGTAAGGGCCATCCCATCTAGGTTCCAACTTCCCTGGAAATAGCTCCCTACTACGCGCATCATAATATAGAACTAACTGTCCCCTTTTAAAAGTATATTTCTTCTCTTTTAGATCATGCAACCATTTCATCCGACGTTTAGCTACCTCCTGGTGCAACAAACTTTGCAATTTGAGCTCGTCTAAATGGGCTATAGTCGTAAACTGCTCAAATAGGGCATCTTCATCACCCAGAGAATGATTAATTGCGAATCTAATGGTTGGTAACTCAATTTCTAAGGGCAAGACACACTTCTCCCCGTAAGCTAATTTGAATGGGGTGTGGCCAGTGGCTCGTTTAAACGTCATATTATACGCCCAAACCGCCACATATAATTTTGTATCCCAGTTCCGCTTCTTCTCGGAGACTATCTTGGATAGGATACCCACAAGCTACTTATTGGTACTTTTGACTTGTCCATTTGCTTACGGATTATAGGGGGTCATCTTGTTATGCGTGATTTTTCAAGCTTCAGTCAGACTTTTAGTCACTTTATTTAAAAATTGAGTTCCGCGGTCCGATACTATTTCCTTTGGCGGACCAAATCGGCAGATGATTTGCTCAAGTAGGAAACTGGCAGTCTCTTTTGCATTGTCCTACCTCATTGCCCGTGCTTCTGACCACTTTGTAAAGTAATCAGTTGCTACTATAATGTATCTTTTCTGAGTAGTAGACGACAGTGTAATCGGTCCCACAAAATCGATGCCCCATTTCTCAAACGGATGGGTAGCCATAATCGGTGTAAGTGGGCGTTTCCTATTCTCTCTGCTGTCATGCCTTTGACAGGTATCCCATCTCTTAATGTACTCAAATGAATCTTGGAAGATGGATGGCCACCAATATCCAGCTCTCAAAGTCTTCTGTGCCATTAACCGCCTAGCAAAGTGCCCTCCACAAGCGGAGTCATGGCACTCTTCCAAAATAAAGGAAACCTCGTCAGGTGCATCACACATCGGCGATAGATATCATCAACACCCTGTCGATATAATGTGCCTGCAATCAAGGAAAATTTCAAAGCTTGCTTTTTAATTTTCCTCTTCTCCGATTTTGATAAAGTAGCTCCAGTCTCTCCTGTAGAAAGATAGTATATTATAGCAGCATACCAAGAGGGAATAGGTGCTGTATCAATCTTGAACAAAGTTTCCATGTCACTTCCTTCAGCCAAGACCTCTTTCGGCTCCCCGAAATCCACAAGGCATTCCACAATACCCTGCAACCTCGGTGGCTTACTCTTAATCTCATAATCAAATTCCTGCAAAGTGATTAACCACTTTGCTAAACGGTCAGGCGGATATAATTTATTCAACAACAATCAAAGCCCTTCTGCCTTCGTATAAAAAACCACCTTCTCATAAAGAATATAGTGCTTGAATTTTTTGGTCGCAAATACCATCGCAAGGCACAACTTCTCCATATAGGTATAGTTAATTTCCGATATGCCCAAATTTTGACTAGCAAAAGCTATCTGATAGTACCACTTTTCCTCCCAAATTTAGGCCAAATAGCAGCTGATACTATATATGGTTGTTGCTGAAAATACATAGAACATTTCGCCCCTTTTTGGTGCTTTTAAAACAAGTGCTTTGGCAAGCTCTTGCTTCACATCGTCAAAAGATACTTTGCAAGCATCACTCCATGAAAACTGACAATTAAAGGACAATAGGTTGGTTAGCGGCAACGTTCTTTCTGCCAAGGCATTGATAAACCTCCGATAATACCCTACTGATGACAGAAAGCTATGCACTTTCTTTGGAGTATGTGGCAAACTCATGGCGACTATGACCTTGATCTTTTCAGGATCAATCACAATCCCTACGGAACTGACCACATGGCCTAACAATAGCCCATAAGGGACTTCGAAGACGCACTTCCGTGGGTTAAGAGCTATGCAAAATTGTCTACAACGCTCAAAACACTTCTGCAGAATGATCAACTGTCTATCCCTTACGGTGGCTGCCCCCAGATTGTCAATGAATACTTTTAGCTCCTCTGGGGAGATGTCACCAAAGGTCTTGTCCGCTGTTCTTTGCCATGAACCAGGTGCATTACGCAACCCAAATGCCATCACATGGTACGCAAAGGTACCGAAGACTATAATAAACATCATTTTTAGCTTGTCTTGCTCAGCGATCACCATTTGGTTATACCCTGCAAAGCAGTCCATAAACGAATATATTTCCCTACCCGCTAGTTGATCCAAAATTTGGTCAATAAACAGCAACGGGTAGTAATCTTTAATAGTCTGCTTATTCAGCTCTCTAAAGTCGATTTGATTATTATTATTCTTCTTGATCACAACTAGTGAGCACCATTCAGTGTGCCAAACAAGGAAGATTAAACTCGCTTTCTACAACTTCTGTAGTTCCTCGTACAACTCGTCCCTTAATTCAAAAGGCATACGCCTTACTTTCTGACGTACATGGCGGGTACCTTCCTTTACAGGAATAGTATGCCCAGCTAGACTGGGAGGAATACCCCGAAGTTCGTCCTAGCTCCAAGCAAAAATTTCACGAAACTCTCGAATTAAGGACACATAATCCTCTCTTTCTTTCGATCTGAGCATGGAACCTAATTTAATCTTTAATAGCTTCCCTTGACAGGTTTTACAATTTCTTTGTCACCCTCTTTAATCTTTTGACCTCTTGTTACGGCTCGTAGATAAAAAGTTTCAGCACCATTGACATGTACAGCCTCAATAAGGCTGACTCCACTGCCATGAGGTAACTCCTCTATAATAGCCTTTCCTCTTTGCAGTATTTACCTTGGTCCCTTGTCTTGCTGGAGATTAGTCCCTTGTGCGCAATGGTTAATTGGACCTGGTTGTTTACTCCCTTGTTGGAGAGAACTGATCTTACTCCAACAGGTAGAATCTAAGTGGCTAAACTTCCTGCAAATATCACATTTGACATTCGGGCAATTCCTAGGGAAATGTTGGCCCCCACACCACTTATAGCTGAATCTTGAGGGGCCACCCTCTTCAGGGCGTCGGCTCCCTATCAAATTCTGTTGCTTCTTAAGAAAATTGACATCCACAGCTATTTGTCGATACTGTTCAGAGATCATATCGGTGTACTGCTTCATCATGTCCTTAACTTCACCAAGGACATAAGAAGCACTCAACTCATAGTCGTGATCGTCAGTCTGTTGTCCCATGGGCCTAACCACTTGATTAGGAATTAGTCATTGACCAACTGGGACAACATTAGGATTCATTGTTTGGTTTCCACCACTATTTAGTGAGTCCACCTGACTAGCCATAGGCATAGTCATGCTAGGAGGAGCTGGTAACATAGGCAAATTCGACATAATACTCCCTCTACCACTCGTATTCAACATGGGGTCCCTGTAATATTTCCACATGAAATTTTAATGATCCTAGACCCCGCACATCCCGAGCAAGAGCAACTTAAAGTAATTTTCCACAACAATAAAATTTTGGACTAAGTATTCCCTTCCGCGTGCACTCGCAAATTCCACCCACATCGTGTGTAAGAGGCAGTCGCTTAAAACTCGCAGCCTATGCGGGAACACCCCTTCAAGGGGGGGGGGGAAGGGATAATGGTTAAATTTTTTGCAAATTTTCTTTTATAATAATCCCCTTCCCTTTAGCCGTTGCATGGCGGGGGAGAGGGAGTATGAGTTTGTGTGAGTGATGGAGGGCATAGGGAGGAGGTATGCAGCCCACCATTTGGGTGGCTAACCCCCCCCGCCTTAGTGCCTATAAGGACCTCCCCCTTTAAGCTTGAGGGGAGGGGAAAGGAAAAAAAGACGTCGTGCTGCCCCGCCTGTGGAACCAGGCCATCGCCATCTGCCTTCACGCTGTCTGCTGTCGCTGCCACCTCACCACCATCATCATCATAATCATCGTCGTCATTGTCTTCCCCTCCATCCTCATCATTTCCCAATCATCATCTTCTCTCTCCATGACTTCTGTTAGGAAACGGAAGCTTGGAAGCTTCTATTAAAGCTTCCCATAGCCCCTATTCACCCGTGCCTCCCCCAAGGTCTTAAAATCGTATCTACAAGAAGGGCCGTGTCCTGCGCGGAGGATAAGATCTCAGACTGAGAGATTTCAGAACACGCGAGTAATGCAAGGGGAGTTGCTGAAACTAAATTCACTACATAAATGGCTCCTAAGCAGAAGTCACGAGGTGCACACGTGGGAGCTTCCACCCTGAGTACGCGTGTGGACAACACTCCGAATCTTAATGCCTGGGTTTCGATTGTATTCTCGCATGAAAGGGACGCATTAAGCATGTCGGTTTTTAGGGAAATTTAAATGAATTTATTCATTCGATTTACAAAGTTTAGTGCATGTCGGATATTTGAAATTGCTCGCACTCCCGTGGACAAGGGTAGTTGCAATCTTCTTGAACGTATAATGCATAACTTAGAAGATGATATCGTGCTAAGAAGGATAGAGCTTATGTCGCATGATGCACTCATGAATAAAGTTCATGGTCGTGGTTCATATAGAGGATAATCTTAGATGCCCATTGAATGATGTCCAAATCGTCGCAATACATGGAAAGGAATTACAAACCTTGCAAATTGCATGCGAGGATGGTTGCATTTTAGGAAAGATTAAATCAATAATGGTCTCATGGCATTCGCTCTGCATGGAGATCTCTTGTCAAAATTCGAATGCATCTCCATAAAAAATATTAAAGCTTTGATTTCGTTGCATCAACGTAGGATTTATACGTGTTAGCTCTGAATTGTCAATCATTATAGTTTAGGCAAGGAAAAGTAATGATCATTGTAGATCTTATAGCTGCATAAAAGGAAAAAGTCTATGGTCTTGAAATCGCATATTTGCTTGGAATGTTATATCTTGCAGTTATTTGCATCTTCTAGGAAATGTACTTGCTAATTTAGAAGGAAGTAATTGCATCTTTAAAAAGGATGATTGTCTCTAATCGTGGGTTAATTAAATTAACTAAGTAATTCGTGTATAGTTGAGTAGCTCACGTGAAAATCATAAAGGTACGATTAGATTGCCTATGACGATCACCTCAAAGTGCTAGGTAGGGTTAAGTTACGTTAAAATTCCGCCTAGTATCGCACTTGGGATGCCGATTTAGGACTTTCGATCCCAAAGATCCTACCCACATTCGCGGAATGTTAGGGTTAGCTAATCGCCGTGCAAGAATGATCTAGGGTTCACACCCTAGGGATAAATTGACCAAATACTAGACTTTCGTATGAGCTAGGAACCCTAAGGGCCAAAGCGTTATCGTCCTAGTAGGGTTAGGGTTGGGTTGGGTCAAGAGGACATCCCAAACCCAATATCTTGGTCATAGGTATCCTTGACCAAGGAATTCCGTGTGATGGGAAAAATAATCCCACAAGCTAGGTGCGACACTTATCTCGTGCAACAAGTTGCAATGTCGCATGGTTTTATGACCAAATCACAAAATGGTATTGCCACTCCTTAGAACAAGGTTGGCGAGTCCTAAGTACAAGTCAAATTATCTAGAGGACGAGTAGTCATCCTGCTCCATCACCTTCCCTTGAGGCTAAATTTGCCAAGTTAGGGTAATTTTTGGACTGCTTGGCAAGCCAATCAAGTGAGGACAACAGGATTGTCTAGGATTTATTGACTATAATATATGGAATCCTAAAATATTGATAATTTGGGTTAATAGGGTATAAACCCTAACCCAAGGATAAAGGGTAAACAAGCAACTTAGCTTACAAGACCCTGGGGATTTTGCCAAGTCACAATTGATCCTGGATCGAATGCTGGATGTATTCGGAGACAAGGAATTATACCTTAGGAGTTGGCCGTATAAACGACCACTGGAGTGCTTGTGTTTGTACAGTTAGGAGCACTGTTTGTTCTTCTTTGCTCAAGGAACTAATGCTGGAAAATAACTAATGCTTTAGGTTGAAAGCCTGGAGGGAGAGGCAGCATCAGTTACCCCCGACTGTCTACCTGACCCTATCCAAGGGGGTTGATAGCCACGCCAGGTACGTGGATCGAACCCGTCGTGAGAGTCCTCTCCGTGGACCGAACCCACCGCGAGAGGTCTCTTCATGGGTGGTACTTGGAGCAGGAGGATGCTTGGGTGCCAGGGGGGGCTCTAGCCGTAAATCCCTTGCCTCCGGGTTCTGCACAAGAGTCCGACATGACTCGAGATTGGATCTTGAGGCCCGCATACTAGTCAACGGGCAGAAACTTGGAATAGCGATCCTCGAGGATTGCTAGAATTGCCTTTGGGTGGATTATAGAATTGCCTTTGGGCATATTATGGAATTGCCTTTGGACGGATTATGGATTAGCCTTCGGGTGGATTATAGAATTGCCTTCGGGCGTATTATGGAATTGCCTTCGGGCGGATTATGGATTAGCCTTCGTGTTGGATTATATGATGTATTCCAAAGACTGATAAATAAAGTCCAAATATTGAAAAGGAACTTGCTTGACATTGCTTTTCTATGTTAGTGCCTAAGTTATGTGAAGGAACCAGTGATTAATTGGCTAATTAAGGAGGCTGTTTTTGCTTGTCAAATTAAATGTGGTAGGTAATTAGATAACTAAAGCAACCCGAGGAAAGTGTGGTGGATGTGACCATGGGTCCATCCTACGGAAGAGTGGTCCCAGCTGGCCGGGAACTTTTCTCAAAGGGATTGACAGCAAGGTAAACGATGACCTAGAATCTTTAGAGCTAGAGTCCCGATTTGTGTTGTTTTAGGGGAATGGAATGGGACTATGCCTTACGGGCAGAGAGGTCGAGCTTCGCATCTCTCTCGTTTCCCATTCTCCTTGAACCAAGTGTAGTATGAATCCGCTTTGACCCTGATGTTTTTGCGTAAAGTAGACGCTAGTGACTTTCTAGGAACTTGACCATTAGGAAAACCCTGATTTAGGTCGGTCCTAAATGGGAACGGCCGGAATGCTTCCATTTCGTGGCAGACTTGGGAAGACCTAGATCGCAAACCCTGTGACATTCCATGGGAGTGCCGAGCGATGCTTTCTAGACTCTCCTCCTGATGGGCTACTAAGACGTATCCTACAAGTGGACAGGGGGACACGTTACAGTTGGTATCAGAGCGAACCAATGAGGATCTAATATTTACAAGGGAGCTTAATGAGGAGAAGTAGAGCAAATGTTGATGTTAAGAACATTTCCTTACTTACTTATCGATGTTGGCCTGTAGAGTCGCGAAGCATGGAACAAATTTTTGGTGTTCCAGGTTATGTTTATGACCGCGATGCGTGCCTCGGATTATCGAAGGAGGCTAGGTATGATGAATATCCTAGACCGCATCTACAACCCTTCACCCCTATACGTGGAACGGAGATGGACGGGTGATTCAGGAATTTATTACATAACTGCCCACTGACTTGTGTACCTTCAGACCAACTTGAAGAGAATCAAGTGGATGGATGACTTAAAGATCGTGAAGCTATACATCTTGTTGAGGCTCACGCAAATGTAACCCTACATGTCGGCGGCCGAAAGGTCAAGCAGAACAAGTATGTGTTCGAGGAAGTGACTCGAATAATCCCTACCAATAGAATCAAGGTGTTGGGACGTTATGAGAAGAACGGGTATCAAATCCATGACCCCAATCCATATTATTACTCAGTTCCTGTAGCTGAATGTAACACAATCTTATTCTCCCCAAATTGATGTGCCAATCAGCTTGGACTACCTTCCCAAAAATAATTGTACTCGAAAGGGCTATGCCCATATGAATGAAATAGAAATTTTTATCAATGACTGTCTTGGCTATAAGTGTGAGTAAAGGAGTTAAGTGATTAAGTCACTTGGTTAAAAGTTGAACTGGGCATGTTAATGTAATGTGAGAAATGCTTAGTAAGTTTTTAACGTAAAGAATCTTATTGCCCAGACACAACCTCAAGTGCAAATTCCTAGTCCGACCCCTACACCAAGTACAACCGTAATTCAGGAGAAGAAGTTTCTTCTCAAGCAGATCAAGCCACCAGAATTCAATGGTAAGGGAAGGACTGTCCAAACTGATGCTGAGATCTGGATCGAATCCATGGAGGATTATTTCAAAGCAGCAGGTACTACACTCGCTAACCAAGCGATGCTTGCCAAACTGAAGCTTACCGGCAAAGTAAGACTTTGGTGGAAGCAATGGTGCAGAGACCAAGGGATCTCAGAAGGGTCAGTTACTTGGGAGAAGCTTAAAAGAGTTGTGCGAGGGAGATATCTACCACCTGCCTACTGCATGTAGAAGATGAACGAGTTCTATGAACTGAAGCAGCTTGGTCTATCCCTTGATGCATACTATTCAAAGTCTGTCTCTCTTTTAAAGTACACGCCACAAATGGATATGACACAACAGGTGTCGAAGTTTTGTGCCGGATTAAACCCACCCATAAACATGCACTTGAAATCAATGCGCCCAACAGACCTTTAGGACGCGCTCATTCGAGCTGCACCAATAATACAAGAGGTGCAGACCAAGCCAAGAAATAACATGACTTGGTCTTACAAGGATCAAAACAAGGGAGTGTATAGGTCTCAGGCCAAGAGAGTGCAGGGCCAAAATCAGGCACAAAGGAAGAAAGCTAGGGTGAACGCTACTAACAACTTCGTTCCTGCACAAGGTAATGGCCTCAATCTCCGTTGCTTCCATTGCAACGAGCCTGGTCACTTTAAAAGGCAGTGTCCCAAGCGTAGCAGAGGACAACGTCAAGGGCCATTCCAAGGAGCCGCCCATGGGCAAGGAGCCACCGCCTGGGCCAGAGGGAGAACCTCCAATGTCACCAGCAAGGAGTTGTGTGATGAAGAAGACCCAACTATGGAAGCCAACTTTGAGAGGGCAACAGTTCATGCCGCCCTTCACAAGAAAGGCCTGAATCACCAGTTCTCGGTGATTCAAACTCCATCAGATTATCAAGGTAAAAGTTTTAAAACCTTGATTGATTGTGGCAGTACACATTCCTTCATTTCACCAGTCTGTGCAAGAAGATTAGGAATAGGCACAAATGATGCACCTACCTTACTTGTGGAATTAGCAAATGGTCGTGAGGTCTCTTGTACCAGGCAAACTGCTAAGGTGAGATTCCTACTGGGTAGAAAGTCGATTTTGGTCAGATTTAGGGTTATGAACCTAGGTGTCCATGAGTGTTTGCTCGGAATGGATTGGCTAATACACAATGACACCCACATTCACTGTGGAAAGGGCCAAGTCTCCTTCCGGAATTCTGAAGGGGAACTAGTCACAACTCAAGGAGAGGCTAGGAAGCCAAAAAATTCAACTGGCCAAAGCAACACGGATAATAAAAGGAGTTAGAAAGGGACTACCTGTCTATTTGATTAAGCTAAATAAGCTAGATCAGAATCAAGAGTCTGGAGAAGAACCTTCTTGGTTAAATGAATACGCAGACGTATTTCCTGAAGAGCTGACTGAACTTCCTCCTCAAAGGGAAGTCGATCACGAGATCAAGCTAGCGCCAGGTGCACCAATCGCAAAGAGACCATATAGGATGTCCATCCCGGAAGCGATTGAGTTGAAGGAGCAACTCAAGCAACTGTTAGACCAAGGCTACATCCATCCTAGCAGTTCGCCATGGGGAGCTCCAGTGCTGTTTGAGAAGAAGAAAGATGTGTTCAAAGAGTAGAGAGAGAGAAAGGGAAAGACACCATATCCATGAGCCTTCAGGCTCTCAAGCTCATTCCTTCGTTTCCACACACTCAACTGAAAAGCACATACACACTCAACAAGATAAGTGACCTAGTGTAAATGTAGACTAGACTGACTAACTCTAGTCAGGTCACTAACTGACTACTAACCTGACTTATTTAATGTAGTCACATGTAGACAGCTGTACACACTAGCTGTCATAGATGTCGGTCATAGATGAAGACACACTGACGGTGAGCTTGATTTCTAACACTCCCCCTCAAGCTCAAAAACAAAACTCAAATCATCTGCATCACTCCAAGTAGCTGTCTAAAGTGAATGAACTTATCTTTACCAAGTGATTTGGTAAAGATGTCTGCTACCTGGTCTTCAGTCTTCACATGCTCCAAGTCAATCTGATCTGCTAAAACCATTTCCCTGATGAAATGGTAGTGAACCTCAATGTGTTTTGATCTTGCATGATAAACAGGATTGCTCGCTAACATAACACTGCTCAAATTGTCATAGTACAGCTTGACTTTGCTGTCCAAGTGTACTCCCAAGTCATTCAGTAACTTCTGTAACCACTTAGCTTCACAGGCCGCGAAGGCCGCACCACGATACTCTGCTTCCGTACTAGACAATGCAACTGTAGGCTATTTCTTACTCTGCCAACTGATCATGCTACTACCCAATCCAAATGCATAGCCACTGGTTGACCTCCTGTCATATGTGCAACCAGCCCAGTCAGCATCAGTGTATCCCATCAAGTCAAGGGTTTTCCCATATGCATAAAATAGCCCATGATCTGTGGTACCCTTTACATATCTCAGAATTCTTCTGACTGCATCCAAGTGTGGTTTGCGAGGCTTCTGCATGAACTGACTGATCAGCCCCATAGCATAACTCAAGTCAGGTCTAGTGATCGTGAGATAGATCAAGCTGCCTACCATCTGTCTGTACATAGTAACATTCTCAATCTCTGTCCCAACATCAATCTGCAGCTTGACATTCTACTCCAAAGGCATATCCATAGGCTTGCAATCAGCCATACCATATTTTTGTAACATGTCATGAGCATACTGCTTCTGTAGCAGCCATATGCCTTGAGGTGTAGAGACAACCTCAATCCCCAAAAAGTATTTCAACTCTCCAAGGTCCTTGACCTTAAATTCAGTCTGTAAACATGTCTTTATTTCTGCAATCCCATTTTCATCATCTCCTGTAATGATTAAGTCATCAACATAGACAACTAGAAAAACATAGCCACTATCTGTCTTCTTCGCAAACAGACTATGATCAGCATCTCCCAATCGGAAACCATGTTGCTGTAAATAACTGCTGATGCAAGCATTCCATGCTCTGGGTGCCTGTTTCAATCCATATAATGCCTTTTTCAGCCGACATACATGTGCTGGAAATTCTGGATGTACATAGCCTTCAGGCTGTTCCATGTAAACCTCTTCCTGTAATTCTCCATTGAGAAATGCATTCTTTACATCCATCTGCCATAGTTTCCAGCCTCTAGCTGCTGCCAAAGCAATCACAGTTCTAACTGTAGCCATCTTTGCTACAGGGCTGAAAGTCTCCTCATAATCAAGACCATACTGCTGCGCATACCCTTTTGCAACCAGCCTGGCCTTATATCTTTCCAATGATCCATCTGATTTACATTTTACCTTATACACCCACTTGCATCCAATAGGTGTTTTGCCCTCAGGCAACTGTACCAAATCCCATGTACAATTTTCAGCCAAAACTGAATATTCCTCATCCATAGCAGCATGCCAATTCTCATCTGAAACTGCCTCATCAAACTTACTTGGTTCTCTAAAATTTGTGACTTTCGTCATATAAGCATAATGACGGGCTGAATATCCAGTGTAAGTATACCTGTCAACAGGTCGTCTGACCCTCTCTGATCTCCTGAGCTGTGGCTCACTATGAGCTTGGCTCTCATGAGGCGGCACATAACGGCTCTGTCTAGCACCTGGCGTCATAACAGACGGAATCCCCAATTCACTATCTAAGCTGTCACTGCTAGATGAATCATAACCTGCAGTGAGTGGACCTGTTACATCTTCAAAACCTTTTCTTTTCCCTTATCTGTTCTCCCCCTCACTGACATATCCGTGTCAGTGGATGCAGTAGTGCGACTCCGTAATCGACCTATCCAAGGACTCACTGTAGATGATACATCACCTGTCTGACCAGTCATGGAAGTACTCTCTGCAGGAGTATTTTCAGCATGACTCATACTGGGTGAGCCATCAGTAGGCACTGCAACAGGATTCCCATACCAAGATGCTAACTCATCAAATACCACATCTCTGCTTATGAGTGTCTCATGCGTAGAAGGTACATAACACTTATAAGCTTTCCGTTCCTGTGCATATCCAATAAATACACTTTTCACTGCCTTAGGATCCAATTTCTTCCTCTTCTCATCCGGTATATGCACATATGCAATGCTGCCAAATACCTTCAAGTGTGAAATATCAGGTTTATGACCATACAGCCGTTCATACGGAGTGACATCATGAATCCTTGCTGTAGGGGTTTGATTCAGCACATATACAACAGTCACCACTGCTTCAGCCCAATAACCATTTGGCAGACATTTTTCATTCAGCATAGCTCTAGCTGACTCCATCAAAACCTTGTTTTTCCTCTCTGCAACACCGTTTTATACGGTGTATAACTGCATGTGAGCTGTCTTCTGATCCCATGTTTAGCAAGATACCTGTCAAAGTAGTTTGAGACATATTCACCTCCTCCATCTGATCTCAAACATGATATGTAACAGCCCAATTCATTTTCAGCATGTTTCTTGAAGTCTTTGAATGCATCAAACACATCATCCTTATGTTTCAAGATATAAAGCCAAGTGCACCTGCTGAAATCATCAATAAATGAGACATGATATCGTGCACCGCCAAAGGAAGCATTATGTGAAGGACCCCAGACATCAGAGTGTACCAACTGTAAAGGCCTAGTGCTGTTTTTTACATGTCTCATGAAAGGAAACCGTGCCTATTTCCCAAACTGACATGCAGGGCATACATGACCAAAATCATTATACTTGAATTTAGGTAATCCAAGTACTACTTCTTTCTGCTGCATAGATTTCAGCTTTTGTACATTGACATGTCCAATCCGCTTGTGCCAAATCTCTACATCTCTGATGGCACTCTCATCATGAGCAAACATAGCTGCTTTAAGTTCAGGAATGGTCGCTTCCAAAGTAAACATCCTGCCATCCCTTCTGCCCTTGGCAATTAGCTTGCAGCCATTTCCATACTCCTCAATGAAACATCCATCCTTGTTAAACCTCACTTGTAGATTCTGTTCTGCCATTTGACCCATAGACAGCAAATTCTTTGTTATGGTCGGTACATGTAAGACATCATGCAGGCCTTTCTTCTTGCCATCAGGCATCATCAATGGAACAATCCCTTTATGCTTTATGTCATGTTGGGTATCATCCCCAGTACATACATGACCATGTGTACCTGCAACCATCTCATCAAACCACTCTCCATGTGGGGTCATGTGGTTTGATGCACCAGAGTCAATGTACCACCTGTCATCTCTATCATGTCTCGATGCATTTTTAGATACATGCTGCATGGCAAAGAGTCTATCAACTGACTCATCATGAGCACCACTGGAAGATGCATAGTGCCCATGCTGTCTGCCCTTTGCCTTCATATCTCCTTGCTTCTTGTAACAATCCTTTGCAATATGCCCATACCGGCCACAATAATGGCAGTCCTTGTCCCTATTGGACTGATCAAACGACTGCCATGAACCAGAACCACCACCTCTACCTCGGGGTGATCTCCCCCTGCCTCTAAACCCACCAGATCCACGCTGGCCTTGTGTATTTGCACCATGCCAATTACTATGCTGCTGCTGCTGTCCATAAGTATTACGAGTGTCACCACGACCTCGAAATGAATCACGACCTCTAGATCCTCTGCCACGCTGGCTAGAGTACAACACAATGTCTCTACTCTGAGATGCACTAGAACTTGTATTCAAACCAAGTTTGACTTCCTCATGCAGCAACAAAGCAACTAGCTCTTCCCAGCTAGGGGGCTCTTCTCTGACAGAAATGGAAGTGTCAAAAGCTTTGTACTCTTTGCCTAAGCCATTCAAAGCAACAGCAATCATATCATCTTCTGATACACTTGAGCCAATAGTAGCAACTTGATCAGCTATGGTCTTAATTTCCGTGGTATACGTCTGGATGCTCTTGCCATTCCTAGACATGTTGTTGAACTGCTGTTTCAACTGGATCTTTCTTGCATGTGTCATGGTTCCATAATTTTTCATCAGTATGTCCCAAGCATCCTTCGGAGTCTCACATCCAGTGATTTGAATTACCATAGCATCAGATATACATATGGAAAACCAATGTAGCACCTTGCATGCTCTTTCATTCCATAGCCTGTAGGCTCTTTTCTGTTCATTTGTTGGATTGTGTGCAGGCAACTCAGGAGCAACTTTATCTCCTGTACATAAATCCCAATAACCTCTGCCAACCAGAAAGTTTTTCATTCTGAATTTCCATAATGTAAAGTTCTTATTATCCAACTTCTCTCCAACTATCTGAGTGATATTGTCAGTCCCATGTGCATTAGCCATGATGCAATAGACTGTCTATCAAGTGCCTGACTCCCCGCAGTCCAATAAGTATGACTGACTAAGTTCAGTCCGTAACAGTTTATGACAGTTTTCTGCACTAAATTGCAGAAAAAAACCAGGGTATTTCAGCCCACTGACACCCCAAAACAACCCTCAAACAAGTGGTCTCAACTGTAGATATAACTGTTAATACATAAGCTATGTGTTTGCTTCAGCTTAAGCATATGTAACCTCACTGCCAGGGTACATACATGCAGTCTGAAAACTGTAAACTGTGAGTAACCAGCAGCAATTTCAAGTCCAAAACTGAGTGTGTCAACAAATTCAGTTTCAGGTTGCAGTCAACCAGAATTCAGCATACCAAGCTCCAAGCAGCTCCAAAATGTCTTTTGACCATGTCATACATTTACTTTGTAGTGGCAAGTTCAATACATGAGCATCTGAGTAGGCATAGACAACTTGTCTTCATTGATCAATGGCATAAACCTCATGAGCTGTTTGTAATTAACCAGGACAGTGTAACTGCATTTATTTCAGCTTCAAAATTCAGTTTTCAATGATGCTCATTGCTTGCTTCAATTCTCCATGCATTCAACATGTATAGGCCAGTTCATATAGATGATGGAACCCCCAAGATGACCTGTATTGCTTCAGTAATGCATAGTACTTGTCGTTGACTGTGTATGACAGTTTTCAGCCTGTCATTGATTTTCAGATTTGAGTATTCTGTCATTGACTGTGTATGACAGTTTTCAGCCTGTCATTGATTTTCAGATCTGAGTATTCTGACATTGACTGTGTATGACAGTTTTCAGCCTGTCATTGATTTTCAAATCTGAGTATTCTGAGCAAGAGATCTCAGCTCCAAGACATTTGATCCAATGTATACATGCTTTGATACATTCTTGTGCTCCAAAGATGCCTTCTGAGTGTAGTACAAGGCTCCTGTGTGTCAGTAATGACTGAATGCATGCTGTCCATTCATGTTTACAGCAGTTCAGAAATGATTACAGGTCTGTGTCTGTCACTCCAGCTCATAACAGAGCTCCCACACAAGCATTTACTCCTTGCACACTTCAAATACCTTCAATAGTGAGCATACATGCTCTATGAACCTTGTCCAGGTGCCCCACTGAAGATTGACAGGTTGCTGTCCACTCAGATCAGCAGGCGTAGATTTTCAGATACAGGTTACTGTCCATTCAGATCAGCAGGCGCAGATTTTCAGATACAGGTTGCTGTCCATTCAGATCAGCAGGCGCAGATTTTCAGATACAGGTTGCTGATTTTCAGGAGACAGTCCACGATTTTCAGACACAGGTTGCTGATTTTCAGGAGGCAGTCCACGATTTCCAGAAGGCAGTCCACGCTGATTCCTTCCTTTGACTATGGCTTCATTTGCAAGTGTCCAGCTTCTTCCTCATTCCTTACTTCCATCTCCTTTGCACTGCAAGTTGTCATGCCCATTCTCCCACAGCCTCATGGATGAAGCTCTGATACCATGTTCAAAGAGTAGAGAGAGAGAAAGGGAAAGACACCATATCCATGAGCCTTCAGGCTCTCAAGCTCATTCCTTCGTTTCCACACACTCAACTGAAAAGCACACACACACTCAACAAGATAAGTGACCTAGTGTAAATGTAGACTAGACTGACTAACTCTAGTCAGGTCACTAACTGACTACTAACCCGACTTATTTAATGTAGTCACATGTAGAGAGCTGCACACACTAGCTGTCATAGATGTCGATCATAGATGAAGACACACTGACGGTGAGCTTGATTTCTAACAAGATGGAATGCTTCGGCTATGCGTTGACTATAGAGGGTTGAATCAATCAACCATTAAGAACAAATATCCCATTCCCAGAATAAATGAACTTCTTGACCATCTTCAAGGTACAGAGATCTTCTCTAAGATTGATCTCAGGTCTGGATATTATCAGGTAAGGATCAAGGAAGAAGATATCCCAAAGATGGCATTCAGCACAAGGTATGGACACTTTGAATTCCTAGTCATGTCATTCGGGCTGACAAATGCTCCTGCTACCTTCAACAGGCTAATGCAAGATATCTTTAGGCCCTATCTTGATGACTTCGTACTCATCTTCTTTGTAGTTTACTCCAAGCAGGAAGAAGATCATGAACCCCAGCTTCGCATTGTTCTCGAAACAATGAGGGCACACAAGCTTTATGCCAAGAAGAAGAAGTGTGCATTTTTCAAGCGACAGATTGAATATCTGGGATTCATTGTATCAGCGGAAGAAATTTCAGTAGATCCGAACAAGGTCAGAGACGTTCTGGAATGGCCAACACCAACTTCTGTCAAAGAGATACGTAGTTTTCTTGGATTGACACGATGGTACAGGGTCTTTATCAAAAACTATGCTTTGATTGCAGCACCTCTGATTGATCTACTAAGGAAGCAAGTACCAATTGTATGGTCACCTGCTGAACAGTCCAGCTTTGACAAACTAAAGCAAAGCTTGGTATCAACACCCATCCTAAAGCTTCCAGATCTTAGTAAGAAGTTTGAAGTGATAACTGATGCTAGCACACTTGCCTTAGGATGTGTGCTTATGCAAGAAGGTCACCCCGTAGCATACTCTTCAAGGAAATTGAAGAGCCATGAAAGGAACTATGCTACCCACAATCTAGAGCTGTTAGCTATCATCCATGCTCTCAAAGTTTTACTTGTTGGGTAACAAATTTACCTTAGTGATGGACCAAAAAAGTATTAAATGGATTTTTACCGAGAATGAGCTCAATATGAGGCAATGTCGATGGATTGAAGTGCTAAAAGAATATGACTTTGAAATCAAATACCGGCCTGGAAAGGAGAATGTAGTTGCCGATGCACTCAGTCACAAGGTATTTCTGAATTCTCTGATTTTGTAAGATCCATCAACGGCCAGATCTCTAGCCATAAAGGTATCCATGCCAAACAACCCAATTCTTGAGCTAGCTAAAGAAGAGGCATGCCATGTCCCAATCTATCAGAAAATGCTAAGGGAGATCCCTATCAAGGATCAAGACCCAAAGCTACAAACAAAGTATCAAGAATTCTCTATCAATAATGGACTTGTCTACTATAAAACAAGATTATGTATACCAGCAAGCCAATCACTCAAGCAGAAGATACTTTGGGAAGCTCATGACTCCCCTTTCTCAGGACATCTTGGCTATGCCAAGACCCTCAATGCGGTCAAAAAGAGCTATTATTGGGAGAGGCTTAAAGGTGACGTTCTCAAATATGTCACTGAATGTTTGTCTTGTCAACATATTAAGGCAGAACATGTCAAAATGCCAGGGAAATTGCAACCACTTGATATTCCCCAAATGAAATGGGAATTCATTAGTATGGACTTTGTCATTGGCCTGCCCCAAGTTCAAGGAGGATACAATTCCATTATGGTTGTGGTAGATATGCTCACCAAGGTTGCACATCTTATCCCTGTTAAGTCAAACTATAAAGCCTCAGACATTGCGAGGTTATTCATCAAGGAGATATTCAAACTGCATGGGTTACCCAGAAGAATCATTAGTGATCGTGACTCTCTCTTCACATCACACTTTTGAAAGGCTATCTTCGAGGCCATTGGGACTCAACTCTATTTCAATACAGCTTACCATCCCCAAACTGATGGTCAAATAGAGTGAGTCAACCAAGTCATTGAGGATATGCTAAGGGCACATTGTTGCCACGAACCCAAAAAGTGGATTCAATATTTGCCACTGGTTGAGTTTTCCTACAATGCTTCTTACCAACAAAGCATTCAGATGACCCCTTTTCAAGCATTGTATGGGCACGATTGTCGTAGTCCTTTAAGCTTTTCGGATCCAACCTTGAGGGTTAAAGCTTCAAAGCAGATGCTGGAAGACATGGATGATCAAATCAAGTCAATAAGACAGGACATCCAAGCCGCCAAGGACAAACAAAAGGCTTATGCGGACCTGAAACGTCAAGATAGATCCTTCGAGGAAGGTGATATGGTCTTCATTCCCGTACGTCCAAAGAAGAGTTCCCTATCCTTGGGTAAATGCAAAAAGCTAAGACCAAGGTATTGTGGACCCTACAAGATTATCAAGTGCCTAGGGCCTAATGCTTATAGATTGCAACTCCCCGAAAACCTAAAAGTTCATAATGTGTTCCATATCAGCCTACTGAAAAAGTATGTACCTAACCCTAGTCACGTACTTGATGATCAACAAGTTGTAATGCCTAGCCAAGGAGTCCTTGAGCTATAGCTTGACAGGATCTTAGATGTTAGGGACAGGCATTTGAGATCCAGGATCTTGAGAGAATACCTCGTCCAGTGGAAAGATTATCCCGAAGAGGATGCCACTTGGATGGATGAAAGTACTCTCAACCAACAATACCCCCAGTTCTTATTAAGATGAGGACATCTCGATTCCTCTAAGGGGGAGAGAATGTAATATTTCCACACGAAATACTAATGATCCTAGACCCCACACATCCTGTGCAAGAGCAACTTAAAGTAATTTTTCGCAACAATAAAATTTTGGACTAAGTACTCCCTTCCGTATGCACTGGCAAACTCCACCCACATCGTGTGCAAGAGGTAGTGGCTTAAAACCTGTAGCCTACACGAGAATGCCCCTTCAAGGGGGGAAAAGGGATAATGGTTAAAATTTTGTCAATTTTTTAAAATAATAATCCCCTCCCCTTCAACTGTTGCATGATGAGGGAGAGGGAGTATGAGTTTGTGTGAGTGGTGGAGGGCATGGGGAGGAGGCATGCAGCCCACCACTTGGGTGGATACCCCCCCACCTTAGTGCCTATAAGAACCTCCCCCTTTAAGCTTGAGGGGAGGGGAAAGCAAAAAAAGATGTCGTGCTGCCCCCCTGTGGAACCAGGACGCTGCCATCTGCCTTCACATTGCCTGCTGCCACTGCCTCACCACCATCATCATCATAATCATCATCGTCATTGTCTTCCCCTCCATCCTCATCATTTCCCAATCATCATCTTCTCTCTCCATGACTTCTGTCAGGAAACAGAAGCTTGGAAGCTTCTATTAAAGATTCCCATAGCCCCTATTCACCCGTGCCTCCCCTGGGGTCTTAAAACCGTATCTGCAAGGGCTGTTTCCTGCACAGAGGAGAAGATCTTGGACTAAGAGACTTCGGAACACGCGAGTAATCCAAGGGGGAGTTGCTGTGATGAAATTCACTGCATAAATGGCTCCTAAGCAGAAGTCACGAGGTGCACACGTGGGAGCTTCCACCTCGAGTTCGCATGTGGACAATGCTCCAAATCTTAATGCCTAGGTACCGATTATATTCTCGCATGAAATGGACGCATTAAGCATGTTGGTTTTTAGGGAAATTTAAATGCATTTATTCATTCGATTTACAAAGTTTAGTGCATGTCGAATATTTGAAATTGCTCGCACTCCCGTGGACAAGGGTAGTTGCAATCTTCTTGAACGTATAATGCATAACTTAGAAGATGATATCGTGCTAAGAAGGATAGAGGTTATGTCGCATGATGCACTCATGAATAAAGTTCATGGTCGTGGTTCATATAGAGGATAATCTTAGATGCCCATTGAATGATGTCCAAATCTTCGTAATACATGGAAAGGAATTATGAACCTTGCAAATTGCATGCGAGGATGGTTGCATTTTAGGAAAGATTAAATCAATAATGGTCTCATGGCATTCGCTCATGCATGGAGATCTCTTGTCAAAATTTGAATGCATCTCCATCAAAAATATTAAAGCTTTGATTTTGTTGCATCAACGTAGGGTTTATATGTGTTAGCTCTGAATTGTCAATCATTATAGTTTAGGCAAGGAAAAGTAATGATCATTGTAGATCTTATAGCTGCATAAAAGGAAAAAGTCTATGGTCTTGAAATCACATATTTGCTTGGAATGTTATATCTTGCAGTTATTTGCATCTTCTAGGAAATGTACTTGCTAATTTAGAAGGAAGTAATTGCATCTTTAAAAAGGATGATCATCTCTAATCGTGGGTTAATTAAATTAAGCAAGTAATTCGTGTATAGTTGAGTAGCTCACGTGATAATCATAAAGGTACGATTAGATTGCTTATGACGATCACCTCAAAATGCTAGGTAGGGTTAAGTTACGTTAAAATTCCGCCTAGTATCACACTTGGGATGCCGATTTAGGACTTTCGATCCCAAAGATCCTACCCACATTTACGAAATGTTAGGGTTAGCTAATCGCCATGCAAGAATGATCCAGGGTTCACACCCTAGGGATAAATTGACCAAATACTAGACTTTCGTATGAGCTAGGAACCCTAAGGGCCAAAGCGTTATCATCCTAGTAGGGTTAGGGTTGGGTTGGGTCAAGAGGACATCCCAAACCCTATATCTTGGTCATAGGTATCCTTGACCAAGGAATTCTGTGTGATGGGAAAAATAATCCCATAAGCTAGGTGCGACACTTATCTCGTGCAACAAGTTGCAACGTCGCATGGTTTTATGACCAAATCACAAAATGGTATTGCCACTCCTTAGAACAAGGTTGGCGAGTCCTAAGTACAAGTCAAAATATCTAGAGGATGAGTAGTCATCCTGCTACATCACCTTCCCTTGAGGCTATATTTGCGAAGTTAGGGTAGTTTTTGGACTGCTTGGCAAGCAATTGACCAATCAAGTGAGGACAACGGGATTGTCCAGGTTTTGTTGACCATAATATATGGAATCCTAAAGTATTGATAATTTGGGTTAATAGGGTATAAACCCTAACCCAAGGATAAAGGGTAAACAAGAAATTTAGCTTACGAGACTCTGGGGATTTTACCAAGTCGCAATTGATCCCAGATCGAATGCTGGATGTATTCGGAGAGAAGGAATTATACCTTAGCAGTTGGCCGTATAAACGACCACTGGAGTGCTTGTATTTGTACACTTAGGAGCATTGTTTGTTCTTCTTTGCTCAAGGAACTAATGCTGGAAAATAACTAATGCTTCAGGTTGAAAGCTTATAAGCATTAAGTTTGCGAAGAACTTGCTTTAGTTACTTGGCATATGCCTGGACATTCTCATTTGGCTCTTGGCATGTTACATTCAGAACACGCAACCAATATTGTCCACCCTTCTCAGGGGCAAACTCCCTATAGAAAGCCATAAAGAATTGGGCACTGCTAGTTATGGTTTCGGCTTTTAGACCGTGATACCACACTGCCGCTCTTCCTTTTAATGTCATATTGAAGAACATCATTAGGTGTCCTTCATCTTGGATCCGATAGTTGAGCATGAGAGTTTGAAACTCCTTAATGTGGAGTTCTCCATCTTCTTTTGCTAACCCATGGAAAATGGGCAATAGTGCTCCTAATGCCGGTAAATCCGGTGTACCTGCTGCTGGAATTGCGATAGGTTGTGCCATGGCTACAACCGGATTAACAACATGAGTTTGTGTAGGAAACACTGTAGCCCCACTTGTTGTGGGTTGATTAACAAGAAATAGGAAAGTACCAAGACTTCCACTTGCACTCAAAGAGCTACTCGTAACACCTAGGTTACTAGAATCACTGCCACTTATGCATAATGGGCTGCTTCTTTGAGGAGAATAGCATCTTACAATCTCCAACCGTTGTCTAGCCCTCTCAACACGTTCTGCTTTTCGTATTTCGGCTTGATGGTCCTTATCAGAGGACATAAACCAACTATTTGGTCCCTAAAAACCCTAGATTCAAGAACCACCACTTGTTGGCGGCTCCCGGCAGACACAGCACTGATGGGACCTAAAATGGGCCGACACTAGCTATGGCACTAGCCGGACCTCATGCATACGACAAACAACCCCACCACATGGCCTCGCGGGTCAGGAGCATCTAAAACACACTTTGCACTAAATGCTTATGACGATTTTGTGTTTGTATCCAATATGTAGTCCAACGTTCACCTTCCCTTCTCCTCAGAGGGAGATCCCATAACATATAGACATAATGCCTTGTAATACACACATAAGGAAGCACCTCTCTGCTGATTGCCGCGGCTCCACTACGACTCTCCTACACCTCGGGGATTGGCCCCAAGATGCGTCGCTCCAATATATAAAACATAACACACAAACTCCACTCTTTCATAATTCATCATTCCAAGAGATTTTGATTTGCCTCACAAAACTTTCCCCAACGGAAGCACCCGTCTAAACCTATAGCTTGGGTTTCCTGTCCTCTCAACATTGGTCAAAGTTTATCAATCAATTGCAATGCATTCCAGGAGATATCACGTGACATGCTTGATGCAAGGTGTATGATGATTGTGCAAAATCATTTTATGATTAAAAAACTAGCTATGTGAGGTGCGAAAAATAGCCCTTTCATGAATTTTAACTAAGTGTTACGTGTTGCGCTGCTTTAGGGACTAGCACCGGAACTTTCGTGCTACTAGTCACCTATATTTAATTATGGAACGATCCCTAAATGCTATGCACAAAGAGGAAAATCATAATTTGTATCTTTTTACAGTTAGATCATCGCACAAACTTTATCCCCCCCTTACCGTTTAGGTGTTGCTACGTTGCATAGGTGTAAATGGTTGTCTTGTGTCATTTTTGTATGAAAAAACAATGAATACGTACTATAACACAAAGAACGAGGCCAAACCGAGGCTTGACCTCATGATTTAACCTGCCAAACATTCACACACATAAATCTTATTTTCCCACATTTTTTGAGAGCAAAAATCCCAATTTTCTCTATTTTTCACTATTTTTTTCCTATTTATTATTCATAAAAAATAGGTATTTTATGATTTATTTGTGTTGGCTTATTATTTTGACTGAAACTTAACATTTTCTCCGATTTTATCCCATTTCCACTCCTTTCTCCCAACTCAAAATCGAAAAAACCCCACTAATTTCCATTAAAAATTACATTTTATGGGTTTTAAAGAATTAATAACGGCTCTAAATCATTACGGGTTCTGTATTTCTATAGTTACAGCCCTCAAACATGATGCAAAAAAGTTTCAAACAAAAATTCATTGCATATGAACAACATTTGGACCATGAAACAACAAAAACAATCAAATTTCTTTGTAAAATTGGAGCATACCACGTGTCTTGTGTGTTGCGGGTTTTTAATAATTATTTAGGGCAGCCCATGGACTCGATCAACAACCATTCTTCAGTGCTTAACCTCTTTCCTCAGCCTCCTCATAATCTTGAAGCAATCTGAGCACAGCCGGACAAGCATCCTTCAGCCCCTCTTCTTCTTGATTTCTTGCACATGAATTGCCTCTATGCAGGAGAGAGAGGGAGGAGAGAGAAATACTAGTTTTTAATCTCCACAACCAGGCAGCCAATGGAGGAGTGGAGACCAGGGATTGGAAGCATAGATAGAGTGTAGATCATGTATCCGGTCAACTAGGAGGGTTGTTTACAGCCCCCATAACCCATCCATCAGGCTTGAAGAAACATGGCGCCTTCATCCTCTTCTTGATCACGAAAAAAACGGCCGCCTTCATCCCCAAGATTTTCCAAAAATTGAAGCTCCAAGGGGAGCCCCCAAAAGGTATATCCTGTGGGCCCCCCAAATCCTATTCACACTTGGCCTTTTGGCCCTTGGCCTTCTGGGCACTCCCTCTTTGGTATTCGGTGTCCGATTCTTGGTCCAAAAAATCATGGGCGTCCGTCTTGAAGTCCTGGACTGTCGGGCATCTCCCAGGGTTTCGTCTGTCATGCCAAAAAATTATGAAATTTTTTCGACCACCGTCTAGTGGCTCTTTTAAGCACTTTTCGGGCATTGCCGCTTAAAATCGTACTGATTGCCACCGCTGCCTTCGACGAAGTCTATTTTTCCCCTGAAATTCGTAATTTTTGGCTATTTTTAAGCATTTCTCAGCATCAAAAATCATCTGTCATGAGTTGATGAGGATGGGGCCTCGTGGGGATTGGTTTTGCGGAGAGGTTGATTAACCGGTTGAGGTGTTGGGGGCCAAGAATGTATTGCATGGATGATGGGGCCTCCCAAGTTGGCGGGTTGCAACCTTTATAGGTACTTGAAAAGAAAAGAAGATGCACTACCTAGGGGTGTATCTACCTTTCCATGTGGTGCATTATGCTCATACTAGTGAAACTAGGAGTTGGGTTGACAAGCCTGGGTGGGGTCCCACACTTGAGTACCTAGTTTGTGTATCATTGGAAGTGTGGTGCACGTGGCTTAGAGAGATATGTCTAACCATAGGTGAGTGTGACCTCCCTTGGTATATCCTGCCCTTGATGTCCCCTAAGCGTGATGTGGGGAATTAAAATAGGCTAGGGGGTTAGAGATGGAGCCAGCCACCAGAAGTTGCTAACTTGAGGACCCCTAGGTGTAGTGATTGTGACCTTCGTGCATTTTTTTTGGCCACATTGATCCAGCTATAGAATAGATATCTTGGTCGGCATTGGAGGTCAATAAGAGTGGTGGGGGCATCCTTGTCGTAAGAACCTCCCTCTAAGGAGTCGCTGCTTGCTTCCCCTATGTTATGGTGGCTTTGCTTTTGTGGGCTTTGCAATTTGTATTTGAACATGTAGCCCATGGCTTAGAGCCCTACGGGTGATCTTCATCTTTTTCTTTAAGGACTCAATGGCCTCCTCTTCTTCTCAGATTGTGTGGCGTCCAAGAGAGTGTGGAGAAAGGTGCATTGTTGGGCTTCCAAGGTCACTTGTGCGGCCTCTGCCCTATTCTCTGATAGCACAAGGGCTAGTCAAAGCGCTAAGGCACTCACTCTTTCTTCGCTTCTGTTTACCCAGTCATTTGCTTTTTCCTCATCTCTTCTCGCACTGTTGTTCTTCAAGCTTCGATGCTAGCCTTTGTTCCAGATTTGCTATATGCTTTAGGTGCCATTGGCTTCTTTCTTCTTCTATTGCTCTGCTAGCTACTTTGCAGCATCTTAGATTTTTTTCATTTTCTTTTTGTAGATCTTTGTATAGCATTACTAGCTCATCGAAATTGCATTGTAGGATCATGAGGCTGTGCATTTCCGCCGCAAGTTTTGCTTGCCATCTCTTGTTTTCTCCTCCTTTGGCCTCAAGCTTTGCTTCTAGCTCCTTGATCTCTCTTTAATAGATGGCTACTTGACATGTTCTCTCTAACTGAGAGGCTGCCATTAGCTCCCTTTCAGCCGTGAGCTTATCTACGACTATCTTCTTATCTTCCTTTTCCCATTCTAGCTACGTGACTAGAGTTCTTCCACATAGGCCTCTTAGTCTGTGGACAACGACATCACAGAGGGACCCATGGTTGTAGATGCCTCTATCTCTAGCCGTTTGAGGTCCTGTCTGGATTTCGCATATGTAGTTGTGTGTCTTCTTGCTCTCATCACAGGGGTTTCTGCACTTGCACCTTGGGTTGCCTCCTTGTTGACCATGAACTGCACCCAAGCCACAAGACTACTAGCATGTACCATGGTGGAGGAGTCTTGTGCGGGTGCAGTGACTGGGGTGGTGGGTAGTAGGGTGGATCAAACTCTTGCCCTTTCCCTCGGTCACGGGGAGTGGCAAGTTCTTGGGTGTCTTGGAGTTGGTGCTTGGACCTTCGTGTTGGGGTGAGCTCATGGCCACCAACTCTTCTTGTCTTGAAGGTTGCTCCACTGATGTCAAAGGCAGATAGCAAGAGCTATGTCATCTTCCTCCTCCTTCCTGACCTCCACCTCTTCCTCCTCAGCTGTTCTGGATTCCTCCTTGATTCTCTTTGTCTCATCCCTTTCTTCTTTCTTTCTTTGTTCTTTTGCATTTTTGGGCTCCTCTTGGGCTTTGCGTAGGTCTGTTTTCTTTTTCTCCCCCCCTTCTTCTTTGGCCTTCTTCTGCGGAGTCTCCTTCTTTGACTTCTTGTCCCTTCCTTGGCCAGATTGTGCTTCTTGCTCTTGTTTGTCATGACTCACGGCCCTTTCACTGGGCTGCTCCTGTCCTTGGTGTGGAAGGGACCTGTCACCAACTGCCTTGCCTTCTTATGCTTTTTCTAGTGCTTCTATCATGATGGCTGTCAAGATTCCTCCAAAGCCAATGGTGGAGGCCTTTGAGGACAACGATTTCCTAGTTTTGGAGGCTGGGGACTCTGCCCCCGTGGGTCTTTTGCCAATATCTATATTGTCTTCCTTAGGAAACCATTGAGGTTTACTTCATCAAAGGACCGTGCAGCAATGCTCTACAGGATTGATATGTTGATTTGGTTCATTAATGCATTGTATCACTGACTGGAAAACAGAGTGTGCACCATTTTGGCCTAGATTTGAACCTTGGGGTTAGGGATGTTGTCTAGGCTGATGCCGTCATTGATGTGGACCATCACTTTGTCCATCCCTAGCATGTCATACACATCTTGTTTTGGCCTTCTTTCCACTTTGTTTGGTGAGCCCAGTGCTTTTTGTACCAGGGCTCAGCTTGATGTCTACTTGGTGGGCTTCCTTTTCTAGATGCACTGTAACAGTGCCCCAATTTTGGTTGACGGTCCGAAGAAACTTGGCACACTTCTCATGGTTGATGGCTTGGCCCACCTTTTCCACGTACTTTTGCATCTTGCAATGCTTCACCAGTTGCTGGATGGCCGATTCCTCCATGACTATGTCTTCTAGATTCACGATATACCTGAATTTGAGTTGATTATAAACCCTTGTCTCCAACGAGAGGCCATATTTTGCTTGCTCATGCTGCTTTTGCCTTAACATGTCATAGTGGGTACCTGTCATAATGCCATAGTTCACCATTAGTGTTCTCAAGGCAATTTCTTGTAGAAAGGTAAGCAGGAATTTGATTATGCTTTCTAAGGAAGAATAACATGCTTATTTACAAAGAAGAGTGGAAGAGCATTTTATGACTTTTCATCAGTCAAAAGTTGATTTTTGTCCACTCTCTTCCGCTCTTAGTAAAACTGATGGAGGTTTCATTCATGCGTTTCATTCACCTTACGTTCTCACATGGTTGATTCCATCTTGCCCTAGAATCCTTCCTAGTATTAAGGTTTGAGGGGTCAAGGGAATTCAATGCTGGCTTGCGGTGTTTTACTTCCGCATGAGCCAATCATAGAAGTTTGGATTATATTCTAGATTGGTATAGTGGTCCATATTGAAAGGATGGATGCTGACTTGAGTGATGCAGGTGAGAACATCTGTGAGGAGGTCATCGGAGTCAATCCTGCTCTCTTGAAGAGGTCATCGAAGTCAATCCTACTAGCAATGTATAACTCTTCCTTAGTGTAAGGACTCGATCTAGATAAGGGTGGCTCATGACAGGATCTTCCAGTGATCAATTGTGAATGATGGCCAATACCTTAAAAAAAGAGGTAGGAGCTACGTAAGTGGGATCATACTCGGAGGTCTTAATGGTGTGTCATTGCTCCGCATTAGTCATGATTTGGCAACCTTCTTGTTTCGATTGGAGTCTAAGAGCATACCACTTACTCAAGAAAGATGAGTCATTATCGGCTAGCTTGCGGAGTTCGGGCTTGTGGCAGTAACTCTGCTCTTGCTATAGGAGGTGATTAGCCATTGTTTGAGGGCTTGGTCTCGAGATCTTAGCATTGGTGATCAATTCCTCTATGACTGTGGGAGTTTTTACCATCACGAATTCATATTCCTTCCAGGTGCATGGCATGGAGTGGACATCCAACGCTAAGGATGGATCAAGTAGACCTAGGTCTAAGCACTCATAGCTCTTAGCAAGTAGAGTGAAAGTGGCATCTAAGCGCTTGATGTACGTGATCAGGTCATCTCCTGTGTTCTCAGCTAGGTCCTTATCGTTGTTCGTAGGATGGGTTAAGACCTACTGGTGGGTAATGAACTAGATAATTTGGCAGCTAAATGACTGTGGCTCTGGTTGTTCTCGAGAGTGTGGTTGGGCTCCTTGCGTGATCGGCTTGATTAGACTCAGGGGTACCACGCTACCAGATGCTAGTGAGGTCTTAAGGGCACTAGTAGGACATGTTTGATGCATTATGTGAGTGGTAGGCTATGGCTTTGGTCGATATAGCACTAGTAGGACATGTTTGATGCATTATGTGAGTGGTAGGCTATGGCTTTGGTCGATATACTTGCTGAGTCATTGCTGGCTTATGCGTTTGAGGTTCTATGGGATTTGCAGCTTGAGTCGTTTGTGGCATTAGGGTGTTTTTTGTCACGTGGCTTGGTGCGGTCAAGGTTGCAAGGAGCATTTGAGTAGTGACCTTGGCCATCTTGGCTTTCGGTATCCATATCCAGGCGTTACCCTCATAATAACCTTGTGCTCGCAATAAGATCTTGGGGACTCATCATTGCTTGACTATTCGTCGATGCCTATAGTTCCTTCTTTGCCTCCTAGGTTTCGAATACAAGTTCCTAGCCTTGTAGGGTCAATATTGTGTGCTTTTGGGTGGTGGCCCTTGATGTTTAGGCATCCATTTAAACTGTGGTGCATGGGCCTTGGCTTTGATTTTAGCGGTTTGTTGGCGTTGAGGTTTGGCACATTGTGACGAGTTATCACCCCCTCCTTAGGCTTGGTGGTGGGTTGCTCTATCAGTGGCTTTGTAGGCTTTGATGGAGCCATGTTGCCCTTACTAAAAGCAGTGACTATTTGTACATTGTCGATAGCAAGGTAAATACGCTATGGGTCATAGTTGACGTTGCAAAGTGTCTTCTTTTTAAATGTACATCCTAACAACAATTCCATACTTGCATCCTTCACATTTGGCAACACATAAAAGATCATTGGCATGCATTCAGATTCAATAGAGACTGCAACCTTGCACTTTCCTAGAACTACATATGATCAACTGCCAAATGGAATGAGTTTGGCATTGGTAGGCAATAACTATCGTCTACCAAGTTGAACCCAATGATGATGAGTCAATATATTAAAATCAGCACCTTCATCAATCAATGAATCAATGGCATGTGTTTGCTTGGCAGTCTTGTCATGCATAGGTAAGCAAGAGCTACGGCTTCCTCATCTTTATCTTGAATTTTTGTGATAGTGGCCACTCGTACCTTGATGACAAGGGATTCTAGCAATGGAGGCCCGTGTAGTGGGTAGTAGTCCTCTCGACGTTGAAGGAGTAATAGTCCTCATATTCGCTTTTGTCTCGCTGAAGGAGTAGCAGTCCTTGTATTCATCATGAGAACTATCCTCATCCAATTGCTCATCATTATCTCCTAAATCTTGACATGGTGTTTCCTTTTTATCGGTGAGACTAAGGCCCGATTGTACATTAAGTTTAAGTTGTTGTGCACCTTAGTCCACCACCACTTGGGTTCATCTAAGAGATTTTTGAGAGGTTTCAAGTTAGCGACAGGGTTGCCGGCTAACTTTCTTGTCAGGTACTCCAAGACCTCTTGGAGTTCTGGCCTATTGTTAGGGACATGGAGCATGATAGGTTTGGATTGGTTGCAAGGGCTTTTGGCTATCATGCAGAGTGGCATTGTAGGCTCCTTCTTGGGCACTCTCTCTTTCTCCACGTCTTGCTTGTACTCCTCTTCCTCATCTGAGAATGGCAAATCGATTGTAGCAAGTACATGCATCCAATCTCATTCATCCTCTAGGCAAGGGATATATTTTGTGAGTGGCCCGTAAGAGTCTCTAATTTGCGAGTCACCCTTGAGCATGGTGGAGATGGCATCCATGTCAACGGTGTGGTCTTGCATATATTGATCTCTACTCTTACTACTTATTATGTTTGATTGCCTAAGAAGATTAGACCGTTACCCTAGTCTTCTATGACCCGTGCATTGCACATCCAGGGCCGGCCTACCATGACTTCATAGTCCACTCCCCTCATGACTATAAAGTCAAAAGACAATTGGATTCATGCAATCTTCAAGGGCTACTTCTTTAACACTCCAAATGGCTGCACTTTCATTCCATTGGCTGGGATGATACTGAATCTAACATTCTCAATAGGTGGGTTATCCCAGACTTGTACTGTATGACTCAACACACTAACTCCTGCTCCCCTATCTATAATTCCCTTTCTCGTGGTGTCTCCTAAAGCTAGGACTGGTAAAATTGCATGCCTTTTGGTGCCTTTCCAAAAAGCATTGACATGCAAGGACTTGGGCACCGAGTGTAGCATTAGATTGGATATTTGAGTTAGTGCATCATGATCGTATAGATTAGCTGCCCCTTGCTCCATTGGTCCTTCAACCCACTACTTTAGCTCTTGCCATAGCATTGGATGCAGCCTAAGTAGATCCCCTAGGCTTAGAGTCACAGGGATAGTCACTAGTGTGGTGAGGAGGTCGTTGACTGCTTGCCTCTCTCCTAACTCTGCGTTTCATGGCCAATGGACCTGACTGGTTTGTTGGCCCATAGCGTGTAGGCTGTGTCTAAGCGGCACTGCTTGTGGTACATTCCTCAACTTTTGGTCGTGGAGGCTAGATTGGTGTGCTTACACTTGAGAGATCATCTAGCTCATCTTCCAATATGGGCTCATTATCCTTTAAGTGATCTTGGGCTTCTTTTACTCAGTCCTTGACCTTTTTGATGGCCTTGAGTTGGTGCTTTGGTTTGGAGTACTCTCTGACCTTTGCACACCCTTCTCGGCCGTCTTTGGAGTTGATGTTTTTGCCTATTAATCTATCACCTTTTTTTCGACAGGCAACGTCTTGGCACTCTCAGTTTTTAGTGTGACCTTTGAATTATCTTTCTTTCTCCTTTGCCTACGACTTTTCTTTTCGATTGAGGTTGCAACTAAGTTGTTAGGTCCATGCAGTGATATGCCGATCTACTTTGTTTGTGCGCGGGCCATGACATGCAATGGGATGGGTGTGTCCTCTTTGTTAAATGTCTCAACTCCAAACAGTCCCAATGGTACAGATGGCTTGTTTGCTGCACTAGAGGGTGGTCTTCGTCTTGGGCATTCAGCAAATAGGTGAGTGATTCCACACTCTGGGCATCTAAGAGGCCTTTCATTAGCTTGATCCTATTTGAGGTAGTGTGAGGAGATATGTCCTGGGTGTCCATAAGTCCAGTTCTTGGGTCTACCCTCCAAATCCTCTGCCTCTACCTCTACCTAACGCCATCACTGGTACAGGTTGGTAATCCATAAGGATTGCATTGCCCTCTTCGTCATACACCATGTAAGGGTGCACATAATGCTCTTCGTCATTTGGCTTCTCCACATAGTGGATTGGAGCATTGCTTGGTGGATGGGTCATGTAGGGTCTAGGTGGTCTAGGTATGCTTGTGGGGTTTTTCTCCATGAGAGCCAATGGGGCTCCCCTCTCGAAAAAGTTTTGTGACCTATTTGCTAGGTAAGGTTGCTATTTGTATGGTTGCGAGGATGGGAGTGTCCTTGGAAGTCTACAGTAGTGCATGACATTGTGATTGAACCTATCGCAGTTGGCACAAGGTCGAGACCTCGGGTCTGGCAGGTGGTTTCCACCACAATACACGCATTGGACATGAGGACATGTAATTTTTCTAGCTCTATCTTCATCTCCACTAGCTCTTGACTTGTGTCTGTGCCCTTCCCTTTATCCTGAGTACTTGGGCCTGATATTTCACTTGATGTTGAAACTCACTCAGAGTTTCTAGCATTTGTCTCCTCTCGGGTCGAGCTATTGGAGATTCTCTCTTTGAGCTGGTTATCCACTCTAATTGCCTCATCAAAGACCCTAGCTAGCGCGTCTCGTTGCAAGCTTGAATTGCCTGCCAAGGCCTTATAGAGTTCCTCACTGCGTATCCCATTGATACAAAATGTGGAGACTACTCTTTTGGTGGGTTGCTCACCAATTGGGATCCTCTTGAAGAGACTCTGCACGTGAGTGACGTAGTCTCTTATGTCCTCGTCTTTCTGCTTGTTGACATTCATCAACCGCACTAGAAGGTTATCGGAGTACCTAGGCTCATAGAATCTCTTGATGAAGAGACCCTTGAGGTTGTTGAAGTCAGTAGTATGCTTAGCACCGTCTAGAATTGTGTACCAGGTCCTACCCTTATCTCCTAAGCATAGACCAAAATCTTATGAGGGCAGCGTAAGATCGGTGAGGCCGTTGGCCTCGCAGACCTAGTCGAACTATTTTACAAAACTATATGGGTCATCATTTGGCTGGTACTTGTCTAACTGCTTAGACATGACAACGCTCCTTGATTGGCTCTTAGAGCCCTGGTTAACTCCTAATCCTGCAAGCAATGAGGTTGCCATTGCAGTGGATCTCTACTTTGTTGAGAGTTGTTTAACAATCGCTTTGTAAGAAGCTTGCTCAATGTGAGATCACCTTCTAGAGATCTTTCCCTCTCTGCATCAGGGCCTGTCCTGCTTTTGCTTGCTAGGGTTAGCACTCTTGCTGAATCTCGCACATTTCTATGCTCTGTCATGCAAGCTTCTGGCTTGTTGTTCGTGATTGTAGGTCACTATGCCTTCCAAGGCTTCTCGTGCTAGTCTCCTCTCCTCTTTGAGGTTTGCTATGATATCCTCAAATGTCCTACCATGGTGGTCTATCCGGGTTTGTAGGTCGTAATTGGTGACTAGTTTCTGTTGGATTTCTATGGGGAAACCGCCTAGGTCAAGCTCTTTGCCATGTTTGTGGTTAATGCTTGACTCTACCATATTCGCAATCTCGTGCTCCACTAGGTTGTTGATAAGATTGGTCAAGTTGGGTAGATCTATTCCCCCAATGGTGTTGGTCCTTGTAGCGCCTGACTCTTGGGTCGTGTTCGTGCTTGGTGTTGGTCCTATACTTGGGGTTCACGATCACCCGACTATGTCCTAGGGTCTTCTCCTATCCGTGGGTTTGTTCTGATTGTTAGGTCTAAGTGAGTTCCTTATTATTAAACTCACTTGGTGTGTGTGTGCGTGCTCTCTTCCGTACACTGTGTGAAATTAGGCTTTCAGCTTTTCTCAAGTGCACTTCAAGTGTTCATATTAGAGTGGTGTGCGAATGCAAAGAAACAGTTATCGCATTCACTCCACTCTTTTCATCCTGGCCTAGTTTGACTCTAAGTGCGATTATTGGCCACTCTTGGGTTTGCTAGGATTTCTGCTATGTCGTCCTACTTGGTTGTGCTATGGTCTATGCGTTGATTGGTAGGGCTAGTCAGTTGTGGTTTTTTTTTTGGATTTTTTTTGGGATACAGCCTTGATTGATTCTCAGTTGTTCGATTCTTAGAATTGGATGGGCCGATTATCATCTTTGACCTAGGGTGCTCATCTAATTCTGGGCTTTGTCTGGTTCTCAAAGTCAAATGGGCTGGCCAAATTGGACAGACCGATTCTCTTAGGCCGATGATTGATTTTTGGTGGGCCGATTTTGCCAATTGGACGATCCGATTTCCTCGTTCGATTTTTAGTCGTCCAAATTAGATGGGCCAATTTTCCCCCAAGGCAATCGACTAGGCCGATTGTCTGATTCTAGGAATCGGTTGGGCCGATTTCACATGACGAGTTTCTAGGGATAATGAAAATAAACTCGATTCTAATGATTTTGGTTATGAGGGGTCACAGAACTTCCAAAATGTAAGAATAGACCCCAATGAAGGATTTTATATACTTGGAATAGCAAATAAACTCCAAAATACAAATAAAATACAAATCAAACCCTCTTGTCTTGTTATGATAGCAAAAGCCCTAATGCATGTTTTCCTTTTTTTTCTTTGTTTTTTCCTGTTCTAATGCATCCAAATCACAAAGCAAACTGAAGGGGAGCTACAAGCTCTACCCCGAGACCTACGGACCACTTATTGCTCAAGTGTTTCGAACCGAGCGGCCATGGCTACCTCTCACATAGCCGATGCGCAATGCCTACCTTACGGGTGTAGTGAGCTTACCTTGATGCTCGATCGAGTACCCTCCTCTTTCTTGCACACCGGTGGCTCCACGATCCTTGAGGCAAGCTCAAGCAACCTCAATCCCTCTCCCATGAGCTTCATCCTCCATAGCCACGCGCGAGACAAGAGAAGAGAAGAGAGGAGGGGAAGATGAAGAGAGAAGATGGAGAGCTTCTTCTCCAAGATCCCTCACTCTCACACAATCACTCCCTCACTCCCTCACTCTCAAGCACAAGCAAGAAGGCAAGAAACAAGAGAAGAAGAAGAAGAAGCTTTGGCCACACACAAGAATGATATTCTCATTCCCTTTTTGAACTTTATATACATGCCCTACTTTTCATGGGCGGTCATCCCCTTTTTTACATGGCCGGCCATTAGCCTAGGCCCATTTCTCATTTCCCACCGTTCTAATCTATCCTATTCCCAACTAATGCATACAATTTGCACAGGAGTGAGCCTAGTGCTCTTTTACAAGGATTCGGGAGCGCTTTCACACTTAATGGTGCACTTTTTACTCTTTTACTTTCCTTGGGCTACTCTAAGACTTCTTGAGGGTCATGCCCGTGCTTTTAATTTTTTCAGGGTCTGGTTACCAGTTAAGGCGCCTTTTTCTTCCTTTTGTCCTGCGCCTTTTGCTATTTCCTTTTTTCCATTTCCCGCTCCTCTGTGCTGCGGTAAACATTACCCCCCTCCTAGCCAAGTGCCAGTCCCATGGCACTGTGGTGGAAAGTAGTGGGATAGATGATGATGTTGCTAGGTGGAACTAGTAGGTGGGTGACACTGCTTCCAATGTGGTTGGGTGAATGATAAGTGATGGGGTTTAAGGACGATGACTAGGAAAGATTCTGGCGTGCTTTAGGCTCCATGAAGATCCTCGACATCTTTCACACTGTTGTGGCACCCCTTATGTAGCCGGTTGTCTTTTGAGTATCCGAAACACTTAAAGCAATAAGCAATCCCTTAGGAGGATGGTATTGGAGGGATTTATTCTGGAGAAACCCCCCGAACGCTGTTTGCCTTGAAAATCCGTGGCCTTGGTTGAAGGTCCTTGTCTTTGAGTAGAAGGTCTTCAGTTTTGAGTTGAAGGTCTTCAGGCTTGTGGAATCAATAAGCGATCCGTAGATCTTGAGGCATTGGGCATGGATCATTGGACGATGAGGTTCCAAGATCTATGCCAATGGCAGATCCATCACTGGGTTTTTCCCTCTGCTTGATTTGGTTCAGTCATGGCAGCCATCAGTAGGCGGATGATCGGCAACATGAAATCTGTTGAGCCATTTAAACCTTCGCAACGAAGCTCCTGAAGTTACAGTAATGGAGTCATGTCCGACCCATGGACAAATTCCTTGTCATTGGAGGATGTAGTGGATGATCTTCGTCAGCCAAGCAGCCAGTTCTTGAAACATGAACATAACTTGCAAGAAAAGTTGTGCACTTCCTAGGGGGTGTGTCTATCTCACTATGTAGTGCACGGTGCCCGTGCCAGTGGAACTGGAAGATGGGTCTAACCTTAGGCAAGCCCTTGGTAATGTCCCACACTTGAGGACCCAGTTCATGCATTGTTGGAGGTGCGGTGCAAAACTTAGGGTGACAGGTCTGAAAGTCCAGCCCTTGATGTACCCTAAGTGTGAAGTGGGGAAGGGGCTAGGGAGAACCCTAGATGCAGTGAGTGTGGTGCACAATAACAATGAAGGGAGACTGCAAGCACATGTGAAGTGTTCTCCTTGTTAACTTGCTTCGTAGTAGATTCATCTTTCAGCTTTGCTATTTTTTGCTCTTGTCTTTCTCTCCAGTCACCTTGTCTTTGTTTCCTTGTGGCTTTTTCTCTCTTTCCTTTTTTTTTTTTTTTTGAGAATGAGAGAGGGAGTACAATTGTCAAGGCATATCTAGGTATTCTTTAATATTGGCCTTAGCTCTCAGAGGAGTGGTTGACAAGAAAGGGTGATTACATCTTGTGAAGCGGGTGTCACTCATATTTTCTAAGAGCTCTAGACAGAAGGAAGGAAGGAGAGTAGCCCGCATCATTAACCTAGTCATAGCTCTACTATCTATTCCTAGGTTGATATCAAAGAAGAGTGGGGGGAGATGGGCTTTCTCTGCTATGGGTTTTTTGAGTAGCAGGAATTTGATAAGTCGGAGGTAATTACAAGTGGTCAAAAATGCTGGATCTGGGCAGGAAGAGAAGTCTACAAGGAAACGATTTATAGAAGGAAGTATATCTTCTAACCTAAACACTAAGCATTCCTCAGGGCTCCTAGCATTTACATTATATATTTTTGGGAAGTCGTAATCCCCATGCAAGTCTCTATCGTAGTCCACTCCATGCCTACGGGGGTAGGGCATGTAGATAGGATCATTGCGCTCTTCGGGGAGTGAACTGCAAAAGGCGGTCCATGCATCAAAATTGGTGTACCAAATCCTCCTCCACCATTTCGGCTGTGCCTCGTAGCCTTGGACGGTTTTGGGAACCAGATTGACCTTATCTTCACAGTAATCCTGTGGTTCTTGTCGCCACCTAGTTATTATCAAGCTCCTCTCTTCAATCCACCTATTTGCAAGTTCATTAGCCAGATCCTTGATCTTGGCTAAGACTCCTAGAGGCAAGGCCTAGTCTAGAGAGCGTGGGAAAGCAAATGAGAGCTCAAACGGCCTTTTATGGAACTCTTGCTACGCCAGATGACCAACTCCTGGGGCCAGTCTATAGGATGTGTATCGCCTCTCAGTGGCATGGGCTCTTCAGGAAGTTGTCTTGGAATTGTGCATGCTCGGCGTTGGGCCTCCTTAGCTAATTCTTTTCTTCTCCTCCTTGCTGCAACTATACGCTCAGGCAGATGGGCATGTGCAGGTTCTTCCTATGGGAGATCAGGTTGAGGCAGACTCGGCATTCTTTGTTGCTCTTCTTCATCACCTTGCTCGAAATCTGGACCCTCTTCGACATGTAGCTCAACCACATATGGGATGACTGGCGCTGGTGGTGGTGGCTGTTTATGCTCCTCAAAACCTAGCTCCTTGAGCTCAGTAGTGGAAAGGCCCGTACAACGTAAGTAGTGGAATTGTTGCTCCTTAGTGACCCCTGCACTCGTTGGGAGCTCCCGCTCTTGAAGACCATATCTTAGAGCTCGGGTGGTTAGCTCCAACTTTCTTTTCACCTTTTCCATTGGATCATTGCCCTCAGCTTGTGTGACATGGAGTACTGTGTTGAGGAAGGCCTGCCACTGTGTTTTAGTAGTTATTTCGGCAGCTTCAATCCTGGCTTTTGCAAGCACCCTTTCTCATTCTGCCACTGCCAAGCGCTTGGTCAAGTCTCTCACCCTGTCAAAATTATTCCTTTCCCAATCCATAGCTCTTTCTTCCATCCTTTTTCTCTCTTCCTCCAGTTGACTCGCCAGGGTGGTCACTACCTGTTGCTGCTCATTTGTTAAAAACCACAACTGGTTCATTTCTCTTGACTTCCGAGCCAGCTGCTCTTCAGCAATCGCTTTGGCTTGATCTACAATGCTGAGCCTTTGGTGCACCTCGGCCAATACTTCTGATTTTTCCTGCATCAGCTGCTCTTGGCTTTGGATCTCCACAAGGAATAGCCTTTTTTGATTGAAAGCCATGGCCATGAGGGCCTCTACATCTTCCTGGGAGGTCTCCAATGCATCTTGTAATCTTTGCGCTTCATCTTATAGCCATTTTGCTTCTGCTGCTGAGACTCCTGGCCCTTCACTCTTCAGAAACTCGATTTCACTTATTAATCTATTTTGTTCTTCTAGCTCCTGCCACAAACGGAGCTCCATGGTATGTTCTTGTGGTATACTGGGTTCGCCTTCCTGAACCTCCTGTCTTAGCGTTTCCACTCGAGTGACCTTTTGCTGTAGATCATTGTATTGCTGCACTAGTAGCTTTAGACTCCTTTGCTCTACCACCAGGTTCTGCTCTTCGCCTTCCAGCATATGTCTAAGGCGTCTTTCGTTGTCCTGGGCTTCCTTTGTTTTTGCTACTAGCTGGTCCTGTAGGGCCTTCATTTCTCTTCGTCGGTCGGCTCCCTGCCTTGAGACTTCTAGCCTAAGAGTAGCTGACGTTTCTTTTTCTTTTTCTATTTCTAGCTCCATCAAGGCCACTTTCTTCTCTTCCTTCGCCTTATCTAGTTGTGCCAGTAGCTTAGCCACATATGCGTCATAGTCAGTGTCGGCAGGCATGGGAGTACGGGGTGTGGTAGTTGATGCCTCCAGCCTTTGTCTTTTAGGGTCTTGCTGTGACTCTGCATCTGTGGCAGCGGGCCTTTTCAATCCGATTTCTGGCACGATCTCGGCCACTTTGCGCACTAGCATTTGCATCATGTTCATTAGCTGTGCCGTGTCGAGGGGAGGTGTGGGTTGTGTGGTGGTTGTAGTCGTGGTTTCAGTCATTGCAGGCACAAAAGAGGAAGGAAGTGGATGTAGTAGGGACTTGCCCTTGCCTACAGTCCCACTGGAGCTACTTCCACACTTGAACTAGCTTCGGCTTTATGACGGGGGCTCACAGGTTCAAGCTCTCCACCCCCGTAGGTCTCTTCCACAGATCTTCGTGTAGCCTCTGCTAACCCAGCCAGCTCCTTCAGTCTCTGCTCTTCAGCTTCTTCTTCCGCCCTTCTTTTCCTGTCCTCTTCTGCCTTCTTTGATTCTTCTCTTATCTTTGCAAGCTCTTCCTCCTCTTTCCTCCTTCTTTCTTCCTCAGCCCTCCTAGACTCTCTTTGAGCCCTCTTGATTTCAGCTCGTTCTTCTTTGCTTAATTCCTCTTTCCTTTCCTTCTATCTCCTGTCCCCTTTCTTTTTTCCTTCTGGTTTGCTTGCTTGTGTAGGCGGCACCTCCTGTTCTCCCTTGTCACTTATCGTTCCTTCACTTGATTCTTCTCCTTCGTGGTGAGGTGGGCTTTGATGTGCAGCTTGCTCTTCCATGACTCCAGCATCCTTCATTGCTTCATCTATGATGGCTGTCAAAACACCACCATATCTAATTGTGGCCGCCTTTGAGGCAGGTTTCTTCCTTGTGGAGCGTGCTGTTGAGGCAGGGGATTCTCCTCCTGCTGGTGCTTCCACTGGAGTGAGAAGGGCAGCTGAGCTTTGAATGGTTTTCTGCACGAACCCATTCCAGTCTACCTCCTCAGGGACTCCTGCTGCGATGCTTTCAAACAATGGGACCCAGATCCTGTTCATCAATGCGTTGTACCTTTGGCTTGAGAAGAGTGTGTGGATCATCTTCGCTTGCACCTTCAGTGCTGGATCCGGGATGTCAGCCAAGCTGATTCCATCCACTGTGTGCACCTCTTCTTTCTTTACCCCTAGCATGGTGTAAACATCCCTTCTCGACCGCCTCTCTTTCTTGGGTACGAGCCCCAAGGCCTTCTCTATGATTGCCGCATTGAGGGGCACCTCAACTCTTCTTTCCTGCTCCCCTGTCCTCACTGTGACAGTGCCACAGTTCCTGCCCTTGTCAAAGTTCCTCAGAAATTCAGCACACATGCCGTAATCCACGGCCTGCCCCACCTTTTCCACATACTTGTGGAGGTGGCATCTGTCCACCAATTCTTTGACTGCAGGTTCCTCCAAGATGGCCTCATCCAGGTTCAGCGTGTGCTTGAAAGTGAATTGACTGAATCCTCGTGTCTCGACGCTGATGCTGAACTTGGTCATCTCTTCTTCAGAAAATGGGAGTTTGCCCCCTTTGTCTTGTCCTGCCATGGTGGTTACCTGTCAACACACGATGCCAACATTAATGCTTAAAAATTGGTTTATTTCTAACAAAACTCACTTTTGAGAGAAAAATGTATGTGTCAAAAATTGGTATACTTGCTTAGAGGCTTGAATTTTAGAGACATGCTCACAGCAGTAATTGCTATTGTTTTCCCTTTGCAGTATCTTCCATTGAAACTCAATTAATCATAACATTCTGCTATATATCATGACTCTCATTTTGTTGACTCTCATTTTGCTCTGCTCTTGCTCCCCTTGCTCGCCCCTGTCTTGGATCTTTCAAGGAATCCTTCCTAAGATTAGCACAGGAAGTACGAGGCAAATGTTGTTTTTCATGGATTGACTTTCTTAGCCAATAACCAATCATAGAAGCTTGGATTTTATTCAAGCTGGGCATGACAATCAAGAGTAGATGGTTGGATGGAGACTTGGGAGATGTAGGTCAAGACATCGTGAAAGAGATCTCCAGTATTAAGGCAGCTTGCAACATGTAATTCCTCTTCTGTAAGGAATTGGTCAATGTAAGGGTGAGCGAGCACATGGTTGTCTAAATGCTGGTTGCGGGTGATGGCCAAAACCCTAAATGAGATAGGTGCCACATAAGTAGGGTCATATTCGATGGTTTTAATTTCCCTGCGTTGCTCAGCATTGGTCATTATTCGGCAACCTTTTTTCTCCCATTGGATTCTCAGAGCAAACCACTGTTGCAAGAACGTGGAAGGCGAGCTTGCCTTCTGCGTGAGCTCTTGCAACTCGTGCTCAGGAATAGAACGAGGAGGCTTATGATATGAAGTGATTAGTCTTCTAAGGGCAGCTTACTCCTTTGAGATTTCATCGTTTGCTATCAGTTCAGCAGTAATTTTGGGGAATTTACAGGTCATAAGTTCGTATTCTTCCCAAGTGCATGGTAATGCACGAACATCCGAAGCAAGTGTTTTGTCAAGAAGACCTAGGTCTAGCCTCTCATAACTTCTAGTGAATGTAGTGAAAGTTTTGTCCAACATCTTGATGCAGGTTACTAAGTCATCCCCAGAAGTCGCGGCGAGGTCTTTAGCCAAGGAAACGAAAGGTCGTACCGCGTAGGAAGGTTTAAGACCTGCTGGTGGGAATGGTGCAAATGGACCGGATAGTGGTGACTCCATCATTGGTGTCACAGGTGTGGCTTTGCACTCTAAAGCACTTTGAGGTGCTGTAGGAAGCTTTGGGAGCATGGGAGTTGTGCTGGGTTCTGAGTGAGCAGTCATGGGGGTATTTAAGTTCTGTGGATTAGGTAAGTCTAAGGCTTGTGGCGCTTGCTTTGGTCGATAGATGAGTTGGGGCTTACTAGCCACAGCGGGCAATGGTTTGCTGACTATGCCCTGGGTACCATGTGTGCAAGCCTCCCTCACTGGGGTGAGATTGCTTGTAGATGAGCTTTTAAACTTGCCATTTTTAGGCACCCAAATCTAGGGGTTGTCCTCGTAGTATCCTTGTGCTCGCAAGAGATCTTTGGGGATCCATCGCAGGGTGGTTGTGTGTCTACGTCGATAGCGTCTAGATTGCCTCTTAGGCCGTGATGGCTAATTATTTTGGCGTTTAGAATCACATTTGGGTGGTCTACCTAGATGTGGTCTTTGTCATTTTGGCACCCATATAAGCTTGGACTCCTTGGCCTTGTGAGCACTCTTGGTGGGTTTGGGCCTAGGGTCGAGAGCCTGGCATGAGGCCTTAGTTTTCTTCCGTTTAGACTTGGGCTGAAGCATGCTTGTAGGGGTTTCTACCAGTGGCTTCGTAATGGTGGAGGAGTCAGGACAGCCCTTGCTGAAAGTCATCACTATACGCACATTGCCTATAGCAAGATGAATGCAGTTTAGGTTGTAATCCACATTACAGTTTGTTTGCTTCTTGAAAGTATGACCTAATAGTGACATATTACTGGCTCCTTTAGTGTCAGGCAACACATGGAAGAAAGCTGGTAAACTTTCAGACTCGATAGAAACGACTACCTTGCACTTCCCTAGGAGTGAATAAGCATTACCCCCAAACGGGGTGAGTTTGGCATTAGTGGGCTATAGTTTTGGTTGACCAATGCGTGTCCAATGGTCATGCGCCAAGATGTTGTAGTCGGGACCTTCATCAATCAAGGCATCGAAAGAATATGTCGCTCCTGCTGTGACTGTGATTCGTAGATATGCCGGTGCCACTGCTCCTTCGTCCTGATCTATAAGGTTGATTAGAGTAGCCATGCAGACGTTCATTGGGGGTTCTAGCATGGGTGGTTCATGTAATGGATGGGAAGGAGGATAGTACTTCTTTATGCGGCTGCCATTAAAAAAGCCTATTCCTTTGCCTTCAAGTGTCTCTAACTCAACATTCCCTATTCTACCAATCATGCGTACTCTGAAAGGCCCTAGCCCCCAAAACTTCATCTTCTGTTTATGTCCTTTTACAGAGTATAGCAGAACAAGGTCCCCTTGTTCAAAGTCTCGCTGTTTGACATGCTTGTCAAACCACATCTTTCGTCGAGCCTTCTCACAAATCAGAGAGTGAGTGGCGAGGAGTCGGGTTTCCATTAGGCGCTCTGGGGTAAAATGGCTTTAGTTGCATACGTCAGCCTAAAAGGCGTCTGTCCTACAGCCGTTTTATAAGCTATGCAATAGGCCCACAAGGCCGCCATTAGCTTGTTGTCCCAGTCACTTCTTGAAGTAGACACTACCTTTGTAAGCATGTTGATTAAGATTTTATTCGTGGATTCGGCTTGGCCATTAGCCTGAGGGTAATAGGGAGAGGGCTTCCGATGAATTATTAGGAAGGTAGAGAGCAGGTGGAAAATCACCTCATTAATGAAGTGCATGCCTTGGTCGCTTACAAGTTCGATTGGACAGCCAAACCGTGAAATGACCTGCTCCCACAAGAACTTTGCAGTGGTTCTAGCATCATTCTTCCTTGTGGCTCGTGCCTCTGCCCACTTCATTATATAATCGGTTGCTACTATGATGTAGCGAGCTTGGGAATATTGTGCCGCAGGACTGATAGGTCCAATAAAATCAATGCCCCATTTTTCAAAGGGTTGTCGGGCTATGACAGGGGTCAACTCTATCTTGTCTTTTCGCACAAGCACTTTGGTCCTTTGGCACTCATCGCAGTGCTTTATGAATTTAGCTGCATCGCGGAAAAGGGTGGGCCACCATAGTTGGGATTGTAGCACATTTCGGGCTGTTGTGTCCCTGCTAAAGTGTCCTCCAACGATTCCGCCATGTGCTTCTTTCAATGCATCATGCATCTCGTGCTCACATACGCATCCGTGCAATAAACCGTCTTGTCCCAACCTGTAGAGTTGGCCGGCTATCAGTTGGTATGGCTGAATTTTCAGGATAAGTCTTCTCAGCCTGGCCTTCTCAATGGGTCTCTTAGGTAGTCCACTCTCTAGCACTTGCACTATGTCGTCGGCCCAGTACGGCATCAGATCAGCTTTAAACAATTCTCTCTCGCTAGACAGGTTAAAGAGATGAGCATCCGGTAAATCGTCAGGTATGCCTTGTCCAGCGGCTTCTCCTGTGGGTATGCGGGACATGTGGTCAGCCATGTAATGCTGCTTTCCTATGCGTACAACCACAGAGAAGTCAAACTCCAGTAGAAGGAGTAACCATCTAGCTATGCGTCCCGTACTGCAAGGCTTGTTCACAAGATATAGCAAGGCTTGATGGTCAACAAAGAAGACAAAGGGAGTGGCCAACAGGTAATGCCTAAATTTATTTACCGCAAACACCATGGCCAACCCCTCCCTTTCTGTCGTGGAATAGTTCATCTCGGTCTCTGTGAGCTGCTTGCTGGCAAAACTCACCGGGTAATCTAAGTTATGTTCACCAGGCTGGCATAGCACGGCTCCAATAGTGAACTTAGAGGCGTCTATGTGTACATGAAACGTTATGTTCCAGTCTGGGGCTCGTAAGATTGGTGCAGTAGTAAGAGCCTTTTTCAACTCCTCATATGCGTGCTGGCATTCCTCAGTCCACTCAAACACTATCAACAGCTTGTACAATGATCTAGCAATTAGTGTGTAATTTAGTACAAAGCGTCAATAATATCCAGTGTGTCCTAAGAAGCACTGAACTCCCTTGTAGTTATTGGGTGGCGGTAAGTCAACAATGACTCTGACATTAGAAAATTCAGTGGCAATGCCATTCCTTGACACTACGTGCCCTAAGATGCATCCGCATTTCACCCAGAACTGGCACTTTAAGGGGTTCAACGAGAGGTGGTACAACCTACACCTTTCAAAGACAGCTCTCAATTTCTCTAAGTGTTTGGCCCAACTAGAGTGTACGCATAAGTCATCTACAAACACTTCCAGTTCGTGCCTAAGCATGTCCTTAAAGATAGTGCACATTAGGCATTGAAAAGTCACAGGTACATTCATTAGCCCAAAAGGCATGACAATGTAGGCGAATACACCCCATTCCATGGCAAAGGCAGTCTTGTGCCTGTCGTCGGGGTGCACTTGCACTTGGTTATATCCCGAGAAACCATCCAGAAAACTGTAGGCTTCTTTACCTACTACCCTCTCAAGCATGTGCTCGGTGTAAGGTAAAGGATAATTATCCCTCTTTGTAGGGGCATTCACTTTCTTGTAGTTCACACACACTCGGATTTTTCCATTTTTCTTCATGACAATCACGATAGGTGATACCCAATCCGTGTGCTCGATCTCATATATGAATCCTGCCCTCATGAGTTTATCAATCTCCTCTTTTACTGCATGGGCGTGTTTGGGATTCATGGGATAAGGTCGTTGTTTTGTTGGCACTGCATCAGGAACCATTGGGATATTATGAGTCACAACCCTAGGGTCGACTCCCTTAAGTTCATCCAATGTCCAGGCAAACATGTCAATGAACTCTTGCAAGAGTGCAACAAGTTTGGTCTCCTCATCCTCCGTCAAGTCATCTGCAATGAATACAGGTCTTGGCTTTTCACCTTCCCCAGCCAAGTTAACTTCCTTGACTTTGGTGGGTCCCTCGATCGGTTCACTAGTTTGGCCTTGTCTTTTCGCACCTAGCAGAATCACCACTCTGTCACCCTTTTTAAATTTTGTAAACCGTTTGGGTAGATCCTACGGTTTCTTTTGCCTTCCTGCTTCTGAGTCCTTTGCTTGCTTCTTGGCCTCCTCCTTTAGCCTCTTGCACCTTAGGTGGACTGGCAAGTCTCCCTTGGTGCTTTTGACTTTAGAAGGTTGTGGTATCTCGGGATCACTCTCAGTGCTGACTTCCGACTCTGAGTTAAACTCGCATCCCTCACTTGAGGAAGGTGTTTCCCCAGGGGGTCGTAGTTCAGTAGGTGCATCCGTCTTGAGCACTGGGATTACCCATGGTCGTGCCACTCCGGCTTGCTCGTAATCCACGACTCCTATGTGTTCTAGCCAGAATCTGTCACACTCCATTCGCATGACTCCTTTTTTGTTCTGACTGTTCCTTCCTCTCCTAGGCCTTGAATCTGCCCTGATTTGTTCTATCGCTTTTCCTTCCGTGTCGTACTCTATTGTATCTATCTCTTCTTCACTCTCCTCTCCCGTAGAGCGACAGTCCTCATACTCCTCATCATCAGAGTCCTATCCTTCTGATTGCTCATCATCACCTAAGCTTTCCTCTCCAGTCTCCTTGTCATCAATAACTAAAGCCCAGTTATATAACAAATTCAGGTCGTGGACCTTGGTCCATTTCCATTCTAGCTTAGCTAATAGATCACGTAGAGGTTTTAAGTTAGCAGCCAAGTTGCCTTCCAGTTTATTGGTCAGATACTCTATGATTTCCTGAAGCTCTAGTTTTTTGTTGGGGATATGGAATGAGGCTGGTTTGCCTGGGTTGAGTGAGCTTCTTGCCATCATGCAGAGTGGCACAATTGGCTCCTCAATTGGCATGGTTGCGGCTTTAGCAGCCTGCCGATATAGTTCTTCCTCATACGAGAATGGTAGGTCAATGGTTGCCAAAACGTGCATCCAATCCCTCTCATCCTTAGGGCAAGGAATATATTTAGTGAGTGATCCATAGGATTTGGTCGTTTGAGTATCGCCTTTCAGCATAGCTGAGATGGCATCTAGGTCAACAGGGGTCGTCTTCCAAGTGTCCATCGCTACCCTTATTGCACTAGTTCTGTTCCCTAGGAAAATCAAACCATTGCCCCAGTCCTCAATGACACGCACATTCCTCATCCAAGGTCAGCCTAATAGTATGTCGTAATCCACTCCCTTCATGACAATGAAGTTTACGGAAAACTGCACACCGGTAATCTTTACTGGCCAATTCCTTAAGACCCCGAATGGTCTTACCTTCATTCCATTTGCTAACGTGACGTTAAACCTGGCAGTCTCTACAGGAGGGTTTCCCCATGCCTTTAAGACTGCATGGCTTAGTACACTAACACCTGCGCCTGTGTCTACAATTCCTTTTCGCGTCATATCTCTTAAGGCTAGGACGGGTAAAACTGCATGCATTTTAGTGCCTTCCCAAAAAGCATTGATGTGCAAAGACTCAGGAGTTGAGTGTAGAGTTAGACTTGGGATCTGTGTAACCGCATCATGATCTTGCGGATCAGCACCTGCAAGTCATGTGTGTCCCTCCATCAAGTCTTTTAACTCCTGCCATAAGGAATGATTCTGCCTAAGAAGGTCTTCCAAGCTTAGAGTTACTGGAGTAGACAACAAGGTTGTGAGGAGGCTACTGGGCTCTTGTCTTCCCCTGAGGCTAGCATTTCTAGGCCATGCGTTTTGTCTGCCCTGGAAAGTTTCCCCTTGGCCTTACTGTTGAGTTGCCCCCAGTGGTGCAGGTATGCTAGCAGCTTGTGGTTTTGAAGGTGAGACTGGTGTGCTCATGCTGGAGAAATCGTCAATAGGATCTTCTAATATGGGTTCAGCATCCTTGAGGTGCTTTTGGGTGTCCTTGACCCACTCCTTGACCCACTTCTTGACCTTAGCTATAGCCTTGAGCTGCCGTTTGGGATGGGGATATTGTGGGAGCTTTCACTCAATCGCCAAGACCCTCGGACCGCTTATTGTTTCAAGCGTTCCAAGCCGAGCACTAATGGCTACCTCTCACATAGCTGATGCGCCATCCATATCTATGGGTGTAGTGAGCTTACCTTCGTGCCGTTCGAGTTACCTCCTCTCCCGCGCACTCCAGTAGCTCCACGATCCAAGTGCAAGCTTCAAGCAAGCTCGATCCTCCTGCTCCAAGCTCCAAGCTCCATTGCCGCGAGCAAGACAAGAGAAGAGAAGAGAAGAGAAGAAGAGAGGAGAAGATGGAGAGCTTCTCCTCCTTGGTCCCTCACCCTCACACACTCACTCTCTCACACTCTCACACTCCCTCTCTCAAGCACAAGCTCAAGCAAGCAAGAAGAAGAAGAAGAAGAAGAAGAGGAGAGCTACTTTTGGCCACACACAAGAATGAGCTTCTCATTCACTTTTCAACTTTATATACAAAACCCTAAATCCCTTTTGGGCGGTCATCCCCTTTTTCCCTTTTTACATGGCCGGCCATAGCCTAGGCCCTTTTTCCCATTGTCCTTCTATCTTCCTAGCTTCCCTTCCACTACTCGTCTACCTTTACAAATTGCACGGGTGAGAGCCCGGTGCTCTTTTACAAGATTTCAGGGTGCGCCTTTTTATTTAAAATGCGCCTTTCCCTTTTTGCCTTTGCCTTGGACTTTTAAGGTTGCCCTTGCGCTTTTGGCCTTTTCTCATTTTCTTTCTTTAGTCGGGCTACCTTTTTCCGCCTTTGCCCTGCATCTTTTCCACTTCTTTTTGCTTTCTTCGTGTTGGGGTTTCACTCAACCGCCAAGACCCTCGGACCACTTATTGTTTCAAGCGTTCCAAGCCGAGCACTAATGGTTACCTCTCACATAGCTGATGCGCCATCCATATCTATGGGTGTAGTGAGCTTACCTTCGTGCCGTTCGAGTTACCTCCTCTCCCGCGCACTCCAGTAGCTCCACGATCCAAGTGCAAGCTTCAAGCAAGCTCGATCCTCCCGCTCCAAGCTCCAAGCTCCATTGCCGCGAGCAAGACAAGAGAAGAGAAGAGAAGAGAAGAAGAGAGGAGAAGATGGAGAGCTTCTCCTCCTCGGTCCCTCACCCTCACACACTCACTCTCTCACACTCTCACACTCCCTCTCTCAAGCACAAGCTCAAGCAAGCAAGAACAAGAAGAAGAAGAAGAAGAGGAGAGCTACTTTTGGCCACACACAAGAATGAGCTTCTCATTCACTTTTTAACTTTATATACAAAACCCTAAATCCCTTTTGGGCGGTCATCCCCTTTTTCCCTTTTTACATGGCCGGCCATAGCCTAGGCCCTTTTTCCCATTGTCCTTCTATCTTCCTAGCTTCCCTTCCACTGCCCGTCTACCTTTACAAATTGCACGGGTGAGAGCCCGGCGCTCTTTTACAAGATTTCAGGGTGCGCCTTTTTATTTAAAACGCGCCTTTCCCTTTTTGCCTTTGCCTTGGACTTTTAAGGTTGCCCTTGCGCTTTTGGCCTTTTCTCATTTTCTTTCTTCAGTCGGGCTACCTTTTTCTGCCTTTGCCCTGCGTCTTTTCCACTTCTTTTTGCTTTCTTCGTGTTGGGGTTTCACTCAACCGCCAAGACCCTCGGACCGCTTATTGTTTCAAGCATTCCAAGCCGAGCACTAATGGTTACCTCTCACATAGCCGATGCGCCATCCATATCTATGGGTGTAGTGAGCTTACCTTCGTGCCGTTCGAGTTACCTCCTCTCCCGCGCACTCCGGTAGCTCCACGATCCAAGTGCAAGCTTCAAGCAAGCTCGATCCTCCCGCTCCAAGCTCCAAGCTCCATTGCCGCGAGCAAGACAAGAGAAGAGAAGAGAAGAGAAGAAGAGAGGAGAAGATGGAGAGCTTCTCCTCCTCGGTCCCTCACCCTCACACACTCACTCTCTCACACTCTCACACTCCCTCTCTCAAGCACTGCATGACCTAAATCTGATGTAAAACTAGGCCTTAGTCACACGGATGAGAATAGAGGCCTAGACAATGATGAGAAGTTAGAATGTAGTGATTCAGACACTGATGAGTACAAAGACTGCTACTCCACGAATGAGGAAAGTGAAGAAGAGGCCGAGACGATAAAGTACGACATAAATAGATGAGTGAATCAAACAAATAAGAGCGGACTCCTTAGGGAAGTTATTATATGTATATCCTCTACATCACGTGCATTCAAGGCCTATTTATAAATATCCTTATTTGTGAAATTTTCATGAATAAAACATAACCCTTTTCTATTCAATATGTAAATAAACCCTTTATATTACACCTTTTTGCATATAAAAATTCGTAAAAATAATATTTTAAAAATATCTTATTTTGAACTCACGTGATGCACACATATATTCATGAGTAACTTACTTGAGGTGGACTCCAAGCCACAAAAAGTCAATGCCTTTAGAATCAAGAAGGGAATCTTCAGAATCGAATGTGATCGCACTTTGTTAGATCACTTAGGCGTGATAGACTATGGGGAAGTAGGGTTGGTCCAGTCAAGCACCACACCTCTCCTTAGAATAGAATCAGCTTCAGAGCTGCAACCACAGAGGAAACTCTTTCCTCTAGCGAGGGTTGCGAGTTTAACTTATATTTGCAAGTGAGCTCTGAGAGTGACCTAGAGATACCCCGACCACCTAAGACCAGATGCAGCAAGGGGACTTGCCAGTCCATATACGACACAGATGATTGAAGGAGAAAAAGAGAGGACAACCAAAGGGATCGAAAGCCGAATAGCAAAAGAAACCCCAAGATCTACCAAAGCGCTTCACTAAAATAAAAAAAGGAGACAGGGTAGTGATCTTGTTGGGAGCAAAGAGATAGGGACATGCGAGTGAACCAATTGAAGGGCTTGCCAAGGTCAAGGAGGTCAACTTAACAGGGGAAGGGAAAAGCCTTGACTCATGTTTACATCTGAAGACTTGATTGAGAAAGAGAAGGCTGTGATCTCATTGCTCTCTTACGAGAGTACATAGATGTATTTGCTTGGTCCTTAGACAAACTCAAGGGAATTGATTCAAGAGTCGTAATGCAAAACATTCTAATGGCTCTTGATGGAACCCCATTGAAATAGTGACCTTATTTGATGAATCTGAAGCATGCTCATGCCATGAAGGAAGAGATCGATAAACTATTAAAGGCCAGATTCATTTATGAGATCGAGCATATGGACTAGGTGTCACCCATTGTGATCGTCCTAAAAAAGAACAATAAAATTCGAGTGTGCGTGAGCTACAAGAAAGTCAATGTAGTGACTAAGAGAGACAATTACCCGTTGCCCTACACAAAGCACATGTTGGAGAGAGTAGCAAGAAAAGAAGCCTATAGTTTCTTGGATGGCTTCTTGGATTATAATCAAGTTTAGGTACACCCTGAGGACGATAGATATAAGATAGCATTCGCCATGGAATGGGGCATATTTTCTTACACAATGATGCCATTTGGGCTAATGAACACACCTGCTACCTTTTAACGTCTAATGTGCACCATCTTCAAGGATATGCTCAAGCAAGAGCTAGAGGTATTCGTTGACGATTTATGCATACACTCCAGTTGGACAGAATACCTATAGATAAGCTTCGCACAATCTTTGAACGGTGTAGATTGTATAATCTCTCTTTGAACCCCTTAAAGTGCTAGTTCTAGGTGAAACACGAATATATCTTAGGGCACGTGGTGTCCAAGAACGATATTTCCACTGACTTCTCCAATATTAAGGTCATTGTCGACTTGCCATCCCCAACAAAATATAAGGGAGTTCAGTGCTTCATGAGACACATAGGGTACTATCGATGCTTCATCTTGAACTATGCATTGATTGTTAGACCACTTTACAAGTTGCTGATTGTATTCGAGTGGATTGAGGAGTGCCAAAGTGCTTATGAGGAATTGAAAAAGGCTCTTACCACGACACCAATCTTATGAGCCCTAGACTAGAGCAAAACATTCCATGTGCATATTGATGTGTTAAAGTTTGCTGTGGGAGTTTTTCTGTGCTAGCATGGTGAACATAACCTTGACTATCTAGTGAGCTTTGCTAGCAGACAACTCACGGATATTGAGATGAATTGCTCCATGATAGAGATAAAAGACATAGCCATGGTGTTCGCTGTGAAGAAATTTCGGCATTATCTTTTGGCTATGTCCTTCACCTTCTTTGTTGACCATCAAGCCTTGCTTTATCTTATGAACAAACCTTGCACTATAGGACACATAGCTCGAGGGTTGCTTCTGCTTATAGAGTTTGACTTCTTTGTGGTTGTACACAAGGGCAAGCAATATTACATGGTAGACCACATGTCCCGCATACCCACTAGAGAAGCCATTGGGATAGGGCATTGTAGATGACCTCCCCGATGCACACCTTTTTAGCATGTCCAATGAAAAGGACTTATTTAGAGCCAGTTTAATGCCTTATTGGGCAGATGACATAGTCCAAATCCTAGAGCACGGATCGCCTGAAAGACCTATTGAGAAGGCTAGGCTAAGGCACCTCATTCTTAAGATTCAACCCCATCAATTGATCTCCAACCAGCTCTATAGGTTAGGACACAAGATGGCCAATTGTGGAGATGTGTATGTGAGCACAAAACACATGATGTGTTGACTAAAGTGCATGCTGGAATTGCTAGAGGACACTTCAGTGGAGATACTACAACCCAGAAGGTGCTACAATCTCAACTATGGTGGCCCACCCTATTTTGTGATGTTGCTAAGTTTGTCAAGCATTGTGGCGAGTGCCAAAGGACCAAGGTCTCTATTCCTAAAGATAAGATGGAGTTGAACCCAGTCATAGTACGATAACCCTTTGAAAAATGGGGCATTGACTTCATTGGGCCAATCAACCCCGCGACACAGTACTCCCAAGTCAAGTACATCATTGTAGCAATAGATTACCTCACAAAATGGGCGAAAACTTGAGCCACCAGAAGGAAAAATGCTAGGAATATAGCTAAGTTCCTTTGGGAGTAGGTGATCTAATGATTCGGTTGCCCCATTGAACTAGTTAGTGCCCGAGGCACTCACTTCATTAATGAAGTAATTTCCCACTTGCTTTCCACCTTCTTGATCATCCCTGGGAAATCATCATTGTACTACCCTAAAGCTAACGGTCATGCGGAATCGACGAACAAGATCCTAGTAAATGTGCTAACCAAACTGGTCTTTGTCTCATGCAACGACTGGGATAATAAGCTCATGGTAGCGTTGTGGGCCTACATAGGATAGCCTATAAGATGGCAGTCAAGCAAACACTCTTCAAGCTGACCTAGGGACCGAAGCGATCCTACCAATAGAGTTTTTTGTTCCTAGCCTGAGAGTAGCAGTGCAAGAGAGATGGGATGGAAAGGAGGCATGGATGGAATGCTTAGTAGAGTTAGAATGTCTCTTTGAGATACGACTTTTAGCTACTCATGCACTAATCTATGAAGCAAGATGCAAGAGTTGGTTTGACAAGCATGTCAAACATCGTGACTTCAAGAAAGGTGACCTAGTGTTGCTATACTCAGTGAAGGATTATAAATAGAAGATGAAATTCAGAGGATTAGGGCCTTTCAAAGTCCACAACAATAGTCAAATTGGCAATGTAGAGCTTGAGATCTTAGAGGGAGACGGGCATGGGCTTCTTTAATGGCAATCGCCTCAAGAATTACTACCCTCCAACCCATCCATTGTATGAGCTGCCAATGCTACAATCACCTGTCAATGTGAGAGTAGCAACCATCATAGAAATTGAGGATACGGACGAGGAAGTAGTGGAACCTGATTACTTGTGAATCACAGTCACTGCTTAAAAATGCACACCTTTGATGTGCTTATCAATGAGGGAGTTGACTTCAACATCCTTACCCATGGGCATTGGATTCTCATTGGTTAGTCTTGATTGCAGCCCACTAATGCAAAGCTCAACCCATTTGGGGGACATTCCTACCCACCATTGCTAGGAAAGTGTAAAGTAGTGGTCTCTATTGAGATTGAAAGCTACCTATGATTTTCTATGTATTTCCTAACTCTAAGGCTGCTAGTAAGGAATCATTACTAGGATGCACATTCAAAAAGCAAACGCATTTCAATGTTGACTACAACTCGTAGTGCATTGACCTTGCTATTGGCAATGTGCGGATAGTGATGGCTTTCTAGCAAGGGCAGTGTGGCTTTGTCTTAGCCTGCAGTGCTACTGATAGAAGTACCTAGCGTAAAGTCTAAGGAGGGGAGTCATTACTTGTCCCGCCCCCTGCCAAGTCTGACCAACCACAACCCAAAGAAAACACAAACTAGAATATCACATCCTAAAACTAGGAGACACAGTTTGGTGCTATAGAATGAAACGAACGACCATCTATGATGGATACCTAAAGTTGTGTTGCATACCCAAGGCTATTATGAAGGAAAAAATTGAATTGGATTCCTTAGCCCACAAGTGGAATACGTGCCCCTCAACCGTCTACTACTACTAACCCATCCCCCTGATGTTGTGAGCCACCTAGAGCTGACAAGCTGCTTGAGCCAAAAGCCACCAAACCCATAGAGCTACAGTGGGTCTCTTGACCAATATTGCAACAACTTGTTGTATCTAAATCAACTCAACCTAATGCTACTAGTGTCCCAATGGCTTCACAAGTAGCAAGCAATGCAACATCAACAATGCAAACCACATCTATCACACAAGTGGCTAACACATGCAATAAGGATCAACCAAAGCAACAAACACCAATTGCTGAGCTACCTAGCCTAGTCAAAACTCAATCTCTTGCAAGCCTTAGACCCTCTTATGAACAGAGATCCATTCTTACCTTGTCCTCTAATCTAGTTGAGAACATGGGGGATGACTTGGTCACATGCATTAGACACAGTGATGCCACCTTCACCACCATGCTTGCTAAAAGCTATGATTAGTTGGACTTAGGTCTCCTAGATGAGCCTTAAGAAATAGAAGTACGCATGTTGCCATGCACCTGGGAAGAATTGAAATTCATGTTTTTAAAGTCCCTATGATAGTTAAGGAGTTGATTGCCAATGAAATTTCTTGAGATCAAGCTCACAAACAACAACTGATCACATCCTATAGCAAGAGCAAAGTCTCTGCAAACCAATCGTAGGAACTAGAAGAGTTGAAAACATTGCCCGATTCTGACTCTTCTTTTCCACAAAAATGGTATTGTTGAGCAGGGATGCACCATCAAAACCATGGATGATCCAACTTATGTGGCTTCTACCTCATTCAGAGTATTGGCCATCACCTGTAGTCGACCCTTAGAAGATCATGTTATGGCCTACCCTTACTTGGATCGCATCTTGAGTGAGGAAGAACTACACGTCTCTAGTTGAATCAACTCTGGTGACTTCTTAATTGATGTCTTGACCTACATTACACGCATCCGCATTAGACCTTAGGACATGGACCATCATGGTACCTTACAATAGAAGGAAACGTTATCAAATAGTGAAACGTATAAGCCAAGCAATGAAATTTTTTCATATCAATCAATCCATACATTCCATGCAAGAACTTCCTAAAGAAAATTTCACTAAATGAAAATTCAATTCATCCTTCTTTTTGGAGTTCAATCATATTTCAATTCATATTCACCTTTCACCTTACTCCCTCATATTTAGATTCATATTCACCTTTCACCTTACTCCCTTTCCTCTTGGAACAATGAGAATCCTTTCTATGATTGGAGAACGGAGGGTAAGGGCATTTGGTACACTCTTCATGTGCTCTAGTGTTTCATGAGTCAGTAGTAGAAGTTTGGATTATACTCCAATGTAGCATGCTGATCCATGTCTTATGATGGGGGAATGTCCATGTGTATAATATAGGTCAAGACATCGGTCAAGAGATCACCTAACTACATTCTGTTAGTAACATGAAGTTACTTTTTTGTCAAAGGATCTTATCTAAGTATGGATTCAACATGACATTGTCTTCTAATGGTTTATTTCGTGTCAAGGTCAGTACTCTAAACGAAGTTGGGGTCACGTAAGTGCGGTGGATGGGCATGTGTGCCATTCACAGATTTAGGCAACCACACTAGGGTGTTGCCATCATAGAGGCCTTAGGTGTGCAATAGGGCTTTTGGCACCCATCACAGTTTGGTCCTTTGCTTGTTCGTGTAATACTAGCTTTTTCTTTTAGGTCTAGTGTATATGGGACCTAAGAGCCGTGAAATCTTGCATATGTGTCCTTAGTAGGCTGCAATTTATATTTGGGAACCCAGTTGGTTATCTAGATTATAGCTTTGGTTGGGGATTCTAAGTGTTGTGAGTATTTTCCACTGGATGTCTATACGGGTTCACTATCCCCCTCCTTAGGGTTGGCCTTGGGTTTAACTACTGATGTCACTATGGGCTTTGGCAAAGCCACAGTACCCTTGTTGAAAGTCGTGACTATCCTAACATTGCCTATGGCTAGGTGGATACACTAAGAGTCGTACTCAATGTTATAGTGAATCTGTTTCTTGAAAGCACAACCCAAAAGTGATTCCTTGCCAACATATTTTTTGTTAGGGAGTGGATAGAATATGATCGGGAGGCTCTCAATCTCAATAGAAACCTTATCTTGCACTTCTCTAGTAGTGAATAGGACTATCCCTCAAAGGGGATGAGTTTGGCATATGTGAGGATGTTGTTGTTAGCTTCCTCATTGATTAATGCATCAAAGGTATGTATCTTTTGGTCATTAATCGCATTATGCACAAGTAGGCTAGTAGTACTATTGTTTCTTCGTCCTCATCCTCCATGCTTGTGATAGTTGCCACTCACATGTTCATGGGTGGTGCTATCATTGGAGGCTCGTGTAGTGGGTGTGATGGAGGGTAGTACTTCTTGATACGACTACCATCGAAAAAGCATATACCCTCTCCTTCTAGGGCTTTGAGCTCCATGTTGCTAGTCCTATTAAGGCTACAAACTTTGAAAGGTCCCAACCCCCTGAACTTCGTCTTTCGTTTGTGACCCTTTATAGAGTACAACGACACTAAGTCTCCTTGTCCAAAGTCATGTTGCTTGACATGCTAGTCAAAGTATCTCTTGCGTCATGTCTTTTCATAGACTAGGGCATGGGTTGCAATGTAATAGGTTTTAGATAGGCATTCTAGTTCTATTAGGTGATTTGTCCATGCTTCTTTGCCATCCTATCCTCTCTTGGATTACTATTCTCAAGCTTGGAATGAAGAACTCTATTGGTAATATTTCTTCAATTCCATAGGTCAGCTTGAATGGTATCTATCCTATGGCCATTTTATAGGCTTACCTGTAAGCCCATAATGTTGCCATTAGCTTATTGTCCTAGTGACTACTACAAGAGGGAGAGACCACCTTGGTTAGGACAATCACTAGGATTTTATTTGTGGCTTCATCTTGACCATTGGCTTGGGGGTAATATAGTGACGATTTTTATGGATTATCAAGAAGATGGATAACAAGTGGTCAATCACTTCATTAATGAAGTGTGTGCCTTGATCATTGATTAATTCTATGGGGTATTTGAACTGTGAGATCACTTGCTCCCAAAGAAATTTGGTAGTGATCCTAGCATCATTTTTTCGAGTTGCTCATAGAAGAAGGATTTTCTCCTAGTGGTTGTAGATCCAAGAATGATTTCACTCTAAGTAGTGGTGTGGTACTTGATTGAACTAATCCAACTCACTCATGGTACACTATGTCCAGGTGCTCTAACCAGCTATGATCACAATTTACCTTGATGACTCCTCTTTCCAACCTAAAAGCACTGGCCTCTTAGGGTTTAGAGTCCACTCTTATCTGCTCAATCACTCATCTATTTGTGTCATATTCTATGATTTCGGCTTCTTTCTCACTTTCCTCACCATTGGAGCAATAGTCTTCATACTCATCATTTGAATCCTCATACTCAGAATATTCATCGTTCCCATGGTTCTTGTTCGTTAGGACTTTTCTCATCCACAATGAGGCCCCAATTGTAGAACAGATTTTGCTCGCACACCTTAGTCCATTGCCACTTTGGATTCTCTAAGAGATCCTAAAGAGGTTTAAAGTTTGCAACTTGGTTACCAATAGAGCTAGCTCTCTTGTTAAGTATTCAAGAATTCCATGGAGTTTAAGTTTATTAGCTGGTACATGGTAGGTGATAGGTGTTGGTCGGCTGATGGCAGAGAGGTACTAATGATATAGTATCATTCTTGGGTAACTCAGAAGCTGTGACTCTGGTGGGTTTACTAGTTGCTTCTACAACTTTGCCTACAATCATCCTCATTTTCTAAGAATGGCAAGTCCATGGTTAGGAATAGACATATAGCATAGATTATGAAGAGACACTCAGTCCAATTGCTAGGATGGTAGCTGTTAGATGTGTGGTTGCTTTGGCAGCAGCCAAATATTGAAGCTTATAACAAATGGATATGAAAAATACATTGTCGCATGGTGATTTAAGAAGAGGTATATATGGAGCAGCTAGTATGTTATGAGAATGTAAAGCATCATAGATACGTATACAGGTTAAAGAAGGCACTCTATGGGCTAGAACAAGCACCTAGAGCATGGTCTGACAAGACTAAAGAGTATCTTGTTAACATGGGATTTTGTTGGGGTAAAAGGCCCTTGGGTTTGCCCCTGTACAATGACCACCCATATTCTTTATTCATATATATATGAAAGTGCAATAAGGCTGTCATAACATTGTTGACAGCACCTACATTGTGTGTGCTCTTCTCTCCCGTGTCTCTTGCATTCCTTTCAACTGGTATCAGAGCCACTCCTTCGCAAGCTCTTCCCAACATCTACACGAGGTATGAGAGCTTGCTTCTCACTCACTTCTCAGCCATTCTTTGACATGAACAACAGGGTTTCATAAATAGGCAACAATAGCTTCCATCATTGAAGCTTGTTCTCTTCACCTCTTGCTTGGAATTGTCCTAGGCTTGTGTAGGCCTATTGTAGGCCTTGATTTATCTCTTGCTTATTCCCTACCCACCCTGATTTGGCCCCTCAAGTACAGTAGCATTCTCACGTTTTATTTGCGCCTGCTTGCAAAAATGGCTCAAAAATCACTCTTTTTGTCATATCTCGGGCATTCGGAACCCGATTCAAGCAAGTAAGAGTCTAAGTTGGGATTTTGGCATGCTCCAAACGTGATGGTGATGTTGGATTTGCCAAATTCTGATGACAAAATATTCTGCAATAGATTTCAGGTCTAAGACAACATGTATTTGTATGCCTATGGCTTATGTGATGCTTCTACTGATGTCTATTGATACCGGATCACTTGTAGATGTTATGCCTCTTATGTGAGATGCATTTGGAGCTGATTTAGCTCAGCCATTGACTATTTTGAGCAATCCTAGATCTGTCCAAAATAGGGCAGCCACTTGTTACTTCAATTTTATGCTTACGGGTCTTGGCATTTGATGCCCGATTATGCCCGGTGTTGGTGTCTATACATACGAGAATGTATGCCTATGAGTTGGCACTTGATTTGAGCTTGGGTTGAGCATTGATCTACTTAGTTTTGGACTATTATTTGATGTTGGAAACTTCAAGACTGAAGCTTTTTATGCTACAGTTGGGTTGTGCCAATTGGTCACGGGGTGCTCCCGGCTATTTGGTATGATGTCATGATGTATTTGGACTACGCCACATGTCTTGTTTATGCTCCGGAATGCTTTTGAGCTAATATTAGAGATCGATTTGGGTTTGACTGTCACTTCTTTGTAGCTGGCATTTCATCTATGACATGGTTTATGCCTAGGCTACCCAGTACGGGTTATGATGTCTTGGTGAATGCTTTATGCTTTGGCTGTGGATGGCAGTTGTTTGAGCTCGTCTTGACATTCATTTGAGTATTCCCTTGAGCAGTTGGACATTGAATTGGCTTTTTCCATTACAACCTTGGATGCTATATGGGATTTGATGCTCTGATTATGGATCTTGTCTATTTCTTGGATGCACTTATAGGTATTGAGCAGTGTCTGCTCCCTTGTTTTGGCAGTTGCCTATTGAGCTGTGATTGCTTGTTTGCATTTGATATGCAGAATACATACTAATCAGTGGACTTGGATAGTGCTTGGTATTTACAGTTATGGCCGTCGTGCTTTTCTGTTGTATGGCATATATGCTATTTGGGCTGCTATTGCCCGTGTATGCCAGGGAGCAGTTGATCTTTATGGGCACCCGTGCATGCACATGGTCTACTGCTATGTATTTTATAGAGTCTTTTACTTGGATGCTTTTACACAGATATTTGGGCTTTTATTGGAGCTTGATTCTTGCAGGTTTATTTGCCACCTGCTGTTCTTGGCTAGACATGTATGTCTGTACATGGTATGAGACACTGCAAAGTTATGTATACTCCTATGTTTTGGGGATGCTTATGCATTTATGGCTCCGAGGCATACTTATGCTTTTATGACTGTGAGCTACAGTGGTTGGATATGCCATGCTTTTTTTTGCTAGGCTTGTCCGTGTGGGAGCTTTTGCATCCATGGTTGATGCCTTTATGTTCTCCCCTTCTGGTTTGGATGAGTCCCCTTTGCAATATGCTATGAAGACTTCCAGCTCTTCAAGCCATGCAGACAGTTCTCTTGATGAGCCTGTTCTCTCTAATGAGAGTTCCCCTGATTCTTTGAGCTCCTTGGATGTATTTGACAACCCTACTCATGCTATTATAGAGCAGTTGTCCTCTTCTACAGGTTTTATAGGTTCTGTTTGCTTGCATTGTGGAAAGGCAGGGCATGTGAAGGGTAAATGCTTCAAGTGGATTAGAGAGTAGAAAAGATTGCACCGCACTAGACATGAGAGCAGAGTCAATGATACAATAGGTGAGACCACTGTTGATAGTGGAATGGTGCATGTAGTTACCCATGATAATGTAGTTGAGCCTAGACTCATGGCATCGTGTTACCCTGCAGATTACTTGCTAAGTGATACGACCTATACCTTTGATTGGCTTTTAGACAGTATGGCATCTTGTCATGTTACTCTGCATATCTTGGCACTCTTCTTACAGGGAGTTGACGGATGTATTTCTTTGGGCCTTGAGCAGGATTGTCATGTTATTGGTACATGGGATATACACTTGGCTTTGCCAAACAAGTCTTCTCTTATGCTTTGTGATGTCTTGCATATACCTACGCTCAGTAAGAGCCTGATCTCTATAAGTCAGTTGCATGGTGCAAGATATTATGTCTCTCTTGGGGATACTTAATGGAAAATCCATCGTGGTTGCTTGGTATTGGCCAGAGGTGCTACATATGACAGTGATTATGTAGTGCATGTCTCTCATGTGGGAGATTCTATGGTTGCAGTTACGCAGATACCACATGGATTTTTATGGCATTTTTATGGCATTGTCACCTAAGCCATGTACGACACACTGAGAAAGGATGCTTTATGTGATATGGGCTTATTGCCTGCTCTTCCCCATGCTACTTGCCCTCATTGTACTCATGGTCCGTGCAGAGCCTCTTTGGCTTATGGCAATCATGTGAGGCATGCTCCTCTAGATCTAGTCCATGTTGTAGTACATGGACCTATGCCTTCCCAATCACTTGGTGGAGCGTTGTATTTTGTGACCTTCATGGATCATGCTACCCACCGTGTTTGGGCTTACCCTTTGGTACGGATTGAGGATGTTGTTACTATGCTTGATAGGTTTATGGATTCTGCTGCCTGGTAGCAGGCTTTTGCAGATGGATTATGAGAGTCATGCTATCTCTCCCAGCTTACGGATCTCTTGTCAACAGTATGGCATTGATTTCTTATGCCCCCAGTATTATGGCATTGCTCATGGCATGTGCTGACCTTACAGGCGAAGGTTGCTGCTATGCTTACCACAGCTAGATTGTCTTATGGCTTTTGGGATGAGGCCCTTATGACGACAGTCTAGTTGGTTAACATGATGCCGTGCTTGACTTTGGACGGTATTACACCGCATGAGGCATGGAGTGGTATGAGACCCTCCTATGATCACTTGAGGATATTTGGCTGCTAGGCCACTGTCAGTATGCCACATGCCTATGTCACACAGATGTCTTCTCCTTGGTTATGGAGATGGTGACTTTACGGCTTACAGGTTTTGGGATTTGGATGCCCATCAAGTTTTACACAGTCGTCATGCTATCTTTTATGAGACAGAGACACCTCTCAGGCCTCTTGATGCACGCTCAGTGCGCTTTATGGCTGATTCTACAGCCGTATGTTAGTCTTTCGCTTCGCTGAGGCCGTATATTGTCTTGAGACCCTGTCTGACTTGTGTCTGGGGGATGCTGGCCCTCTTTCAGCGATTGACTCCGGAGAGTTTGGATGCTCTCTGCTATCTTGTATGCACCACGCTGATGCTATGCGCTACTTTGGTGATGATGATGTACATGCCCATGTACAGTGATCGCCCATATTCTTTATTCATATATATATGAAAGTGCAATAAGGCTATCATAACATTGTTGACAGCACCTACATTGTGTGTGCTCTTCTCTCCCACGTCTCCTACATCCCTTTCAGATTTTATATTTTTGATACAGATCACTCAAATTTATGTGAGGAAGAGAGATGTAGGTTTGGTTATCATACTCATTTATGTGGATGACTTGATTATTATATGTGACAGTGATAGTGATAGTGATAGTGACAGTGACAGTGACAGTGACAGTGACAGTGACAGTGACAGTGACAGTGACAGTGATAGTGATAGTGACAGTGACAGTGACAGTGACCGTGACAGTGACAGTGACCATGACAGTGAGATAGTGACAATGACAATGACAGTGACAATGACAGTGACAGTGGGATTGCTAATGTTAAGGGTCTTTTGAAGAAAAAGTTTGAGACGAAGGATTTGGGTGAGCTAAGGTACTTTTTTGTGTTAAGGTAATCAAATGTGCTAATGATATATGTATGTCCCAAAGGTAGTATGGCTTAGATATGTTATCCAAGTATGGTATGATGGTGTGTAAGCCTCTTTTAGTGCCATTGGATATCAAAGGGTAAAGTTGAATACTAATGTTAGGGAGGAGATAGAAGGCCCTACTATGTTCAAGAAGATATTAGGGAGTTTGATCTAACTGATAACTCAAGGCCAGACCTGAGCTATGTTGTTGGACTTGTGAGTCAATTTATGCAAGTACCTAGGAAGCCTCATTTGGATGTAGTTAGACTATTGAGTACAAAGGCTGAGTATAGAGCTGTTGCTATGGCAGCATCATGTAAGGTGGTATGGATGAAAAGCTATTGGGAGATTTGGATGTGCAAGGGGATGGTCTAGTTGTCATTCATTATGACAACATGAGCAATATATAGTTGGTTAGGAATCTAGTGTTTCATACTAAGATAAAACACATTGAGATGCACTACCATTTTGTAAGAGAGAAGGTACTTGCAGGAGAGGTGGACATAGTATATGTCAGCACAAATGATTAGATAGTTGACATTTTGCACAAAGGCATTGGATGTAGAGAAGCTTCAAAAATTTTGAAGCTTGCTTGGAGTTGTAGAGATGCAGTTGAGCTTGAGGGGCAGTATTGAGAGCTCAATATGTGCAGACATTGATGATGGACTGCATCACTAGATGGGTCCACATGTTTGCACATGTTAGTGGTCATTATGATCCTCACATGGGCACTAACTTATCACTTATTATATTTGGTTTGTTAGACCTACCTACAACTGGCATAGTTATAGTGCCAACAGTCGATCAATATAGTTAGTCATGTACTATTTGACTTAGTAGGCTACTTTCCTTTATATTGTAACTCATCTTTACTTTGAGTACATTGTATTTTGTGAGTAAGAAGGAAGAAAAACATTTTGGTCTCCATCTCTCATCTTGTGTTCTTGAGTAAGCTTCCTCTTGTGTATATGTTTGATGCAATAGCTAAAACACACATGATTCATTATACTTTTAAGACCCTTTAGATAATAAATATCCATGAAATAAAGGCACATTGAGTAATTGACTACAAATGATGCTAATTGTATAATCAATTTTTTGTTAGATATTGTTATTGAATATACTATACTTGAAACATACTAATATGTGTGCTATAGTAGCAAGATGGATTACTTTGTGTTTTTTGATAAATCAAAATTAGATTACTTATATTTATTAAGTGATATTTGTATTTAATGACATTAATTACAATTTCTAATAGTGACTTTCTTGATTAGAGAGTTGTTGAGTATAGTGAATTATGTGTGGACATAATAGTAACAATATATAGCTTATGATTTGCCAATAAGTATGCAATTTATGATTCATATTTCTTAGGATTGTCTATAACAATTGGCTAATCTACATATTTTAGTGTCCTTAGCAATGCTAACATGCTTGGAACATAATATCATGTCTGCCATATCATCTTGATAATCATACAATAGCCATTTGCAAGTCATACAAATCTTAACAATTAGTATCTATATAATACCTCATTATTTAATGTAAGAATTGAAAGATAATAATATGCATGTTGGAAATATAATCCCCATTTCATGTGTAATTTTAACTATTTTCTAGCACAAAGGCAATGCCAATAAACTCAAAACATAATATGGTGCATGTGATAGATCCTTGAAAATAAAAATAAGTTGATAATTTATAAACTAGCATATTGATTATAGTTTTTAATAATAAGAAGTTTGTGAAAGAAGTTATAGTCAACACTAAAAAAGGCTTGAAACTTAATGTTATATATGCTAATGATACCTAATGGGCAATATTAAAGATTTCCAACATAATATCATGCATATTATGATGTCTTGACAACTCCACATTAACGATTTACAACTAGTTAATGTAGTGCTAAGCTACATTTATGTGTGATGTTGTAACAAATTTTTGCAAAAAAATTAAATTATATACTTGCAAAGAAGTGCTTCTGTTATATATATAAGTACATTAAACAATTTGGTTTTTTCCTCCCCAAATTACAAATAAAGATGAAAAATTTTGCAATTCTTTTAAGAACTATAAAAATTACATTCTCAATCCTAGGATATTGTGTTGCCATGGTAAGAAAGTGCATTTTTAAGCATAGTTTGTCATACAAGCACAAGTAACATAAAGCATCATACAAATGTGTGCCATCATACTAAGGTGTAAATAACACCAACATTAGAGAAAATCGAACATACATAGGTGTATGTGCCACAAATTCAGAGTACAACTTGCATTGCACCTCAACACAAAAAACAAAGGCACATTCATAGAACAGCATATAGGTTGCACTGTACGCTAGTACTCAACACTACTAAAAAGGCAAATATATAAATTGACACTTGTGTCATATAAAGTGACATATGGGTCACAATATGTGTCATATAAATTGACATAAGTGTCATAATATGTGTCATATAAATTGACATGTGTCACAGATTCTGTCATATGGATTGATATATGCGTCACAATGTCAAGGTGCAACTCACACCATATGTCAAGACTCAACATGAAAAACAAAACTACATCGAGATATGTTCGATAGCACTACAGTACAAGTTGCATTGTATATTAGTACTTTTTTGTAAGAAAAAAAAAGATCATGTGTTTCTTCATCAATAGCATGCCATGGCTTTAATTCACAAGAAAATGCTAACAATTGTGTCCTACTAATCTTAATCTCCACGAACCAATACTTTGATAGAATGCACACTACAAAAGATGCAAAGGTGGATTCATGAAAAGGTACATCTCTTTTTTAGTAACAAAATCAATATTGCAATAATGTGGGGAACATCAAGTGCAAGAGAACAAGTGTAAGCTATGTGAAGAACCAACTCGATAGTGAAGGACTTATTTGTTTCTAGCATATCCAAATAGATAGAGTACCTTTGTATGCTCATGTTTGCAACTTAAAAGCCTCAGCAATGTGAGAGATTTGTTGTACGTGCTAAAATAGTCCTATATTTAAAGAAATTGCAAATGTTTAACATGTATTGTTAATTAAACACAAGCATGCAAATTGAGTATTTAGAAAACTTGTAATTAAATACAAGTCTCATATTTCCTGATCCAGTATGTCTTGTTGTGGTCGAAAAAAGAGATAAACACTAAGGATATGAAGATAAGCAAGAATGTATACAAGGTGCTAGCACACACTTACATTTGATAATCATCCATCCCTCTCTAATAAAGTGTAAAGACATAAACTTTTGGTGAAACCATGAATTCCTTTGGATTTTATAACCATGGATCTCTAAGTAGGAGACAAAACATAAATTTTGGTTATGAAAAGTAATCCATAACTAGATATCATGATTGCATCGATTCCTTTGAACATGTCCATCTAATTAATTCCCTTGAATCAACATTCAAATTTAACTTAGCTTGAACGTTGTTGTATGTTGATCTTATTACACAATCAATATATTTATTACATACAAAACTTTGTTGAAGCCATTGAATGTCCTAGCGAGAAGAAATTTGGATGGTTCCCCCCTAATGCTTGTACATTCTATAGAAAAATCCAATTTGGAGCAATAATATTGTGTGTGTGTGTGTGTGTGTGTGTGTGTGTGTGTGTGTGTGTGTGTGTGTGTGTGTGTGTGTGTGTGTGTGTGTGTGTGTGTGTGTGTGTGTGTGTGTGTGTGTGTGTGTGTGTGTGTGTGTGTGTGTGTGTGTGTGTGTGTGTGTGTGTGTGTGTGTGTGTGTGTGTGTGTGTGTGTGTGTGTGTGTGTGTGTGTGTGTGTGTGTGTGTGTGTGTGTGTGTGTGTGTGTGTGTGTGTGTGTGTGTGTGTGTGTGTGTGTGTGTGTGTGTGTGTGTGTGAATTTACATAGTACATTTAATTCATGTATAACGATTAGAATATGTTAAGAAGTTAACTAGTTTTTAATTAATGTATATTAATCGAGTAGAATTAGTACTTAATACTTATTCAATATGCTAGTGTTTATACATTGTGTTTAATTTATGTATAATGATTAAAACATATTAGTAGGTTAACTAGTTCTTTTTTAATGGATATTGATTAGTAATTAACATTAATTAGTTGAAGTCTGATGAGATGTGTTAGTATATGGTTTTTAGTTATTTAATGTTAAGTAGTATCTAAGTTGCATTTGTTAGTATAAGTCAAGTAGTGTTTAGTATTAGTCTTGTAAAATTTCCCAAAAAAGGTTGCAATCCATTTATGTGGCTCAGATCCTGTTTGATCACTTTCAAGATAACATGTATATAGGATAATAAAATTTTGATGGGACTTTATTGATGTTGTTAGATCATGTAATCAAAGATTTGGAACAAGTTTGAAATAGAAATACATTGTCTAAAAATTTTGGATATTAAAAAATGTATGAAAATTTAATGAAAACAACACTAAGCAATGCTATTTATAGCTTTGAAAAAGTAGGCAATACTAGTAGATGGTAATTATCCTTATGAGAAGGCACTACATATGTATCAAAGTGCTTTTCATGAAGGTTTTAGATTTGTAAATAAAATTTCAATTTTTTTAAATTAAGAACACTAAAACTATCCTACTTTTTGGAAAACCATCTCAAAGATGTCCATGAAAATTAATGCATTTTAGCTTATTTTGACTCTAGCTCAACTATTATCTTGTGTAGGTCACCTTTCCCTTTAAAAATTTCTTCTCAATCTTTAACATCGAGGAGAAAATGAATCTTCTATAGAGGGTTCAAATTGCTAGAAAAGTGTTTTTCCTCCTTTAAGGCTAGTGTTATACATTGATTACTATATGTCATGACCATTTAGTTAGTATACATTAATTAATATAATCAAGTTGGAGTTTAGTATAGTTTTAATTATTATATTTTCTACTTCTATTGATATTTGAATTAATGTTTCAAGCATTAGGTTTGAGATTAGAAATATGTTTAGGCCCTTTGATATATTAATGTGTTTCTTTTGTAGTAGAACCAACTTCAAATAATGATTTATAAGGTTGTTTGAGTGCTCTCTAGTAGACTAAAAACCTAAAATAATAAGCGAAAATGAGCCAAGGAAAAAAGAAGAAGGAAAATGCACACACACACACACACACACACACACACACACACACACACACACACACACACACACACACACACACACACACACACACACACACACACACACACACACACACACACACACACACACACACACACACACACACACACACACACACACACACACACACACACACACACACACACACACACACACACACACACACACACACACACACACACACACACACACACACACACACACACACACACACACACACACACACACACACACACACACACACACACACACACACACACACACACACACATGGGGGGAGAGAGAGAGAGAGAGAGAGAGAGAGAGAGAGAGAGAGAGAGAGAGAGAGAGAGAGAGAGAGAGAGAGAGAGAGAGAGAGAGAGAGAGAGAGAGAGAGAGAGAGAGAGAGAGAGAGAGAGAGAGAGGATTCTTGTGTAGCACATATAGGCAATATATTATCTATAGCGTACATGAAAAGATTATAGTAGACATAGTAGTAGGATATATTAGTAGGTATGCTAGTAGATTAAGTTATATAGGGTCAAATGAGGGTGAAATTAGGAAGTAGGTTAGGTTATGTAGTTTACAATGTGAACTTAGGAATCTTATGCTAGGTAGATTAGATAAGCAAGTTCAAGTCAAATTAGCAAATACTATATAAGATCAATAAGTTAGATATGGGTACTTGGGTAAACCTTGAGTCCTTAATAGATTAACAGGTTGGAGCATGATAATTGATCAATACATTAGGAAAATAACTTTCTTTCTCAAAAGGTTTAGTATATGTAAGCACTAACTATCACATGTACACATATTAGTGGCCTAATTAAATTAAAACCCCTTATCTATAAAATTTTCATTAATAGCACATGCCCTTTTTCTATTCAAATTGTGAACACTCCTATTAAATGATATCCTTCTATGTATGAGATTGTTTGAGAAAGGGATATTTAAATTTCCTTCTATTGAATCCACGTGGTACACTTACATACTTGTGAGTAACCCTTCCAAGATTTCTCGTGGGTCTATCAAATTCACTAGATTCACAAGCAAAGACCTATCCATTAGGACCAATGATATACTATGCAACAAGTATCCATGACCCAAACTAGACCTGGCTAATGCCTCTATGTCTTAGGCACCCACAACCTAGAGGGAGGCTCTCTCATACCACATTTTGTGTACTAACTAAATTGATTATTTTCCCCCACCTAGACTTTCTATCATGCTCAATGTTTCTCCCACAAAGAGTCCCATAAGTGTGGAGTAAGTGTGGCACCCTTGTTGTGGAGTCTTGATCCAATATTGCATCATGATCTCACAAGATACATTGATCTAGACCCTCCTATCCATTCCTACTTCAACAATAAAGAATATATTAAGTTGCATCATGATCTCACAAGATACATTGATCTAGACCCTCCTATCCATTCCTACTTCAACAATAAAGAATATATTAAGTTGAATGATGCTTAATGAAGAGGCAATAGCCTTGATTAATAGAATGCACAAGCTACAAGGCCGAGTGTCTTGCCCACCAATCATATTGCTTGAGTGGGACGATAATGACTCTTAGTTAAGACATTATGCATCCACACTCTCCATGAGGATTTTGAAACAACTATTGATTGAAAATTTTTCCCTAGTTAAGATTATATGAATAAGAGAATGCAAAACTTTATGGTGTATCATTAGTTAAAGGTTTGGCACATGTACAAGCAAGGGACATGGAAGCCAAGATGGTTGGGCAAGGAGGAATGGGAGAAAATATTAAAGAAAGAGCTCAAGAAGAACCTTGATAACTTGATGTAATAAAAGGAGGCCACAACATGAGCATAGGTTATAACCACATCATTGCCACATCTTGGCAGCAAATTGTAGTAAGATCATAATGTATCATCATCATGAGTGGAGGCCAAGTACTTAGCAACGTTATTTTGTTCACTATATTGTTGTTAATGGCTAACTTCTCAGTGTTTTTTAATTTCATCTCCCATGCAAAAACTGATGCGATTGACAAGTTATAGACTTGTGAGATAGACTACAAAGTGCTACTTGAGGAGGCACAATATTTGCACCTTAAGATTAGTCTTTAGAGATCCTTTTTGTTCTCTTTAATGTGATCACAATATCTCAAAGAGTCATAATGTGTATGAGGAGATATATGTGGTTTATTAAACCTTGGCTCTAGCTACAACAAATAGTCAACACATATATTTTTTGAGGGTCTAAATGAGGATCTAAACCAATGAGAATCACCTAGGTGTGACTAGAAAAAATCAAGGTTTTGAAGTCGAATTCAATCTAATTGACAATATATTTAAAGATTGGACATACATGTAGAAACAAGGAGAAGATGATTATGTCCTAAAATCCTAGCTATGGTAGATTGGGTAAGGATCAAGGTTTAAGATCACAAAATGGTTTAGATAGGTTTAGAGTGAGTACTAAGCTTAATATCAAGACAAACTAATAGGCTACAATCTAGATCAATATGCAAATTCTTCACATCGATGAGAATAAGAGAGACTATGTCATATATTGAACCAACAACAAAAATATCATCTTCATTAAGCTAGGTTTCTTTAAATATTCAAATGTATATCAAAGTTAGGGAGGCATAGAATTCCTCAAGGGAAAAACCCTAGGTTATGGATACGTATCTAAAATAGTAGGATATCCCCCAACCACACTCCATCTCCCTTTACAATGTCCTAATCAGAGTAAGACTCTTTTGTCTACATCAACCACTACCTAAGTGACATATCCCCCAACCACACTCCATCTCCCTTTACAATGTCCTAATCAAAGTAAGACTCTTTTGTCTACATCAACCACTACCTAAGTGACATATTTGTGTCTAATCTTCACAACCATCCTTGAGACTAATGTTTTGTACATATCAATTGTATATTCTTATTATATTACATGTCTATTAGCTTGTACAATTGCTTTCTCAGCAATCAAACGAAGCGTCAACCACTATTTTGACATATAATTTTGGTGTTGTGCCTCTTTGCTTCCCATATCCTTTCTACATGCCTTGTCCTTTGACATTAACACCTCTTGTTTCTTTGTTGGCTAAATTACCCCAACTCCTTTACTCTCCCATTAAGAGACGAACACCCTTCCAATGAAGCTAGTTGGGTAAGGATGGATTCTAAACAAAGACAATGTTTTAAAATCCCTTTTAACATGCAATTTAAGTTATATGAGAAAGCTCGTATAATTCCATACATGCATTTTTGCTCTTTCATTCTAAGAACGATTCATTCTCTATGCATTAAAGGAGATAGAACCATAGACAAATGCAAAAAAGAGAAGGAATACAAGCATGCAGAGTATTTCCAAGATTAATTGTGTTGGGCAGACATCATCTGCTAGATAAAACCCCAATGAATGCATAAGATTATTCAGCCTAGTGATGACCCAATAATTAGCAACACTAGTAGAGATTGTAACCCAATAATTAGCAAATACTATAGGAGATGAGTAGGATAGCATATATCTTGAACACATGCACCTTACAAGACATACACGTCTGCCGGAAGAGAGAGACTATGTCATATTGCTTGGTTACAAGACATACACGTCTTATGCCTCTGGTCGAGAAGAATTGATTGGTTCCAACATTGCACCATCTCTTAAGTATTTTACCTTGATGCCAACAAAGCAAGTTGGACAACTATGGTTCAACTCAAATTAATGGGTAAGACTAGCAAGAACAAGGGCGCACTATTGTGTGTAAGAGCATTGCCTTTTGAGAGAGAGAGAGGGAGAGAGAGAGCACTTTTTCTTTTTATTTTTTAAAATAAACTCATTTTCCTTGAAAAGCAAAATATCCACACATTAGTGAAAGATAATAGTGGGTAATTTTTAAGGATCTGTACTACCTTGTCATCGCACCCTTCGTTAAGCATATGCCGTGAAGGGCAATGCTAACAAATAATAAGAAAGGAAGAACCAAAAACAAAAACAAAAAGAAAGAACTTGCGGTCTATATACTAATAATATGTTAGAAGGGCTAGTAGGTGACGGTCTGATCTCATTCCTACTCCAGCCCTTATGCACATACGAGTACACTGCTCTCTGCAAAACGCGCTCAGACGAGAACAAGCCATGGCGAGTCGACAGATGGCCGCCAATTCCTTGGCCATGCCTGGCCTTACGATCGTCATCCCCATGATGATCATGGCAATGGTGACGATGATCTTGATGCAGGGATCAGGAACAGCAGAGGCGGCGCGCCATCAAGTGCAGGTGGTGCATGATGCGCTAGAGCAAGACCTTCACAAATGCCAGCACGGCTGCATCCAGAGGATTCTCCAGATCCGCCATGTCTGCGTTTGTCAGCTGTATGGTGAGAAGGCTGCAATTATATCAGCCGATGTTCCTGATCATGGCGAGCATGAATATAATTCGATTGGCATGGCGTCATCACATTCAGCGCCTGCATGGCCTGAAGAGCTTCCTCATGGCGGCGTAGGCACAGGAGCTGCGAAGCTTCCGAATTATACCTGCTTAATGACGAACTGCATTAACGCAACGTCGTCGTCATAATTACGGCCAACGCAAATATTAAACATATCTCAATTCAGTTGATGAACTTCTCATAAACTGTACTGTACTGATTAGAACGTCGCGATATTTCCTGATCCACTCAGACCTTTAACATTTTGCAGGCTCCCAAAACCATGGCCGCGTCAATATGGATCGTCATGCGCCAGCTCCTCCGTCTTCTTAATTCTCTTACGGTATGTGCCTTAATACAGCATTTCTTTCCTGTCATTTCTGTGATTGTATTTTCTCTGTCATTTGTATGCCAGCAGTCTTATTATGGTGTCGTATTTTCCCTTTGCAGGACATGATTGTATCAAACGTCGTGAGATGAAGATGCTGTAGTCCCAGTTTCTTTTAAACTCTTGGTTCTATACCAGGAGCTTTGGAAATCGTTCGCTGGATACAGAGACTTGAATGATGTTGATTTCTCATTTTCTCCTCTAGCAAAGGATCAAGGGAGTCGGGACTACTGATTGTTCTCTGTATCAGTCCGATTTTATCAAATGTCTCCGAAGAGACGTTACTGATTGCTCGCTCGCTCGCTCGCTCTCTCTCCTCTCCTCTCCTCTCTCTCTCGTTGCGATAGTCCGAGCAACCAATGACCGCTCGTCTACTTTGGCTTCACTAGAAACAATTCACGGCACAGTTTGCATACTTAAAGGTACTTCTACATAATTAATTATGCTGGTAGCACACCAAGTAGCTGCCGGCCATCGTCATCGTTTTTAGTGCATTTCTGCTTACATATAGCCGGCTCGATGAGTTTTCCCCAAAATCCCTCCCCCTCTCCCCCCTCTCTCTTTATAAAACATAACCCTTTTCTATTTATAAATAATCTTATTTGTGAATTTTTTAATAAATAAAACATAACCATTTTTTATTCAAATTGTAAATAATTCTTTCATATTATATTTTTAATGTAAAAAATTTATAAAAATAGTATTTTAAAAATACCTTATTATGAACCCACGTGATGCACACATATATTCATAAGTAACTTACCCGAGCCTAAGCCGCTTTGTCTTCGATATGTTCGTAGTAGCCTATCAAGAGGTGTCCTAAAAAACGTCGTCCGAGATTTGATGAAATACCTTGGAGTTTGCTATCTAGGCTTGCTTGAGTCTACCCCACAGTGAAAGTTCTGGTTGTTTCTATGAGGATCGACCTGAGTTATTAGTTCCTATTATGAGTCAAATCAACTACTAACGGTTGATTAGTATTAACGGTCCGAGATTCCATCCCTAGGAATTGCTGAGATTGAAATGGACTTCATTGCACTGGGTTCTAAGAGAATGGGAGAAGCATGACCCTTTAATTTCTTTTGCCCAGGGTGGTTCTAAAGTGATGCAAGTCAGGCTCTTTGATCTCTAATGGTCTATCAAAATGCGATTTTTATTCCTTCTTAAAAAAGATATCGGCTTACCGAGACCACCTAACCATAGGTTTGGATTCGTCAGGGTCCATCCTCCCACTTACCTCGAGAGTGTTTTTAATTTCTTAATTATCTATCACTTTAGGTTCAACACATAAAAACAACTTCTTTGAATTATCTCCTAATATAAATTTGTTACACGTCTTTAATTCATGACACGAAAATAGAGTAAAGCAATTCCTTCTTAATAGTTCCTTTCAGAAAAATGACTTTTTACAATGTTTTCTGTTTGAAGGTATTATTCTCTCCAAGTTTCGTTCCCCAACTAGTATTGGAACTTCCAAGACACAGTCTGGAAATGGAAGGGTAGTTGGCAGTTCGTAAGAGCCTAACGAGTTTATGACCAGAGCCTCCCTAGTATCCTCACCTCCTCCTTCCGACTAGAGTTCCCTACTACGATAAGACCTTTCGCATCATAATTGTTCTATACTCACTAATGCAAAACAAAAGGAAAAACCCCTTGGAGTAGGTTTTATTCAGGCTAGCCTTGGGGAGGCCTAGTGCCATTAAGAACATTGCCTCAGTTGGTGTTCTGTATTCGCCAGAATACTGCCTCAGTCGGCGGCGATCTATACTTAGTCACCCATCTTTTAGCCTGGTGATTTCAGGAAAGAGTAGTACCTAACTTATAATCACTAACATCTTATTTTGAATACCTTTCAATAGTCTTCTTGGATTTTTCCTTCCTCGAGATCTAGTTGAACTAAATCTAAATAAGAATTTTATTCTTGAGAATAACCCCTTTTGAGTTTCGTGGGTTCTTGCCCGTGATAAAGGAAAATCTTGGTTGGTTTAATTACAAACAATATTCTTTGGCGATTCCATCTCAAGGTCTCTTATATACAATGGATTAGTGTCCGTGATTATTTATCGGGAGTTTCAATTAGAAATATTAAGTATCTTAGGGATGTAGTACCTTCCTTGAACTCGTTACGTTATCTTGTACAAACCCAAATTTTTCCTTGGAATTTGCGGCTAGAAATTCCTTTAAAAGATTATATGTGAGAATGGAATAAAATCTTATGCACCTTTTGTTGCCTATTCATGCGATGGTAGCTTGCTACCTGCCTTTATTATGAAAATATAGTACCTGGGGATCCATGACGGGTGCTTGGTTGATAGTATTCACAACTTCGTTTGTAATCCCAATACTCCTTATTTCGTTTGTAGTGATTGCGTCCACAGTATTATTGGGGGTAGCTCATGCTCCCGGGACCTTTGTAACTTTCTTCTTCGAGGCCATGGTCTCAAGAATTTAGAAGAATTGAGAAGAGTCTTGATTCCACAAAGAATTCCAAGAGTTCACGGAATATCCTTTTCGTTTTCATGACGAGGGTTCCCATCCTCATGTTTCTCTTGCCCCACTTACTCTTGCTCTATACTCCTGAGAAGGGCCTCTTCTCTCTTTCTTGGACTGCCCTCAATGGCTCTCCATGCCTCCTATTTATAGATTGTGGCCAAGAAGAAGAGCTCTTCACGGAGGGTATCTTGGCAAATCAGCAATCTAGAAGCTATCAAGATGCAATCTGATACTGGCGATTTGATCTTTGAGAACTAGAGAGGCTAGCAGAGATGCCATGACTGATTTGCCTGGCTCTCGAATGATCTTGCTACAATCTGAGCCTCTCCTCGAATTGAGAAGAGGGGGAGATTGCTGGAGTTAGGAAGTCTGAAATTGGGGGGGTTCAGTTATAGAATTTGAGATATACACTGGACTTTCTTATATACTTAAAATATACATGGCGAATATTATGTTGGGACAGAGGGAGAATAGATGATTGAAAAAAAAGATGTAGAGAAATTTGCAACACACTAGGGACTGGAAGATGGGCCAGTCCCTCCCCCCCTCCCCTTGTGGAGTTATATTATTGACAAGGAGCAAGCTCGTCCATTACACATAAGCCAGTTCTTACTTGTAGATCTTGGAAACAAGATCATGGTTCCTTGCACGGTATACAACCGGCTAACACTTGCACAACTTGGAAGTTGGCATCTTTTGATCCTTCTTGAGTCTCCTTCTCTTTTACACAATATGTGTAGGGCTCTCCTCTTGGTGCTTCATTTCAGCAAAGCTTCCGCAGCACTTGCACATTCTCTTCTCCTCTTGGAACTTGATTTCAGCAGAGCTTCCACATCACTTGATTTCAACAAGGCTTTCGGAGCACTTGCACCTTCTCTTCTTCTCTTGGATACATGCAAAGTGATGCTTCCTTCACCTCTCCCTTACATCCAAGGAGAGCCTCCTCTTTTATAGGCTTTCAAGAGCTTCTCTTCTTGGAGAGAGAGTTGAGTTGATCTTCATGCAAGATGTGGTTGTTCCACTCTGCAACACTAATTTTGAGATATCTCTTTGTGTGTTGTTTGGATGGAAAAACGTCCACACAAAAGTTGTAGATCTCGTTGTTTTCGATAACCCACACGACCTATTTTTAGAGATCGTTTTTCTATTGCGAGATATTTTAAAAATGGATTTTTTTTAAAAACAACTTTTCAAACTGTACTCTTAACTTGTGGTCCATGCAACCACCTTGAGTCATAGATAAGGAGAGTTCATTAAATTGCCTTGGGCCTCAATCTTAAGATTGAATTCCACACAAAAGCTTGTGTCATTTTAGACCTTAGAAAGAGAAAATCACTTCTCTCCTCACTTCTAGAGGATCACGTCTCTTGTCTTTCTTAGTGAGAGAATTCCCTCTCTCGTCTTTCTTAATGAAAGAAAAGACCTTAAACCTTGACTTGTAGGGGAGAGGATGACCCCAAATGAATGCAATGCTCATTACACACAAGTAAACATTCCCAGGCGTTCCTGGATGCACACCTAAATATATATACACAATGTTAATGCACTTCCTCTTCTTAGAACTCAATCCATCTTCATTTATGTGTAACTCCTTGATTCTTGTGTACACTTTTACACTTGACAGACACTTCTTTATCCCTTCATGACTTGTACTGCCTGTACCGGATATCCTCGTCACAGTGCTCTGATCACCCCATTAAGTGATGCACTAGGAATATTGGTCTCTAAATGGTCTCATGGCCATGCTAGATCATCATCAACACTTAAAGAAAAGTGAGTCAGTAATTTATTGACATGAATTTATTAAATAGAGAATGTAATAAGCGATCAATTTAGTGACATCCCTCTGGCTTCTAAACAGTTGACCTCAACTGTAGAGGGGATACATAGTCCTTAAGAAGATCTAGAAAGTCTTGTAGTTTTCTCTTAGTCATAAACTGAGCGTCCAATGGGGGATAATTCTTAAACTTAACCAGATACTTCCGTAATACCTTATCTGACCTTAGAGTATTGCCCTAATGGTGTAAAATTCTTTTAGGCACAAGAACTCTTCTATTTCTTTTATGTTGGGTAAATATTTATTGATTGGTTCCATTGGAGGTTCTCCAATATAGGGACGTAGCAAACTTATATGGAAAGCATTATGAATGTTCCAATGACTTGGTAGATCCAAACAAAAAGTCACATTGTTTATCTTATCTGTGATCTTGAAAGGGGCATAATAGCAATTAGAAAGCTTAACCACTTTACCCTTTTGACCTTTCTACTTCTTCAAGTGAGCCTTCTCAAACTTAAGAAGAACATACTGTCCCAACTTGAGATCTAACTTACGATGATGCTTATCTGCTTCGCGTTTATGCTTCTCTACTTGTGTCATTTGGATAGCAGCTTTTACTTGAGTGAAAGTTGTATCAATGTCTCTAACAAACTCATCTGCTGCAAAGATCTTATCCTTTGTAAGAAGAATGGGTGGTAAATGAGGCTTACCGTAGATGATCTCAAAGGGTGCCTTACTAGTACTAGAGCACACCATATTATTGTATGCAAACTCTACTAAAGGCAAATACTTTTCCCATTCTCTTTGATTATTAGAGACGTAGGATTTCAAAAGTTCCAAAATAGTAGATTTAACACTTTCACTCTGCCCATCCGTTTGAGGATGATAAGAGGATGAAAACTTTAACTTTTTCTCGAGGTTCTCGAAGAGAGCTTGCCAAAAGAGGTTGGTCATGCGGGGATCTCGATCACTTATAACGGACTTAGGCATGCCATGATGCTTGAAAATATGAGCAATTAATAGCTTAGCCATATGATCGGCTTTGATTGTCTTTCGCACAACAGGTATAAAGTGAGCTTGCTTTACTGAATCTATCAATGATAGTCCAGATTGTATCATTGCTTGCTTGTGTGCGACGAAGCTCCATGATAAAGTCCGTGGCTATACTTTCCCAATGCTCATTGGGAATAGGTAATGGCTTCAATAGACTAGGTGATTTATGCATGTCTTACTTTATTTTTTGGCATATCTTGCACTCGCGGACATATCTTTCAATGTCAGCTCTAAGAGTGGGCCAAAAGAAATATCTTTCCAAGGCTTGAGTAGTGGGTAGAATGCCCATATGTCCAGCATATGGAGATGCGTGTGGTTCATTCATTACCTTGTGTCACAATGGTAATTCTACACAAATTGCTTGTTGATGATACAAATAACCATCTCGAATCGAGTAAGGTGTAATCGACTAACCTGAGTTAAGCTGATCCCATATGGTTGGGAAGTCGAAATCAATTGCATATATTTTGGGTAAATCCATGAACTCGTTATGGTAAACAGTTGTGATTGCATTCACTCGAGGTCGCCGTGATAGAGCATCTGCTACCACATTCTTAGTTCCAGATGTGTGAAGGATTTGAAAATGAAACATAGATAAGAAATTTGTCCAACGCATTTATTTCTCTGAGAGCTTCTTTTGAGTGAGTAAGTATCTTAGACTTTGGTGATCTGTTTTAATAACAAAATCTACACCAAGTAAATAGTGTTTCCATACTTAAAGAGCATGTACCACCGCCATAAGCTCTTTCTCATATATTGGAGCATGTAGCTCATGGTCCTTGAGGCGTCAGCTCTCAAATGCTATTGCATGATGCTCTTGGTTAAGCACAGCTCCAATGCAATCCCCAGAAGCATCATGGTGAACTTCAAAAGGTTTTTCAAGATCCGGAACTATAAGAACTGGTTCTTGAGTCACAAGAAACTTAATTCTTTCAAAGGCTTGTAGTTGCCTTGATCCCCAGCAAAAAGGCATTCGCTTCTTAGTAAGGTCATGTAGAGGAGATGCAACATACGCAAAACCTTGTATGAACCTTCTATAGTATGAACATAGACCCAAGAAACTTCTAACTTCATGTACAAAAGTAGGTCTAGGCCATTCAAAAATGGCTCGAATCTTCTCAGGATCTATTCTCACCAAATTGTGAGGAACAATATGGTCTAAGTATTGAATTTATGAAAGGAAAAATTCACTCTTCTTAGCATTGACCTGTAGTCTATGCTTGTGAAGCTCTTGAAAAACAATAGATATATATTTTCTATGCTATTCTTTAGACCGTGAAACTATTAGAATGTCATCAAAGAAGACACATGTGAACTTTGAGTGAGGACTAAAAATTCTGTCCATCATTCGATTGAATGTGGCAGGTGTATTAGTCAAACCAAATGGCATGACTAAGAACTCGTATAGTCCAAATGTTGTATAAAAAGTTATCTTATGAACATATTCAGATGCTATCCATATCTGGTGATAGTCGCTCTTGAGATCAATGCGACTAAAGATACTAGCCCCTTGCAACTTATCCAAGATATCATCTATCATTGGGATAGGAAAACGATTCTTGATTGTGATCTTGTTCAAAGATCTGTAGTCTATGCACATACAGAAAGAACCGTCTTTCTTTTGAACAAGTAAGACTGGAGAGCAGTATGGAGAAGAGCTAGGTTGAACTAACCCTTTTTCCAACAATTCATTTACTTGTGTTAGGATCTCCTCTTGCTGACTTGCAGTTACTTGGTAAGGCAGTTGGTTAGGTGTTGAATTGCCTGAGATAAGATCAATTGTGTGATCTTCCAGGCGCTTAGGAGGTAACTCTCCGGGGAGTGAATCACTAAAACAATCTTCATATTGTTTAACAAAATCATGTCTAGCTTGATCAATTAAAGAGAGGGGTTCCTTTAAAGTCTGAGGCTTAGAAGCATTAGTTGGTATTGTGTGTTCATTAGAGGCACCAAGTGCCCTTGAATCATTAGTTTCTTTTGACTCTCTCACAAAAATCATGTACGTAGAAATAGCTTTCTTCATTTCTTTAGAAATGCTAACATGACTAACCATTGGCACAGGCCTCCAACATCAGCAATGCATACTATGTTTCGACCCTTGAATTGAAATGCAAGGGTCTTCTTAACAAAATCGTAATCTTGTAATGCCTAAGATAACATCACAATTACCTATGGGTGCAAGTAGAAAAGATTCTTGGTCGCGGCAATCCCCAATTCTAAGATTCAACTTCCCTTGAATATGAGTAGAATTGGTTGTAAGTCCTTCAAATGCCGAACCTGATCCAATTGGTGTTCCCAGTCGACCGGGTGGAATTTGTAGCCTTTCAATAGTATCTGTTGACACAAAATTATCTGTGGACCCTGGATCAAAGAGTATCAAAACTTGTTGATTGTTGAGTGTCCCCCAACCCTTTAAGAGTTGTCTTTTCTTCTCATTTTAATGAGTGTTAGCTTACACATCCGAAACAAAATTTGAGGATGGCAGAGGAGGATCTTTAACCACATTTGCTTCCTTCCTTTTGTGAGGACAATCAGGTTTCATATGCCCTAACTCACCACAAACAAAGCACCTTCCTTCCTCTTTGTACTTTTGTATCTCAGAGGGTGAGAGATACTTGCGCTTCTTTTTGTTACCCTCTGGCTTTGAATATTGGTCATGGGTAAAGGTAGGTCTTCTTTGATTAGTCCTGTCTCTTAGTTGATCATAGAGCTACTCTTGTCTAGCTCTATAAAAACTCATCTCTAACTTTCAAGATGTACCAGGTGTATGCAAACTTTCAGCTATGATTTCAGACTCCATCATGTAAGATAAGGTTTCATGTGGATACACCTTCATGGTTCTGTGTAAATGAGGGAGTAGGCTAGCTTCAAACTTCCTTTTCTTCTCTTCATCACTGATCTCCATGAAAGGAGTAACCTTGAAAAGAGTAGACCAAAACTTGTCCACATAACTAGTGACCTTTTCATGCTCTTTCTGGCCTAGCCAATCCCACTCCTTCTTGACATCATTCTCAAAATCAGGAGGCAAGAACTAAGCATAAAACTTCTTCTTGAACTTTTCCCAAGTCGTAGGTTTCCTTCCCTCCAAAATGAGAGTCAACCACCAATTGCTAGCGGTGTCTTTCAAGTGCATGCCTACATGCCTTAGCTTGGAATTTTCTAAGAAATTATCATCAGAAAAAGCAACTTCAAATTGCCTGACAAAGGCTAATGCCTTAGCAGGATCTCTCTTACCAGAGTAATAGTCAAACTTTATGTCCTTATCCCCAAACTTGAAAGTCTTAGTCTTCTTAAGCTTGCTCCTCTTATGGTTCCTCTTTGTCCATTTATGGATTGAACGAGACTTATAACCAAGACAGTAGAAACTAGAAGATGATGAGGAGGAGGAGGAACTTGACTAATTAGGGGAGTAGCTGGTTGCTGAGGGAGATGGCTCCCTCCTTATCCACCTCACTCGAGGTGAGGTCTTTTTACTCTTCTTGATCCGAGAATCCTTCTTCCTTCTAGGAAGCTTCTCAGAAATTGGATGCTTTGCATCTTCACCATCAATTGGTGCGATGGTGTTTCCTCCAGTATCACGATCTTTTGGAGGATTCGGTCCTTCATAAGTAGCTTCTTCCCTTGCCCTTAAGCTGTCAATCAATTGACGTACTTCGAGAATTTTCAACAAGCTATGATACTCTGTCAATTGAGCCTGTAATTGCTCACTTGTAGGTGCTTCATTAGTTTTGCCATCTTTACCTTCTTCTTGCAAGGATCGTCTTTACTTTGAGAAAAGCAAAGAGACCTACTCTGATACCACTGTTATAGAATCTGAGATACACGCTTGACTTTCTTATATACTTAAAATATATATAACGAATATTATATTGACACAGAGGGAGAATAGATGAGAGAAAGAAAGATGTAGAGAGAGAGGTAGAGAAATTTACAACACACTAGGGATTGGAAGATGGGCCAATCTCGCCCCTTGTGGAGTTATATTATTGACAAGGAGCAAGCTCCTCCATTATACATAAGCCATTTCATACTTGTAGATCTTGGAAACAAGATCACGGTTCCTTGCACGGTATACAACCGGCTAAAACTTGCACAACTTGGAAGTTGGCACCTTTGGATCATTCTTGAGTCTCCTTCTCTCTTATACAATATGTGTAGGGCTCTCCTCTTGGCGCTTGATTTTAGCAGAGCTTCCGTAGCACTTGACATTCTCTTATCCACTTGAAACTTGATTTCAGCAGAGCTTCCAAAGCGCTTGATTTCAGTAGGGCTTCTGGAGCACTTGCACCTTCTCTTCTTCTCTTGGATACATACAAAGTGATGCTTCCTTCACCTCTCCCTTACACCCCAGGAGAGCCTCCTCTTTTATAGGCTTTCAAGAGCTTCTCTTCTTGGAGAGAGAGTTGAGTTGATCTTCATGCAAGATGTGGTTGTTCCACTCTGTAGCACTAATTTAGTGATATCTCTTTGTGCGTTGTTTGGATGAAAAAACATCCAACACAAAAGTTATAGTTCCTGCTGTTTTTGATAACCCTCGCGGCCTGTTTTTAGAGATCATTTTTCTATTGTGAGATATTTTTAAAATGGATTTTCTTAAAAAACAACTATTTAAACTGTACTCTTAACTTGCAGTCCATGCAACCACCTTGAGTCATAGATAAGGAGAGTTCATTAGTTTGCCTTGGGCCTCAACCTTAATATTGAATTCCACACAAAAGCTTGTGTCATTTTAGACCTTAGAAAGAGAAAATCACTTCTCTCCTCACTTCTAGAGGATCACGTCTCTTGTCTTTCTTAGTGAGAGAATTCCATCTCTCGTCTTTCTTAATGAAAGAAAAAGACATTAAACCTTGACTTGTAGGGGAGAGGATGATCCCAAATGAATGCAATGTTCATTACACACACGTAAACATTGCCAAGCGTCCTTGGATGCACACCTAAATACATATACACAATGCTAATGCACTTCCTCTTCTTAAAACTCAATCCATCTTCATTTATGTGTAACTCCTTGATTCTTGTGTACACTTTTACACTTGGCAGACACTTCTTTCCCCCTTCATGACTTGTATTGCAGGTACCAGATATCCCCGTTACATTGCTCTGATCACCCCATTAAGTGTTGCACTAGGAATACTGGTCTCTAAATGGTCTCATGGCCATGCTAGATCATCATCAACACTTAAAGAAAAGTGAGTCATTAATTTATTGACATGAATTTATTAAATAGAGAATGCGTAATAAGCAATCAATTTAGTGGCATTCATGGCGCTATTTTTCTCAATAAAAAAAGTAGGATAGCGGCCTGTGTTCGTGGATGTCTTCCTTTCCTTCTTCTTTTTCTTGATAAGATTTTTAACTTTAAAACTTAAAGCTTTGTGATTTGTCTTACTTGCCAAGTGTTAAAAGGGTTTGGTCAAATTTGACTTATGGTTCATAACTCATATTCACGTGGTAACTTCCATTTGATGGATGGCTATAGTTCTCATCAATCCGGAAAAATGTTGGGTTACGAACCTTCAACTATTTTTCTCGAGATCTTCTCTATATTTAATGATTTAGAGTTCTTCAAGTCCATTTTGCAAGAAGTCAAAAAGATTTGAAAATTAAAGTCGAGATATAACATTCTCTCCCCCTTATAGGAATTGAGATCTCGAATGAAACTGGGGATATTGGTTGCATAGTGATTTTTTATCAATCCAAGTGGCATCCTCATTAGGGTAGTCTTTCCACTAGACGAGATACTCTCTAATGGTTTTTCTTCTTCAAGTCTTCTCCCTCATGTCAAGTATCTTTTCTAGTTGAAGTTCGAGGACTCCTTGACTGGGCATTACAATTTGTTGGTCGTTAAGTACATGGTTTGGGTTAGGAACATATGCTTTTAATAGAGTGACATGAAATACATTATGTACTTTCAAGTTATTAGGGAGTTAAGCTTGTAGACATTTGGTCCTAGACACTTTAGCACCTTATATGGCCCACAATACTTGGAACTTAGCTTCTTTAATTCCCCCAAAGATAAGGAACTTTCCTTTGGACAAACTCATAGGAAAACCATGGTACCTTCTTTGAAAATGTGTTATTGGATTCATTTTGATAGGCATATGCCTTATGTGGATCCTTGGCATCTTGAATATCTTGCCTTATAGCTTTCACTTGCTAATCCATTTCTTCCAACATTTTCCTAGATGCTTCTACTCGTAGGGTAGGATTGGAAAAATTTAATGGTGTATGAAAATCTTTCCCATAACGGTGCCTGGATTTGAGTCAATTGAATACTTTTATGGTATCATGCATTGTAGGCAAATTCAACTAAGGGTAGGTATTGGATCCACCATTTGGGTTCCCTATTACAATAAGCTCTTAGTATGTCTTCAACAACTTGGTTGACCTGCTCTATTTGACCATTAGTTTAGGGATGGTAAGCAGTACTGAAGTAAAGCTAGGTTCCTAGAGCTTTGAACAAACTCTTCCAAAAGTTTGAGGTGAAGAGAGAATTGCGGTTGCTCTGATGATTCTCTGGGGTAATCCATGTAACCTAAAATTTTCATTATTAATGAAAAGCCTGGCGATATTAGAAGCCTTGTAATTGGTTTTTACATGAATAAGATGTGCAACTTTTGTTAACATATCAATGACTACCATTATGGAGTTATATCCTCCTTATATCATGGGTAATCCAACTATGAAGTCCATACTAATATGCTCCTATTTCATTTGAGGGATGTCAAGTGGCTCGAGCTTTCGTGGCAAATTGACACATTCAGCCTTAATTTCGTTGGCAATTTAGGCATTTGGTGACATACTTGAGTACATCACCCTTGAGTCTTTCCCAATAAGAGTCTTAGTATAACCAGGATGACCCGAAAATGGAGAATCATGAGCTTCCCATAGTATTTTCCTTTTGAGTTCGTTACTTGCAGGAATACATAGTCTTGTCCTGTAATAGGCAAGCTCCTTGTTTATGGAAAAATCTTGATACTTAGTCTTGAGTTTTGTATTTGAATCCTTGACAAAAATTTCTCTTAACAATCTTTGATAGCTTGGATCCTTCACTACCTCTTCTTTAGCCATTTCTATGAGAGGGTTACTGGGCATGGAAATCATTGTAGCAAGAGCTCCAGTCCTAGAGGGTTCCTCTAGGATTAGAACATTCAAAAATGATTTACGACTTAGGGAATCCACAATCACATTCTCCTTGCCTGGTCTATACTTGATTTCAAAGTCAAATTTCTACAAGGTCTCAATCCATCGACGTTGTCTCATATTGAGATTTGGTTGAGTTAAAATCCACTTTAGGCTTTTATGATCATTGAACTAGAGAAAACTTATTACCAACTAGGTAATTTCTCCATAATTTAAAAGTATGAATTAGAGCAGGTAATTCTAAATCATGGGTGGCATAGTTTCTTTCGTGGATCTTTAATTTTCTTAAAGCATAGGCTAGTGGATGTTCTTCTTGCATAGGCACGTAACCCAAAGCAAGAGAGCTCATGTCAGTTATGACTTTGAATTCTTTGCTAAGGTTGGGTAGCCTTAAGATGGGGGCGATTACCAAACTTTGCTTAAGCTTCTCAAAGCTAGATTATTCCCATGTAATGGAGACCTGCTTTTTGAGAAGGTCGGTAAGAGGCGTGCCGATTGAGGCATAGTCTTTAATAAAGACTCTATACCAACCTGTTAGCCCTAGAAAGCTTCGCACTTCCTTGACCATTGTTGGGGGTGGCCAATCTTGTACACCTCCAACCTTGGCAAGATCCACTGAAATGCCATTTGCCAATACTATGAGTCCTAGATATTCAATCTGCTTCTTGAAGAAGACACATTTCTTCTTTTTAGCATATAGTTTGTGGGCTCTCATCGTTTCAAGGACTATTCGTAGTTGTGGCGTGTCGTCTTCTTCATCCTTGGAATATGTTAAGATATCGTCAAATAAGATGAGGATGAAGTTGTCAAGGTAGGGTCGGAAAATGTCTTGCATCAACCTATTGAAGGTGGTAGGAGCATTTGTTAACCCAAATGACATCACAATAAACTCATAATGACTGTATCTTACGTTAAAAGCATTTTTATGGATATCTTCCTCTACGCGGTAACTTTCGTGACGGATGGCCACAGTTCTTAACAATTCGGGAAAATGTCGAATTACGAACCTTGGACCATTTTTCTCGGGATCTTCTCTATTTAATGATTTAGAGTTTTTCAAGTTGATTTTGCGAGAAGTTGGGAAGATTTGAAAATTAAAGTCGAGATATCACAACAGAAGTAGCATTGCTCCTTAGAAAATGGAAAATAGTAATGAAAGCCTAAACATATTGGATCACATAAACTAATTGAGGTAGAGAAAGAGAGGGTGATACAACAATAGTGAAAGAGAAGCACAATATTATGGTAGAGAGAGAGAGAGAGAGAGAGAGAGAGAGAGAGAGAGAGAGAGAGAGAGAGAGAGAGAGAGAGAGAGAGAGAGAGAGAGAGAGAGAGAGAGAGAGAGAGAGAGAGAGAGAGAGAGAGAGAGAGAGAGAGAGAGAGAGAGAGAGAGAGGATATATTTTACCAAGAGAGAATATCGATTTTAAGAGCAAGGAGAGAGTAATTGTAAAATTATTATACTTTAATTAGGGAGGGAGAGGTCTTTAACTTGTAGATAATGAAAGGGGACAAGGTTAGGATTTGACATGTATTTTCAAAATCTCATAGTACATCCATGTGTGGGGTGCATGGGCCTATAAAGTGGTGGCCTTCCTTTTTTCCATGACAATGAGAGGCCAAATAAGTGTTGCTTTCATTCCATACCAACTAGTTCATGTGGGTAAATTGTTTAAAGGAGCTAACTTGTCAAAAAATTAAAAGGCACAAGCACGATTTCAAATATCACTATATTGGGCATTCTAGACTCCCATAAATGTGTAATGCTTCAAAGCTTGCATTTAAGATCGTGTTGGAAAAATTTGATGTAATTTTTAAAGAAGATATTTGAATAAAAAATAAATTTCCTACTTACAATAGCTAGCTCACTATCTTGATTTTTACCCAATTTGCATGAAACTTTTATGTACCATAGTATTTTGTACAAAATCTAGGAGTAAGAAACCTAATTTTGGACTCAATAAAGGTCACAAGCTAAATTTTTCCTCACAAATTGACCTTAGGGAGAAGATGCGAATAGCATGAAATGCCACCTTTTCCTCCTTGCTTGACTAAATGCCTGATGAACTTGCTATGTAGCTTTGCACTTAGCTTCTCTCTGCTAATTACCAAATTGGGATCCAAGGTCTAATAGTTTGTTGGCACATGTTAACCACGTAAGAATGAGATACATAGAGAGGTTAAACTTCTACCTAGTCTCATTTGAAGATTTCCAATGATCATCCTTAGTACATGCTTCAATATTGCTAGACCCAATTCGGACAATGAAATGCTTCGCCTTCAATATTGTTGCACCCAATCTAGACAATGAAATGCTTCTCCTTCGATTGGTTTCACTGGGGGGGGATAAAAACCCATAATCAAAACACATTAGCTCCAAGATGCAAGCACATGTCATCTTTGTCCCATTCTTCCTTAAAATTATCTTCCATGACACTAGGAGATTGACTTATACTCCAATAGCCTTAATAACTTTGACGGCTTGAGAGAGGGGATCTCTTTGCTTGATATGTTCTAGCCCCTCTATGGTCATTCATTGTGTCTCTCAAGCATTTTTGTGATTGTTAGTGACAAAGGTACCTCATGCAACCAACATTTCCTTAGCAATTTAGCTCTCAAAGCATGCTCTATCATATTCATGACTAATAATTATAGTCCCCCCTTTATCCTTAGGGAATTTTAGGAGTTTCATAGGAAGAGGGGCTTGGTATCTACTACTATCTTTTTTTCCCCAAAGATAGCTTCCAATTAGAGAGTCCCACTCTCTTTGCTAAATGATTTCCAACATTGAGATAAGTATTGATAATGAGAAACATGAAGGTCTTCGATACCTTTAACATGACATGCACTGACCAACTAGTTTGGCTCTAGCTTTTTAATTTCTTTCTCATTTGATCCAAAACCCACCTATCCTTGTCCCTTCATTTATGTCCACACCTATGGGAGAACCAAAGTACCTAAAAATTCTTCCTCTTTATCCAAAACCCACCTTGTCCTTGCCCCTTTATTAATGTCTACACCTACGGCGAAACCCAAGTACCTAAAAATTCTTCTTCTTTATCTAAGACCTACCTTGTCTTGGCCCTTCATGTTGGCTCAAAAGGACTCCCTTATAAACAATGATAAAATGTCAATGGATCCAATACAAAGGCTCCATTATAGGCACTTCTTGTATGCCCTACATGTGATGGTTTGGCTGCACTGAAAGCGTACTAAACTCAAGGATAGCATCCCAATAAACATCACTGAGATGATGCTTACATGGGATGCTATTGCTACCTTATTTTCCTTTAATGAAACCAAAATTTGAGTCCAACCATTGAGCATAACTAAAGATTTCTCTTGTTGATTAAGATGAATTATATATCTTAGACACAAAATAGCAGTGAAGCCCTAAGTCTACTCTTACAACATCTTACTTTTATTGTATACTATAGGATGGTTGGAAAATACAATGTACTAAAGACATACTTGAGTGTGATGTGCTTATTGAAACTGCTTTCAAGGCATGATGTTGTGGTCCATTAGGAGACATTCCCAATTGATGTTGCTCACAACACTCCTTAGAATGACGTGCTATTTATCACTTGGGTTCACTTGAGTCCATGTTGCAATGGGAGATTTTCTTAAACCCATTAGGATCAACTTGAATCTAAACTTGTGGATCAAGCTAGGGTCACCTAAAAGTTCACTAGTGTCAGTCTTTGAGCATTTGCTTTGTGCAATATTAACTGAACTAAAGTAATCTCATGTTGCACTTAGTTCAAAGAGAGTAAGAAACAAGGGGGAGTGCAACATGACAACCCCTCTATCCATGAGGCATAACCTCACTCTAGTATCCTAAAATGACATGGAATCAAGGTTCGTATTCAGTTTCTACTTGGATCAACATAGTATACTAGCTAGTGCAATGATGAAAGGAATGTCCCAACTAATCGAGATCACCCTACTATAGGATGGGGACCCATTGGGGTCACATCCTCTTGCTTCTCCTGATGGGCATTTTTAGTTACCTAATTACCTATCATAGTTATATTTGGATACTTAAATCAACTTTCTTTGTTAATCCCTTTTATCTTTGGGTTCATTCATGTTAATTAAGCATGACTCAAAGACAAGAAAATAGCCCTTTGGAAAACAATTCTTTTATTTATCTAGGGGATTCTTATTACAAGTTTTCTTTTTCTTCTACCCTATTCGAAAGTACCCTTCCACCCATACAGAAGCAACCACCAAGATTTCACTCATCAACTAGCATTAGGGCCCTCAAAAAGACCATTTTGAGTCTTGTAGGGGCTAGACAAAACTTAAGAGTATAAGGACTATACTAGCCGAAGCCCTCATGGCACCCTTACCTCCTCCTACCTAATGGACTCCCTACCAAGTAGCCTCTTGCAATGGGGCTGGTCCAATCTCTCCGATGCAATGATTCGACCCCCTTAGAGTAGGGTCCTTTTTGCAAATAGCCTTGGGGGAGGCCTAGCATATCCTTCCTTTTATTTAACCTGATTTTGATTAGATTCAATCTCACAAAACCCTATCTTAGAATCACAAGTAATTCATTCTTCGTGCATCAACATCCCATTGTATGCACAATCAAAATCACATTTAGTACTCATTCTAAAATTTGATTTAGCCTACTTGCCTGAATCGGGTTCCGAATGCCTGAGATATGACAAAAAGAGTGATTTTTTAGCCATTTTTGCAAACATGCGCAAATAAAATGTGAGCATGCTACTGTACTTGAGGGGCCGAATCAAGGTGGGTAGGGAATAAGCAAGAGCCCAATGAGGGCCTACAATAGGCCTACACAAGCCTAGGACAAGTCCAAGCAAGAGGTGAAGAGAACAAGCTTCAATGATGGAAGCTATGGCTACCTCTTCATGAAACCCTGTTGTTCATGTCAAAGAATGGCTGAGAACTGAGTGAGAAGAAAGCTCTCATACCTCGTGTAGATGCTGGGAAGAGCTCGCGAAGAAGTGGCTCTGATACCAATTGAAAGGGATACAGGAGACGCGGGAGAGAAGAGCACACACAAAGTAGGTGCTGTCAACAATGTTATGACAACCTTATTTCACTTTCATATATATATATATGAATAAAGAATATGGGCGGTCACTGTACACGGGCAGGCCCAAGGGCCTTTTACTCCAACAAAATCCAATGTTAACAAGATACTCTTTAGTCTTGTCTGACCATGCTCTAGGTGCTTGTTCCAACCCATAGAGTGCCTTCTTTAACCTGTATACATATCTATGATGCTTTACATTCTCATAACATACTCGCTGCTCCATATATACCTCTTCTTAAATCACCATGCGACAATGTATTCTTCATATCCATTTGTTATAAGCTCCAATATTTGGATGCTGCCAAAGCAACCACATATCTAACAACTACCATCCTAGCAATTGGACTGAGTGTCTCTTCATAATCTATGCTATATGTCTATTCATAACCATCGACTTGCCATTCTTAGACAATGAGGATGATTGTAGGCAAAGCTATAAAAGCAACTAGTAAAACCACCGGAGTCACAGCTTCTGAGTTACCCAAGAATGATGCTATATCATTAGTACCTCTTTGCCATTAGCCGACCAACACCTATCACCTACCATGGACCAACTAATAAACTTAAACTCCATGGAATTCTTGAATACTTGACAAGAGAGCTAGCTCTGCTAGTAACCCAATTGCAAACTTTAAACCTCTTTAGGATCTCATAGAAAATCCAAAGTGCCAATGGACTAAGGTGTGCGAGCAAAATCTGTTCTACAATTGGGGCCTCATTGTGGATGAGAAAAGTCCTACGAACAAGAACCATGGGAATGATGAACATTCTGAGTATGAGGATTCAAATGATGAGTATGAAGACAATTGCTCCAATGGTGAGGAAAGTGAGAAAGAAGCCGAAATCATAGAATATGACACAGATGGATGAGTGATTGAGCAGATAAGAGTGGACTCTAAACCCTAAGAGGCCAGTGCTTTTAGGTTGGAAAGAGGAATCATCAAGGTAAATTGTGATCATAGCTGGTTAGAGCACCTGAACATAGTGTACAAGAGGCCAGTGCTTTTAGGTTGGAAAGAGGAATCATCAATGTAAATTGTGATCATAGCTGGTTAGAGCACCTGAACATAGTGTACCATGAGTGAGTTGGATTAGTTCAATCAAGTACCACACCACTACTTAGAGTGAAATCATTCTCGGATCTACAACCACTAGGAGAAACTCCTTCTATGGGCAACTCCAAAAAATGATGCTAGGATCACTACCAAATTTCTTTGGGAGCAAGTGATCTCACAATTCAAATACCCCATAGAATTAATCAATGATCAAGGCACACACTTCATTAATGAAGTGATTGACCACTTGTTATCCATCTTCTTGACAATCCATAAAAAATCCTCACTATATTACCCCCAAGCCAACGGTCAAGCTGAAGCCACAAATAAAATCCCAGAGATTGTCCTAACCAAGGTGGTCTCTCCCTCCTGTAGTAGTGACTAGGACAATAAGCTAATGGCAGCATTATGGTCTTACACGTAAGCCTATAAAATGGCAGTAGGATAGATACCATTCAAGCTGACCTATGGAATTGAAGAAATCTTACCAATAGAGTTCTTCATTCCAAGCTTGAGAATAGTAATCCAAGAGAGGATAGGATGGCAAAGAAGCATGGAGAAATCACCTAATAGAACTAGAATGCCTATCTAAAACCTAGTACATTGCAACCCATGCCCTAGTCTATGAAAAGACATGACGCAAGAGTTGGTTTGACTAGCATGTCAAGCAACGTGACTTTGGACAAGGAGACTTATTGTCGTTGTACTCTGTAAAGGGTCACAAACGAAAGACAAAGTTCTGAGGGTTAGGACCTTTCAAAATCTGCAACATTAATAGGACTAGCAACATGGAGCTGAAAGCCCTAGAAGGAGAGGGTATAGGCTTTTTCAATGGTAGTCGTATCAAGAAGTACTACCTTCCATCACACCCACTACACGATCCTCCAATGATAGCACGACCCATGAACATGTGAGTGGCAACTATCACAAGCATGGAGGATGAGGACAAAGAAACAATAGTACTACCATCCTACTTGTGCATAATGCGATAAATGACCAAAAGAAACATACCTTTGATGCATTAATCGATGAGAGAGCTAACAACATCCTCACATATGATCATTGGACTAATGCCAAACTCATCCCCTTTGAGGGATAGTCCTATTCACTACTAGAGAAGTGCAAGATAAGGTTTCTATTGAGATTGAGAGCCTCCCGATCATCTTCTATGCACTCCCTAACAAAAAATATATTGGCAAGGAATCACTTTTGGGTTGTGCTTTCAAGAAGCAGGTTCACTATAACATTGAGTATGACTCTTAGTGCATCCACCTAGCCATAGGCAATGTTAGGATAGTCACGACTTTCAGCAAGGGTACTGTGGCTTTGCCAAAGCCCATAGTGACATCGGTAGTTAAACCCAAGGCCAACCCTAAGGAGGGGGATAGTGAATCCATATAGACATCCAGTGGAAAATACTCACAACACTTAGAATCCCCAACCAAAGCTGTATTCCAAATAACCAACTGGGTTCCCAAACATAAATTGCAGCCTACTAAGGGCACATATGCAAGATTTCATGGCTCTTAGGTCCCATACACTAGACCTAAAAAAAAAAGCTGGTATTGCACGAATAAGCAAAGGACCAAACTGTGATGGGTGCCAAAAGCCCTATTGCACACCCAAGGCCTCTATGATAGCAACACCCTAGTGTTGTTAGATATGATCAATGCCCTGTTGAAAAACAGAGTTGCAGCATTAGAATGTGTGCACAAGAGGGAGAAGAGAGCTCAAAGTACAAGAACAAAATCTTGCTTACTAAGTTGCTTAGGGTACAACTTGGGTACACTCTCCCCCACATCATAGTGACCCATAGGTTGATTATATAGCCTTTGCCAAGCTAGGGTTAGGGTTTCCCCTGCCCTAGGGCTATTCACACTCATCTGCCCTTATACTCCCTTGCTTATAGTGGGTTCCTATGCCTGTCTTCTAACACCCCCCTCAATGCCAGGGTGGCATTGGATTACAAAGCATGTAAGAGGTTCCCCCCTTCTTGGGATGCCTTTATAAATCAGGCTTACAAGGTTGTTTTAGGTAGATGATTTAAAGAGTCAAAACAATTGATCTTCAAATGGATTGGAGGCATAGTTGGCCACCAATTCTTTGGGTATATCAGGAGTGTTGGGGCATTTACTAGTGATATACCGTGTCTTCTTGCATTTGTTACATTTCATCTTCTCGGGATACTTCTTCCAGCAGTTGTTTACAAGATGTCATTTTTTCTTACAGAAAGAACATCTAGTGAGAGTTGTATGAACCAATACTTGATCACGGGAATTTGAAGTTGTCTGACTGTTGCTGCTTTATTTGTGGTTTCTCTTTTCTTCATCCAAACAGGATTGAATGGTACTTGCCAATGTAGGATCTGGAATGTTGGTGAGAGTGGTTACAAGAGTAGGAAACACCTGTTTTACAGCTTTTAGGAGAATAGCAATAGCATCTTCTTCATGTAATGGAGCTTGTACAGAGGCAAGCTGTGCCATAAGTCCCTTCATATGAGAGATGAATTTTCCCAAATCTTCTCCTGATCGATATTCCAAGCTAAAGATTTCAATTTTAAGAAAGATTTTAGTATTTTTGCTAGTGGCTCCATAGAGCTTTTCAAGCTCATACCATTTTTCTTTAGCAGTGTTTAGTTGATCAACATGATGAATCAGGGATTCATCTAAGTGTAACATTATGATTGCTTAAGCACGTTGGTCATCCTCTATATCAACCAAATTTGCAGAGTTTACAGCTCTACTGCCTTGAACGAGAGGCCAATACCCTCTCTCCATCATTTTGTATTTTATAAGTACCTGCCATGGGTGGAAATCTTTGCCATCAAACTTTCAAATTTTAGGACGGACATCAGCATATGTTGTGGTCATTGGGAAGGTCTTACCTGTTGTTAGGACAAGGGCAGCGTCTAGTCCCTTACAAACTTTCCACTGAATGCGGAAGCAAATCAGAAAATTTGAAATCAAAGTTGCAATGCAGAGAAAGGTTGAAAATCATGTAAATGTAATATTTCAAAGTATGACTGTGGTGGTCCTTTCTTATGTGCAAACTTCTTCCGAGGTTTAATAGTCTTTTTAGGTTTTAATGAAGTAAACCTAGATTGGACTTTAGGCTCCTCCTTGTGATATGGCTTAGTGGATGAAGCTTGTGTTGGACAAGGTTGGTCTATGATCTCAATGCTTGTTGTTGCTGATGATTCCGAGGAGAGTACAATGACACTCATGCTTTTGATTTCATTGACCAGTGTACTTGAAACAAAGTCACTCACGGTATGCAATACACTTCTAGTGTATGATGGTCTATGTGTTAATTGTGCACATAACCTTACAACAATATACGAAGAGGAATAAAAAACTCACTAGATTTTAGTGAATGTCCAGCAAGCAAATGATTAGATGATTCATGATTAGTATTTAGAAACACTATTGTCAAGCTTAGTGAAGTGCTTGAATGAAACCCGGCTGGAAGTCGGCTTCCCAATGCACTTAGTGATGTCCATTGAGCATGCCCAAGAGCTTTTGAATCTGGAATAGACTTCAGAGACTATGCTTCAGTGATTAGAATCACTGTTAATGAAGCTCAGAGTGAAAAAATGACAAAATGTCAAGCTTAGAGCTTGTTGGCTATGGCTACCACAAAATACACAGTTAGGGTTTGGCAGAGATCTCTCTTTGTGGGAGGAATTTCCAGGAACCCTTGTATATGAGGATAGCCCACTAGGGGGGCTATCAAAGCCCCAAGATAGCTGCTGGGATCGCATTTCCTGCTGCGTGCACAGTAGTACGGATTTCGCGCTATCAGAAAACTGCACCTGTTTCTGGGAACCACACAATACCGGGCTCAAACGTGGACAATGTTGGGGGTAGACCTGACAAGGAGTTGCGACCTGATGTGGGGAAGAGATCTCTAGAAGAAAGCACAAGCTGATATGGCCTCCTTTGTCCTCCCCAAGTCCTCCAATGGAGGTAGGTTGCAGGCAGCTATGGAGGAAAGAAGGATAAGATGAAAGAGGTAAAGGCTCATGTGCACTTAGTGATAGCTGAGGCCGAGGGAAGCTGAGGAGATTAGAGATGGCTTTAATACCATGTTGAAAACCAGAGTTGCAGCATTGGAATGTGTGCACAAGAGGGAGAAGAGAGCTCAAAGTATAAGAATAAAATCTTGCTTACTAAGTTGCTTAGGGTACAACTTGGGTACACTTCCCCCACATGATAGTGACCCATAGGCTGATTATATAGCCTTTGCCAAGCTAGGGTTAGGGTTTCCCCTGCCCCTAGGGCTATTCACACTCATCTGCCTTATACTCCCTTGCTTATAGTGGGTTCCTATGCATGTCTTCTAACATGCCCCACCCTCATTAGGTGCCACCAATGATCCATGGTGCTCAAAGTTGTAAGGCCCCCATTAGGAGGAGAAGCCAAATGTGAGCCCGGACATTGGTTTGAGTCCTGACTTGTATATCAAATGAGGCCTATGTGACCGGATGGAAAAAAAGGTGACCATTGTGGGCCTAATCTTTGGGTTAGATAAAGTGGTTAAGCTGGTAGCAACTCGAGGCGCATTGCATCGAGTTGTGGGGTAAGGGAGTTAAAACGGGCCCCTATTTTGGGGTCTGGGGGCTGCAGAAGTAGCCCCCGGGGCTGGGGGGTCCCAAGGGGGCCAACGGTCCCCTTGGCGGGGGTCCGAGGGCAACGCCCCCGGCCTGATGATATTCCTTGGAATATTCCCTAGCCGACTAGTGGAGGCTCATATGATAGGTCGGTCAGGCCGACATAATGGCCTTCGCGGGCTATAAAAGCTAAACCCCTTCACAGCCATCTATCATTCATCTTTCACCCAGTCAGAGTCGTTGTTCCATCTAGCCTTGAGCTCTTCACCTATCTTCTGTCTAGATCACCATCTAAGCTTCACATAGTGAAAGCGCACGGGTGAACAGAGCCATCTTTGTATCAGTTGTTTGGAGCTAAAGAATTTACTGATTCTCCTCTTATCTATTGTGTACTCTCTATCTCTTTCTCAGATTATGTTCGTTGCGCCGTGTAATTTTTATATGGTATCAGAGCCCAGGGGGCTCTAGAGATCGGAGAGTGTGCAAGAGGCAAAGGCTTCAATAGCAAAGAGAAACTATGTCGACTTCTGGAAGCGGTTCTGGAGCATCAAGAAGCGGTGCAGGAGGTGGTGTTGCTGTACTGGCTATTCAAACACTGAGGATTCATCCACCAATATTTAGCAAAGGCAAGTTAGATGGTACAAACTACACCTTGTGGAAGTTCAAAATTACAACTATCCTTGATTCTTATGAGCTTCTAGAGACTGTGCTGGGGACTGATGCAGAACCACAACCTACCCCCGGCCCATCGAATTCTAGTGTGATGATTCCTCCGAATGCAGATCTTCTACGAGCTTGGAAACAAAGGAATGCAGATGCAGTGTGCCTTAGTTACAAGCTATTCTGACAGTGTTCTGACTTTGATTCAGCATACAACCAAAGCATCAGAGGCTTGGAATGTACTGAGGAGTCAGTATGAAACACGAAACCAAATAAGGATTCAAAACTTGGAGAATCAACTAGCAGCGGAGAAGTTTGCTGAAGGAGAGACGGCTGAAGCATTCATAACTCGAATTAATAATTTGCGCGACTAGATGGCTGGCGCTGGGATACAAAAGACTAGCGAAGAGCTAGCTTGGAGGTGTCTTCGGATTTTTCCACAAAAGTTTGATGGACTAGTAAGTGCCCTTAATACTGAGGTGAGACCTCAAGCTTTAACTTTTGAGGAGTTTTGTGCATTATTGATGGAGGAGGAGTTGAGGCTGAAAGCCCGAGAAGGAAGCAACAATGGAGATGCTGCATTCTCTGCCAATGCAAAAGGCAAAGGTGGTTCCTCCACCAAAAATGATGGTGACAAAAAGAAGAAGGGCGGAAAGAAAAAGTTTCAAGGAGAGTGCTTCTACTGCAATAAGAAAGGACATGCAATTACAGATTGTCGTGTCAAGAAGGCATATGAAAAGAATGGTACCCTTAAAAGTAAAGGGAAGGAGACAGCCAATACGGCTAAAGCAGAGTTGGAATTATTCATGGCGACCATTGAGGAAGTGTGCTCCTCGACGCAAGAAGAATCTACCACTGACTCATGGGTGTTGGATAGTGGGGCCTCCCATCACATGACTAATAAGAAAGGTCTATACAGTTCTATGCAGCCTCTACAAGAATCCATCACTATGACAGTTGGAAATGATGCTAAATGCCCTGCTGCGGGTGCACGTAGTATTTCTTTTGTTGCTGCAAATGGTGAAGTCAAAAAGCTTTCAAATGTATTGTATGTTCTCAAAATCAGGAGAAATCTGTTATCAATTGTTGCTGCCATAACTGATCTTGGTCATGAAGTGAGGTTCAAGAAGACAGGTGCAGAAATTCTTGATAGTGCTGGCACAATTGTTGGCAAAGAAGAAAGAAGAAACAACCTATATGAGCTAAGTGCTCTTACAGCCACCGCTGGAGTGGGCACAAGTAAGCTTTGGCATGAAAGGTTTGGACACATTGGATTTGTAGTGTTGAAGGAGATGCAAAAGCAAGGTATGGTTCCTCACCTACCTACAATAACTGAATTGAAGGAACCATATGAAGCTTGTATGATGGGCAAGCAATAGAGAAAGGCATTTCCACAAGAAAGCAAGAATAGAGCACAGGTTCCTCTAGAGTTGCTGCATGCTAACTTGTGTGGTAAGATGCCTACACAGGCCTTTGGGGGATCTTCTTATTTTATGTTGACGGTCAATGACTACAGTAGGAAGATGTGGGTGTACTTCCTTTGTGATAAGGCTCAAGCTTTTGGTAAGTTTAAAGAATGGCTAAAACTTGTTGAGAATGAAATAGGGAAAAGTGTGAAGAAATTTAGAACATATGCTAGTGGTGAGTTCAACTCAAAGGAGTTTGAAGACTTTTTCAAGAGCAAAGGGATCAAGCATCAATTGATGACGCCTCACACACCTCAGCAAAATGGTGTTGTGGAATGCAGGAATCGCACCATTGTGGAGATGGCAAGATGCATGCTAAAGGGCAAGGGATTGCCTAATCATTTTTGGGCTGAAGTTGTTAATACTACAGTCTACATTCTAAATCAGAGCTACACAAAGGCTCTCAAGGGAAAAACACCTCATGAGGCTTACACTGGTAAGAAACCATCTGTCTCACATTTCAGAATTTTTGGATGTAAATGTTATGCACACGTTCCAGATGAGAAGAGAAACAAGTTAAAACCAAAAAGCAAAAAAAGTATCTTCTTGGGTTATAGTGATGAGCAGAAGGCTTACAAATTATATGGCCAAGAGGCAAAGAAGATCATCGCGAGCCGTGATGTGGTGTTCAAGGAGGAGCCGCATATAGTGGAGGAGGAGAAGGCAAGTTCTTCCACTTTATCATCAAGCGAAGAAGTAGTCCACTATGAACCTGTCACGAGAGTTGTCCCTATCCTTAAGGAGGAGGAAGCATCATCTTCAGATGATGAGGAAAAAGTTCACCAACCTGACATCACCCCACCAGAAAAGCCATTGCCATGCTGGGTGAAGCAGCTCTATGACCACAATAATCCTATGCCTACATCTGTTGAGGAGAAGGCAGACGGACCAAGGAGGTCTCAAAGAATAGAGGAGCAAAGGAGGACTTCTGCTCACATAGTCAATATGGCCTTGATGGTTGAGATTATGAGAGAAGTAAAGGAGCCAACTGACTTAGAAGAAGCACTTGGAGATCCATCATGGAAGGCTGCTATGCAAGCGGAGTATGACAGCATAATGAAGAATGACACTTGGGAGCTAGTGGATTGACCAGCAAAGCGGAAGGTTATTGGCACCAAGTGGATCTGGAAGGTAAAGTACAAGGTTGATGATACCTTAGAAAAGTACAAAGCTAGACTGGTTGCCCAAGGATTTTCACAAGTTGAAGGGTTTTATTTTCAAGAGTCATTTTCCCCAACTGCCAGAATGACCACTATTCGCGCGGTACTTGCAGTGGTTGCCCACAAGAAGTGGCCAATGTACCAAATGGATGTTAAGTCAACGTTCTTAAATGGTGACCTCAAGGAGGAGGTGTACGTGGCTCAACCACTAGGGTTTGAGGCCCTCCATTCTGAGAACAAAGTGTGTAAGCTGAAGAAGGCATTGTATGGGCTAAAACAAGCCCCCAGAGCATGGTACCAGGATAGATAAGTTCTTTTTAAACCTAAATTTCAAAAGATGTGCCTCAGATGCTAACTTATATGTTTATAGGGATGCTAAAAAGTCTGTAGTGATTGTCCTATATGTGACGACCTTCTTATTACATGTGACTATGAAGATATTATCAACCAAACTCGAAAGGCTTTGAGTTCTGAGTTTGAAATGACAGACTTGGGCTTGCTGCACTATTGTTTGGGGATTGAAGTCTGGCAAGAGCCAGGAAAGATCTTCATCTCTCAGAAGAAGTATGCATGGGAGATCTTGAAGGCATTCGGCATGACCGAGTGCAAGGAGATAGCTACACCTATGGAGGTGAATGCAAAGTTATCCGTCGAGGATACATCAGTACTAGTAGACATTGGGAGGTATAGGAGGTTGGTCAGCAGTCTAATCTACTTGTGTAACACCAGATTAAATATCAGTTTTGTTGTTGGTGTTTTGAGCAGGTTCTCAAACAAACCTCATGAGAGTCATTGGAAGGCTGGGATGCGGGTTCTCAAATACTTGAAGGAAACTCTTGACCATGGTATCACATATAGTTTCGAAACTTCTCTTGTGGGGAACTGTGACTCGGATTGGGCAGAAGACAGTGATTATAGGAAGTAAGTTTCTGGTTATTGTTTCTCTTTGGGTTCATGAATTTTCTCTTGGATTAGTAAGAAGCAGCCAACAGTGGCTATGGGAGCTTTTGCTCAACCGCCAAGACCCACGGACCGTTTATTGCTTCAAGTGTTTCAAGCGATCTCTAATGGCTATCTCTCACCAAGCCGACGCGCCGTCGATTCTATGAGTGTAGTGAGCTTACCTTGATGCTTGATCGAGTATCCTACTCTCTCTTGCACACCGGTAGCTCCACGATTCTCGATGCTAGCTCAAGCATCCTCAATCCTCCTCCATCTCCAAGCTCCATCCTCCATAGCCGTGCGCACAAGAGAAGAGAAGAAAAGAAGAGAAGAGGAGATGGTGAAGAGCTTCACCCTCTTGATCCCTCACTCCCACACACTCACTCCCTCACACTCTCACACTCCCTCTCTCAAGAGCACACACAAGCAAGAAGGAGGGAAGAAGAGAGGAAGAAGAAGACTCCTTTTGCCACACACCCAAAGAATGGGCTTCTCATTCACTTTTCAAATTTATATACAAAACCCTAGATCCCTTTTGGGCGGTCATCCCCTTTGTTACATGGTCGGCAGTAGCCTAGGCCCTTTTTTCCATTTCCCACCATTCTAATTTATCCTATCCCCAACTAATGTGTACAATTTGCACAAGAGCGAGCTTGGCGCTCTTCTACAAGGATTTTGGAGCGCTTCCACAATTAATGATGTGCCTTTTACTCTTTTTTTGTCTTGGGGTGACACTGAGATTTTCTGAGGGTCGTGCCCGAACATTTAAATTTTTCAGGGTCTGGTTACCGGTCAAGGCGCCTTTTCCTACTTTCATCCTGCGCCTTTTTTGCTATTTCCTTTTTTCCATTTTCCCGCTCCTCTGTGCTGCGGTAAACACGGTAAACATTACCCCCTCCTAGCCAAGTGCTAGTCCCATGGCACTGCGGTGGGAAGTAGTGGCTAGTTGGGTCTGCTGCTAGGTAGAACTGGTAGGTGGATGACACTTATTCAAAGGTGGTTGTGTGAATGAGAGGTGATGGAGTTTAATGACGATGACCAAGAGAGATTCCGGCGTGCTTTAGGCTTCATGAAGATGCTCGACATCTCTCACACAGTTGTGGCTTCCATTCTGCGACGGCTGATTGGGGTTCCAGTTGGCTGGTGGAAAATATGTAGCCGGTCGTCCCTTGAGCATCAGAAGCACTTGAAGCAATAAGCAATCCCTTAGGAGGATGATATTGGAGGGATTTATCCTGGAGAAGCCCCCCGAACTCTACCTTGACAAAGATATGGTTTGCCTTCGCATTGAAAATCTGTCTTTGATTTGAAGATCTTTGTCTTTGAGTTGAAGGTCTTCAGTGCTGCATTGAAGATCTTCAACCTTGCATTGAAAATCTTCAGGCTTGTGGAATCAATAAGCTAAGCGATCCATAGATCTTGAGGCGTTGGGCATGCATCTTTGGAAGATGAGGTTCCAAGATCTATGCCAATGGCAGATCTATTACTGAGTACTCCTTTTGCTTGATTTGGTTTAATCATGGTAGCCATCAGCAGGCAGATGGTTGGCGACATGATGCATGTTGTTCCGTCCACTCCAATGCAGAAAAGCTCCTGAAACAGCAGCAATGGTGTCATGTCCGGCACATGGAAAAAGTTTTGGTCATTAAAGGGTGCCTTGGGTGATTTTCTTCAACTGAGTAGCCGGTTCTTGAAATTGGAACATAACCTGCAAGAAAAGTTGTGCACTCCCTAAGGGGTGTGTCTGCCTCTCCGTGTAGTACGTGGTGCCCATGGTAGTGGAACTAGGAGATGCGTCTAACCTTGGGCAAGCCCTTGGTAATGTCCCACACTTGAGGACCCCATTTGTGCCAAGGGAGGTGCGGTGCGAGTGGCTTAGGGTGACAGGTCTAACCATTGGCAAGTGTTACCTCCATATGTATGTCCTGCCCTTGATGTGCCCTAAGGGTGAAGTGGGGGAGCAAAAGGGGCTAGGGGGTTAGGAGCGGAGCCAGTCTACCGAAGCCACCCGGCACGCCTAACTTGAGAACCCCTAGGTGCAATGATAGTTCTTATGTGGTGATTGAGTGCTTCTACAAGTGAGTGCTTGTGCTGTCATGCTTTCTGTTTTGCCTTTCTTTCTTAGCTTTTCTCTTTTTGTACGTTTTTTGCTTTTTTTTTTTTTGGTCGTTAATAAGGGAAGAAGTTACAGAGGGGGACATGGCTACTGTTGCCCACTCTGATCATGTTGGGAAGGAGGTTAGGGTTTGCGGGATTTATTAAGGAAGGGTCGGCTTTGTAGATACCTACGTAGATCGAGGCGACTTTGGAGTGTGGCTGTGGAGAGGAAGGGATGACTACAAGTCGAAAATCAGCTATCGCTCATATCCTCTAAAAGGGCTAGGCAAAACGAGGGTAGGAGCGTGGCTCGCATCATGAGATGGGCCATGGCACAGCTATCAATCATGTTAGGATCGAAGAAGAGAGGGGGTAAGTTGCGCTCTTGCGGAGTGGGATCTATCCTAAGGAGAATTTTAAGTAGGTGAAGGTAATTACAAGTGGTGATAAATGCTGGGTCAGGGCAAGAGGAGAATGTGTCTAGAAAGTGTACAATGGCATTACATAGATCGCTAGGGGTGAAGGTAAGAGCATCCTCATAATTTGTACAATTAGGGTTGTAGATGACCAGGAAATCATACCTTCCATGGGCACTTGGGTCAAAATCAACTCCAATCCTCCGAGGGTACGGCATATGAGTGGGATCATTACACTCGAGGAATGCATTGCAAAAGGTCATCCAAGTGTCCATATTCATCAAACATAGCCTTCTCCTCCACAGAGGCTTGCTTTCGAATCCTGGCACAGATTTTGTAGTCTGAATACCTTGTTCTACCAGTATTCACTATCTACATTGCTCCATGCAGTCGGATGCTGCTCTCTTTCTAGCAACCACCTGTCTCTTAGCCTTCCAGCGACACCTATGACTTTGTCCACCACTTTAATGGGTAAAACTCTTGTTAAGTTCGTGGGGAAGCTGAAAGCAAAGTCATAGGGTTGTCTGTTCAGCTCTTGCTGCTTTCAGGCGGTGATGTCTGCTTGGAAACGCGCAAGGCACTCTTCTAGGGTGGGCAAAATTGGCACTGCGGCCGCTATCACTGGCCGAGCCCTCTGTCTAGCCCTGACCTCTTCAATAAGCTTCCTCTGCCTGTCTTCTTGGGCGATTTCTCTCTCTGCAGATGGGTCAGTGTGGGCAGCTGGTCTTCTTGTGGTGGCAAAGGGGGTGGATGGACCAACTCCTCCTCTTGAGGTCCCATTTCGAAACTGAAGTCGGTCTCATTCCCTTCTTGCCATTGCTCTTGCTGCACTGTCTCTGCTGTGAAGCCCAATGAGTCTATCTCCTGTGGAGATAGCCCTGCCTCTAGTAGTGCATTACGTTGTTCTTCTAGGCTTGGGCTGGCTCTTGTCATTCGAGCCAACAGCTGTAGTCCTGCTTTCAGTGCTCTGCGTGCTATGCCTAGTTTCTTGCAGGCCGTTTCCACTGTCTCGTTGTCTTCTGGCACTGTTACATCCAGCAGGGTGGTCATGAAAGCACGTTGTTGAGCATTGAAGCTCATGGAGACGGCACCTGCCCTGCTTTCCGCCATTAGTTTATCTTTCTCGAGCTGTCCTAGGCGTCGGGCCAGACTTTTCGCCCATCTTTCATTGTGAGTGGCCCACTCCTCGGCCCTCTTTCTCATATCCTCCAGACTCTCGCCTTTCCTTTGAGCCAGCACTGTCAGTCGCTGCTCTTGGTCTTGCATGTCCTTCTTCAGCTGTACCTATTTCTCTTGTTCCGCACTCAACTCATGTTTTAACTTTTCTATCTCTTGCTCATACCTACGAGCCCTCTCTTCTCGTACCACCTCTAGGTCATTCACAGCCTTATGGATCTTCTCCCCCTGGGCTTGCAGATCCTCGCAAAATCCTATAAGTTCATCATTTTTCCGCCTTAAAGATGCCATGACCTCGGCGTCTTCACTGGCCTTGGTCTCATACTCTACTTCCGCATCCTCCTTTTCTTGGAGCTACCCTTTCAGCTCATGTAGTTCTCTCTGAGCTTCGGCTAGCTGCCTCGTTGTTTCCAGCTGGAAAGCAGCTCTAGCCTCTTTCTCAGCTTCCAACTTAGTAGCCGCTGCTTTCTTCTCTTCCTTCGCCTTTTCCAGCTGAGCTAGCAGCTGCTTCACGTATTCATCATACTCTTGTGCTGGCATGCCTGTTGTGGGGATGAAGGTGGTGGAAGTTTCTATTTTTTGTCTCTTTGGGTCCCTTCGTGACTCTGCATCAGCAGCTATAGGTCTCTTCGTTCCGGGTGTAGAGGGTGTGACCTCTCCTCCTCCCTGGCCCATCTGCTTGTCAACCAAAAACTGCACCCACTCCAAGACATTGCTGAGATCGACCTTAGGAGTGGAGCCTTGGGTGGCGGTGGTAGTGGGCGTTGTCATGATGAGAGTGGCTGGTGTGGTAGGTACGAGGAGAGGGGGAATTGGTGTCATTGGTTCTTTGTGATGGACCTCAAAACGGGCCGGCACTGGCTCATGCACTAGCCGGACCTCGTCACTGCGCACAAGACAACCCCTCGGCCTCGCGGCCAGGAGCGTCTATCAAAATCTCTGCCTTCCTAAACATTGCGTTTGTAATACGTTGTAGTTCAATTGATCCTAACCCAATATTACTCCTCAGAGGGAGTCCCTTTCACATAGCCAAAAAGGCTCGAATCACATACACATGGGGTTCCTCCTACGGCTGAATGCCGTCAACCCTCTGCGACTCTCCTACACCTTGGGGATTGGCCCCTCAGTGCGTCACTCCACATATAGACATTTCGCACAAACGTCACTCAAGGTACCAAATAAGCGTGTCCAGGAATGTACCATTGTCCTCACTTATTTTCCCCTTTAGGACCCCACGACTAGTCTACAGCATGGGTATCTCACTGCCTCTCAACGTAGGTCATATCCTCATAAACCAATTGCAATGCATGTCCAGGAGCTGATCACTGATACTTTTAAATTCTTTTTCATGCTCCATGCATTTGGTGGATGCCTAGTGCTCAAGCATTTAGTAAAATAGTATCGTGCACAAGTGCAAAACATCCTTTTCATGGTTCCTTTCTAACGATTGTGCTTCGTTGCATGGTATTTTACGGCTTTTTACCTTATTTTTTCATATCAAAAGCGGACAAAACCGAACTAAAACACAAAAACAAGGTTGATCTGAAGCAAATCTTCATGCCTCAGCCCTGCTATACATTCACGGACATTACTCATAATTTTCCCAATTTTCCGAAGCCCAAAATATAAATTTTCCCTATTTTTTAGGGTTTTTCCATCATTTTCTTGCAAATTTCCCCATTTTCTCCCATTTTTTAATTGCTAAAAATTAAGTTCAGTTTATGGGCTGTGGCCCTTAGTTCATTTCAGCAGAAACAGAAATTTTAGTAGGTGTGGATTAATTTATTGCATCATTTTTAGCCCAAAAACCCTATTTTCCTTCATTTTTATGGTTTTTCGTGTCTCGGTTTTCTATTTTTTGTTATCCCACACATGTTTTTCTGATTTTTTAAATCATGAACAGCTAGAAAACAACTCAAAGCATGACATACTCAAAACTCAATCCATATGAACACATTTTTATCAACCAAATTTGCATCAAAAGACCATTTTCTTTGTAAAAACAATTATTACCTTGTCTTGCGGGTTTTTCATTAAATTTGGCACGTCCCACGATTGATTTCCAGCCATGAATTCTGCTTGGAATCAGCAATCTACAATGGTTTTGCATTGCTCTTTCATCCCGTCAAGAATCGGCATCCATCCGGCCGTCCATCTCCATCCTATTCCTTCAAGCACGAACGAGGCTAAGAGGAGAGAGAGGGAGGAGAGAGAAAGACTGATTTTCTCTCTCTCCAACCAGTCCAACATTGCGGGAGCGGAGACCAGCGATTTGATCGGCACAATGTCTTGATCGGGCCTGAGTGCTCGTAGCTATGGCTTACATGTAAGCCATGAATCGATTATGGGGGGGGGGGGGGGGGGGGGGGGTGCCAAAGGTCACCCCCCTCTCTTACACCTTTTGGGATTTCCATTTTGGGCCCCCTCTTGGGCACCCCGGCCGGTTTCGGGCCATCTTCCACATCCGGACTCCGAACTTCGATCTGAAAATTCCTGTGAGCTCGTCTCAACATCCCGGACAGGCCTGCAGCTTCACTGACTGGCACGGGCACACGGAAAAATTATGAAAATTCACGGAGTGTCGCACGGGCGCCCGTCAAGCACTTAATGCTTAAAATCGTCCTAGGTCGAGCCGCCGCCTTCGCGATCTGGTATTTTTCCCCGCATTTCCACATTTTTCTGCTATTTTTAGGCACATTCCGGGGCCTAAAATCCATCCTTTACTGGCGACCACGGGATAGGACAACTCAGTCCGTCGAACCCACGAACATATCTGCACATAAACAACCAAAGGAGCATCAAACTGCTACAAAACAAAAATGCAATAAAACACAGCACAATGCTCACCCTACCCCTGACAAAACCAAGGCATGAAATCCACGAGGAGTAGGCCCAGCATAATCTACCAGAAAGCCTGAAGCCAGTCACTAACCAACTGCTCCAACATGGCCAGACGAAAAGAACTATCATAGAGGTTGCCCTAAGTGGTGGTCTGAACTGCCTACCTAACGAAGGACAACAGAACCAGGAGTTCCTCCCAGGCGAGGACTCCTATAGCCTGATCAAAAAATATATATATAATTTTTTAAGCTCATTTCAGCTTTTAGGTTTTTATTTCCATACTCGGGCGTGTAAAAAGGAGGGAGCTGAGCGTAGTGACCCAAGGAGGATAGGGCATCGGCCTCGGGTCCTGTCTCGGTACCCAAAGGACCTACCAAGCCCTCGCGAGGCGACACGTAATCCTTCTCTGACGCTCACTTTTGTTTTCGCTCCAACCGTCCTTATTTTCTCTTTTTTTTTCTGGCAAGATGTCACCCCAAGGAAGGGCAAGGCGATGATCAACTGCTTCTAAGATTTTTCTTTTCTTTTCTTCTTTTAGGGGTTAGAACTCCTTTTTACACACCTCCGTATTTATTGTTTTTTTTTTTTCCTTTAGGGATTCAGGGTTTTGTCCCTTTTATCATTATCATTTTTTCCTCTGGCAGGCTTCTCTATCGGCCTCACAACTAACAGGGACTCCTAGAACGGCTGCCTAGCAAGTCAGCAGAACAGGGTCACTAGAACTGCCTTCTAGGATAGATCTTTCAATGTCTGGCAATGCCTTCACAGGAGGCAACAACTAGTCAGACCTCCTTCAGATATACCGAACCTAAACCTGGGACTTCATGCCTTGGTTGCCGGTCCCCAACAAAAATATATCCCCTCGACAAGTACAAATACACATATAACAGGAAAGAAAAGTACTCGTAAAGGAGAGATATCACCTGGATTGGCCACAAGAAGCTTCCATCGCAGCAAAGGCTCCTCTAGGCTCCACCAAATTCCACGAAACACGAAACCTGTCTAGCACAACACTTAAAACAAAAACCCGATTAAACGCACCCGCACTAGACAGGGAAATGGCCCTCTTGGCCTAATGAAATCAAACACTTCACTACAAAACTGCATCGGCCCTCTTGGCCTAATGAAATCAAACAATGACTACGCAGAACATCCTCCTGGAAACAACTATGATAGACAGCAAAGCATACCATTCCCAGGGGAACAGGGCTTGTAGCCCTAAACTAGGTGCATTAGATTATGACCTATCCCTCCTGCGTATATCGCAAGAGGTGTTCGCATTACATGTCGTCGAATCAGTCTGTGGGTCTGAGATAATAAAGGCAGATGAGTCTCGCTTACCCTTTGCATCACCCAAAGCAACCATCGTCTGCCAAAAAGGGCATGTTCAAAAAGCATACCCCACAAATGACCGGGTCCTGTCTCACCATCAATAGATATATCGGGACAAGGGCCACAATTAAAGAAGAGGTCCTCTTCATACGCAAGATTAGCCGAAGAATCGGCAAACTAATTCCAATTCCGTGGAATCAGCTGAAAAGACACTCTATCGAATTCGTCTAGCAGGGCTATGGCAGTATGATGGTACATACAAAGGATGGGGTTTCGTACCATGTACGTCCCATTGAGTTGATTTAAAACCAACTGAGAGTCCCCTTTCACCAATAACTGACGGATACCACCCTCCTTTGCAATATTCAAACCCATAATCAGGGCTTTGTATTCGGCCATATTATTGGTAAAATTCGCCCCGAGATAAGCAGCTAACTTTATGACAATGCGTCGTCGGGGGTCTCGGATGACAACTCCTACACTTCCTTTTTTGCATGGACCCCTGGACGCCCCATCAAAGTACAAAGTGTAAGTCCATAAAGGGTTTACATATCCTGCCATCCTGAACTCTACTCGTAATTATGGTAATCGAAATTCAATATATTCAATGGGTGGACTGTAGGTTCCATCCCTCCATCGTCATTGAATTCAACAGGGATACTCGTCAATATTTATAGGCAGTGATGGCAGAAGACCTTGATCTCCCAAATAAATGTCCCGCCTTCTTGCTCAATCACCTTGTGTCCTTTGCTCCACCAAATGAGCTTTCCCTGATGATACCTTTGTTCCAAATATGGGTGTTCTAAATAAGGGATCAGACGACCCATCAACCTCTATCACGATTTCCTTGCAGATGTTTGATCGATCTCGCCTAGACCTGCAAGGCAGTCATAGCATTAGTGCAGTCAGAAATAATAAGGTTTAATCTTATTAAGATTAACCTTATTTTTAAATTCTATCCCCTCAAGGTCAGCTAACAACACTGTAGATTTATTCTCTCCTATCCTAACAATCCTATAGGGCCCATCCCATTTGGGTTCTAGCTTGCCTGGAAATAATTCTCGTCGTGCGTCATAATACAGAACAAGCTGTCCTTTCTTGAAGGTGTATTTCTTGGCTTTGAGGTCGTGTAGCTGCTTCATTCGGCGCTTCGCCACTTCTTGGTGCAATAAGCTCTGCAGCTTAAGCTCATCTAAATGTGCCAGTGTCATCAAGCGCTCAAAAAGTGCGTCTTCATCGCTCAAAGAATGATTGATGGCAAACCGAATAGTCGGCAGCTCAATCTCTAAAGGCAAGACACACTCCTCCCCATATACTAACTTGAACGGGGTATGGCCAGTGGCTCGTTTGAAGGTTGTATTATAAGCCCACACTGCCACGTATAACTTTTTATCCCAATCTCGTTTCTTTTCCAACACAATTTTGGACAGGATGCCCACAAGCTGCTTGTTGGTGCTTTCAACTTGCCCATTGGCTTGCGGATTATATGGGGTTGTCTTGTTATGCTTGATTTGCCACATTTCTGTCAAACCTTTGATCACCTTATTTAGGAAATGGGTCCCGCGGTCCGACACTAATTCTTTCGGTGGACCAAACCAGCATATTATCTGCTCTAAAAGGAAACTAGCAGTTTCTTTAGCATCATCTTTCCTTGTTGCACGCGCTTCTGACCACTTTGTGAAGTAGTCAGTTGCGACAATGATGTACCTCTTTTGCGTAGTCGACGACGGAGTAATAGGACCCACAAAGTCTATTCCCCACTTCTCAAATGGAAGTATCGCCATAATAGGGGTGAGTGGTCGTTTCCTATTCTCTCGACTATCATGCCGTTGGCAAATATCGCATCGCTTAACATACGCAAACGCATCCTGGAAGATGGCAGGCCACCAATAACCTGCTCTTTAAGCCTTTTGTGCTGTAAGCCGTCCAGTAAAATGGCCACCGCAAGCAGAATCATGGCACTCTTCCAAAATGAATGGCACCTCGTCAGGCATCACACACCGGCGATAGATATCATCAACCCCTTACCGATATAATGTACCTGCGATCAAGGCAAACTTTAACGCTTGCTGCTTAATTTTCCTTTTCTCAGCCTTAGATAGTTCGGATCCCGCCTCTCCCGTGGATAAATAATGCGTTATTGCAGCATATCAGGAGGGAATAGATGCCGTATCTATTTTAAATAACCACTCCATATCACTACCTTCAGCCACAGATTCTTTCGGCTCCCCAAAGTCCACAAGACATTCCACGATGCCTTGCAACCTTGGTGGCTTACTCTTGATTTCATAATCAAATTCCTGCAAAGTGATTAACCACTTTGCTAGACGATCACGCGGCTGTAACTTATTCATCAATAATCAAAGTCCCTCCGCCTTCGTATAAAGCACGACTTTCTCATAGAGAATGTAATGCCTGAACTTCTTGGTCCCAAAAACCATCGCTAGACACAATTTCTCCATGTAAGTGTAATTGATTTCAGATACCCCCAGCTTCCGACTAGCAAAAGCAATCGGGTGGTACCACTTCTCCTCCCAAATTTGGGCTAAACAGCAGCTGATACTATACATCGTGGCTGCCGAAAATATGTAGAATACCTCACCTCTTTTAGGTGCTTTTAAAACGGGTGCTCTTGCTAGCTCCTGTTTCACATCCTCGAATGCTACCTTACAACGGTCACCCCATACAAACGAACAGCTAAAGGACAATAAATTTGTAAGCGGCAACGTTCTTTCTGCCAAGGCACTTATGAATCTACGATAGTAACCAACCGAAGACAGAAAGCTATGAACCTCCTTCGGAGTGCGTGGTGGACCCATGGCAACTATAGCTTTGACCTTCTCGGGGTCTGTCGCAATTCCTACCGAACTGACCACATGACCCAGCAATAGCCCATAAGGTACTCCAAAAACACACTTCCGTGGGTTTAAGGCGATGCAAAATTGTCTACAGCGCTCAAAGCATTTTCTTAGAATGCTCAACTGCCTTTCTCTCACGGTGGCAGCCCCTAAGTCATCAATAAACACCTTTAACTCTTCAGGGGATATGTCACCGAATGTCTTATCTGCTGTTCGTTGCCACGAACCAGGCGCATTGCATAAACCAAAGGCCATCACATGGTACGCAAAAGTACCAAATACAGTGATAAAAGTTGTCTTCAACTTATCCTCTTCTGCAATTGCCATCTGGTTATATCCTGCAAAGCAATCCATAAACGAATATATCTCCCTACCCGCCAATTGATCCAAAATCTGGTCAATAAATGGAAACGGGTAGTAGTCCTTAACTGTCTGCTTATTCAGCTCCCTAAAGTCTACACATAATCGGATTTGATTATTCTTCTTCTTTCTTATCACAACCGGCGAACACCATTCCGTGTGTTGCACAGGAAAAATCAAACCCGCTTTTCGAAGCTTCTGTAGCTCTTCAAACAGGCCGTCCCTCAATTCGAAAGGCATACACCTCACTTTCTGCCGTACAGGACGACTGCCCTCTTTCAACGGAATTGTATGAACAGCAAGGCTAGGAGGGATGCCTCTCAACTCATCATAACTCCAGGCAAAGATATCACGGAATTCCTGGATCAAGGCCACATAGTCATCGCTTTCTGCTGTGCTGAGCATAGAACCTAATTTGATTGGCCGCGAATCATCAAGCGTACCAAGGTCTAGCTCGATAACATCTGCATCTCTTATACGATCTTGGCCCTCTATCGGCTCATTCAAAGTGATTTGATAGATGTCTTCCGTGGTGGATCCCTCTTTAGACTCATCACTCGATGATGTCTCACTGGCAGATAAATCTTCTAATGTCTCCAATTCTGTAGAAGATAGAGGAGCTCTCTCACTCTGCGGGGACTCAGGATAAGCATCAACTACCACACGCTGGACACCTCTACCGAATATTAGTCGACTGGCGGGTATATCTACTTGGCAGTCCGCTTGCAAGATCCAAGGTCGTCCAAGTAATACTTGGTAACTTGGACGCCCTGCAAAACGAATCACCCTAAAGTCCAACAGGCATTCTACATTTGCAACAGTGACATGGACCTTAGTAATGCAGCCTTCCGGCTGTCTCAAACTATCATCTGCCATTCTAAGAATTGTGGAAGTATCTTTCTGAATCGCAAGACCCAACCTTTCCATCAGTTCAGAACTCATAATGTTAAAAGATGATCCAGTGTCGACAATGGCATAATCTACTAATATCCCATCGACATAGGCTGCAACCCTTGGGCAATGCTTCTCAGCATGCTCAAACCAGTCATCACCAACTCGCGCAATTCCCAAAGGTTCTACGATATAACCGGTACGTAAGATCTTTCTAAATTCCTTACGTACTCCTGGGGAAAGCTTAATAAGCTGTAAAAGGTTCACATCCGGCTTGACTTCGCAAAGAGAGCCCGCCAAATCGAATTCATGATAGTTTGATAGAGCTCGCTTCTCACGCCAAACCATCCACTCTTTAGGTCGCTGAACTGGCTTTATTGCCTCTTTCTTAACTTTCACCTTCTTCTTTGGTGCTTCCTTATCGGCTTTACTTTCTACGGGCTTCAAAGGTCCCCCTTCCAGGGCAGGATCCAAAACTTGTGTTCCTTTGTCACCTTGTTTAGGGTTTCCGTCGACAGGCTTATCCTTGTCGGCTCCTCTGCCCTTTTGACCTCTTGTAAGGACAGCTCGCAAATTAGAGGTTTCAGCATCGTTAACGCGTACAGCCTCAATCAAACTAACCCCACTACCACTTGGTAGCTCCTCCACTGTAGTCTTTGGTCATTGAAGTATTTGTTTAGGCCCATCCTCTCGCTAGGAATCATTTCCTTGGGCACGATGATTAACAGGCCCTGGTTGCCGACTACCTCGCTGGAGGGAACTGATCTTACTCTAGCAAGTAGCTGCTAAATGGCCGGATTTTCCACAAATGTCGCACTTAACATTTGGGCAATTCCTTGGATAGTGCTGCCCACCACACCATTTGCAACTAAACCTCGACGGTGCACCCTCATCTGGGTATCTACTTCCTATCAAATTTTGTTGTTTTTTAAGGAAGTTGACATCCACGGCTATTTGTCAATACTGCTCCGTAATCATGTCGGTATAATGCTTCATCATGTCCTTAACCTCGCCAAGAACATTGGAAGAACTGGACTCATAGCCTTGGTCATTACCATGTCGTTCCATCGGCCTAACAATTCGATTAGGCACTGGTTGTTGAATCACAGGCATGGTGTTAGAATTGACCGCCTGGCCTCCACCACTTGGAGCCATTTGACTGCCCGTAG